>NC_134498.1:8595963-8922720 GCF_040206685.1 Ascaphus truei
GATCTGTTAAATGATAATGATTAGGATTTAATAGGCTGCAATGCTTCGTGTGTCTACCAGATGGCATAAATTCATGAATTGTAATGCAGTATATATATATGTACTGTGCAATATTGCAGCCAGCGGGAATAAAATGCTTCAATCCCTGCATGGAAAATACCTCAATGCACTCGGGCAGAAAACAGTCACAAACCTCAATACACCCGGGTATACCCGAATTCGTGGGACTAGCCGAGCTCGAATAAAGTGTGTCGCCAGTGTACAGTGTGAGACTGGAATCTCTCATCCCCGAGGGGGGGGGGGGGACTCTCTGGAAGGATTCCACCCGTATTCCTGGGGCTCAGAGATGGAGGCGCTGCACCATTACATACATAGTTACATAATAGATGAGGTTGAAAAAAGACGTACGTCCATCAAGTTCAACCTATGCTAAATTCAGACAACAGATACTTACTTATGGATCCAGAGGAAGGCAAACAAAAAACCCCATTAAGGGGAAAAATTAATTCCTTCCTGACTCCAAGAATTGGCAATCGGATTAATCCCTGGATCAACATCCTTCCCATATATACTTATTTGGTATATCCCTGTATACCTGTCCCATCTAAAAAGATGTCCAACCTTTTTTTGAACAAATCTATTGTATCTGCCATCACAGTCTCCATGGGTAATGAGTTCCACATTTTAACTGCCCTTACTGTAAAGAACCCTTTCCTTTGTTGCTGGTGAAATTTCCTTTCCTCCAACCTTAAGGGATGGCCCCGAGTCCTTTGTACTGCCCGTGGGATGAATAGTTCTTTTGAAAGCTCCTTGTATTGTCCCTGAATATATTTGTATATAGTTATCATATCCCCTCTTAGACGCCTCTTTTCTAATGTAAATAAATCCAATATAGCTAGCCTCTCCTCATAAGTTAGAATGTCCATCCCCTTTATTAATTTGGTGGCTCTTCTCTGCACTCTCTCTAGTTCCAAAATGTCTTTTCTTAGGATTGGTGCCCAAAATTGTACTCCATATTCAAGGTGTGGTCTTACTAATGCTTTGTAAAGGGGCATAATTATGTCTACTTCCCTTCCATCCATTGCCCGTTTGATGCAAGATAAGATCTTGTTTGCCTTTGCAGCTACTGCATGACATTGGGCACTATTGCGAAGCCTGCTGTCTACAAGCACCCCTAAATCCTTCTCCATCAAGGATTCCCCCAATATATCTCCATTTAATTTGTAAGTCGCCTTTTTATTCTTGCATCCCAAATGCATAACCTTATATTTATCTGTATTAAACCTCATTTGCCATTTACCTGCCCACGTTTCCAGTCTCTCCAAGTCCTTCTGAAGAGAAATTTCATCCTGCTCTGATAAGACGGAGGCATTCACCCCAGAAACCTGATCCTGTCATCCCCCATACCATCGCGGGAGACTCAGGCCCCCCTGTTGCCAGCAGGTATGCACCACACTCAGACACGTAGCCAGACCCTAGTACAGAGGAGGGGGGCCCGATCTGCGATTGGCCCAGGGAAGGGGGGCTACATTGGGAATCGATGTTATTTTTCTTCATATTAATGGGTATCCTCAAAGCGAATGATATGCCAAAATGACGTCCATTAGCAAAACTACAATTGTTTCTTCACTTTTTCTGCTTGATCAATAGGGTGACCAGATTTCGAAAATGAAAAACCGGGACACCTTAAAAAATAATTTATTAAACAAATTACATCACGTGACACCCCCTGTTGCCATGACAACAAGACACTCTGATGCCCCTGCAGTGTTAGTGTGTATAGAGGTGGGGGCTTTGCTTGGGCCCTTCAACTCTTACAGCCAGGGCATTATTGGCCAGGAATGCCCAGTTCGGAGGGGATTACTACTTCAAAATGTATTTGATTCGTAACAACATCAAAAAACTCTAATACCAATAACTAACAACCACAGACAATGATAATCTAAACCATCAAATAAAATGTCTACGGCCCTTGTTCAAGCATGTTTGCGGTACTTACCAGATAAATCAGTGCCTGCAATCCACGACTGTATCCGCCTCTCCGAGCGTCTGAAAGCAACCCAGCGTTCCTGGTGTGTGGCTGAAGAGGTGAGGGACTCCCTCCTCTCAAACGGAAAAGAAGAGCAAAAAATAGAGTTGGAACATACCTATCATACAGGGATGAGAGAGAGAGACAGAGAATGAGAGAGAGACAGAGAATGAGAGACAGAGAATGAGAGACAGAGAATGAGAGAGAGACAGAGAATGAGAGAGAGACACAGAGAGAGAGAGAGACAGAGAATGAGAGAGAGACAGAGAGAGGGACATAGGGAGAGAGAGACAAAAGTAATGTACTGTATAACCATTATACCGTACCCCCTAGTATTCGTGTAATCATTGTCCCACACCCCCTTTTACTCACGCTTTGGCAATACTGAAATGTTCTTTTGACAGAGACACACAGAGAGAAACAGAGACACACAGAGAGAGACAGAGACACAGAGAGAGAGACAGAGACACAGAGAGACACACAGAGAGAGACAGAGACACACAGAGAGAGACAGAGACACAGAGAGAGAGAGAGAGACACAGAGAGAGAGAGAGAGAGAGACACGGGCCTATTTAGTAAGCGTCGATAAGGCTGCGTCTATAGTATTTCAGACGGAGGGAAGGCACACACGCTGCAATACACTTGCTGAAGCCTGAGCTTTTTTATGGCTTTGCAGGGTATGCAGCGGGTGCGATTGGGGGCGTGGCAATAAATATTTGGAGGCGTGGCAATAACGTTCCGGCGCGGACGTCACTTTCCTACCTCACATCCCGATCCACCGGCATTTTTTCAGATGCAGCATCTGAAGCACTGTGCAGACAAGAAGAAAAATGCACACAATGCGCACCAGAGATTAAAATATAGTAAATTATTTATTAATAAAACAAGAAATAACCGAGGAGGATCCAACCCCACCTCAGTACTTTCTTCTCGTTGCTATTGCCACACTATACGTCCTGACGCCGGAAGGGAAGTTGGTACGCGACCAAGACGAGACACCGGATTTACAGTGGAACCACAACATACCACAGATTGCTGGAGGACCACACTGCGAGGGGCGCAGCCTATCGAGTTTCCCGGTCATCGTCCAAAGTCTGGAGCTGCGGAGTGACCACCGGATTACCACGGAGCCCGAGCCTGTCTCACACAATGCTTTTACCAAACGGATGTTTGTGAGTTTGCTATTTTTATCTTGTCCAGGAAATGAAATTGTTAAACCGAATTTACACATGGAGCGGGCGCTTTCTCTTCTTTTTTTTGTTTAGATATCTATCGAGGAGGTGGTTGTTTCCCTGAAGAGAGCTGCCAGGGCTCCAGAGGACGCCCGAATTGGATCCTTTTATGATTGAGTTATAACATAGCTATTAGAGCTAGGTTTCTGGACTTTTATTGTGTTTAGGCATAGTGTTTATTATTATTTTATTACAGCTACTTTTTAGTAATTGCACTGTTATTAATTCTGACCACTAATTCTCACTGCCATTATAATCTCTCTCTAGCCACAACCAAATTGCTATATCAGCTATATTATTTATTGGTTATACCAGGGGAGCACAAACTTTTGCAGCTCGCCCCCCTGCCGGTGCTCGCGCCCCCCCCCCCCCTTACCTTGATGCGGCGTCATGTGACCTGCAGCGGCATTTGACGAGGGTGACGTCACATGACCCCGCAGCGTAATTTAACATACTGTGCTATATCTATGCACACACAGCTGTCTCTAGGCATAAAACACATCCACACCGGGGGAAGGACCAGCACAGATAACATTCCAAGAGACACTGTTTTTAAGTATACCTTTTGCTTGCTTCATTCATTGTAACATCGCCGGAAGAAGAGATCAGTGTATCTCGAAAGCTCGCACAAATAAAAGCATTTCGTTAGCCACAGAACGGTATTATCTATTTATTTTTTGATTATTGAAGCTCGGCTAACACGGTACTGATACCTCTATATATATATATTGCACGCGCACACACACATATAACGTTTTATCCAACTTTTTCATTTATCATTTGTAGAGAAAATGAACAATGTCGCCAGAAGTGCTATTTTTCAAAATGTAACATCTCTACTAATTAGTGTAAAATGATACTTCATATAAAGCAGGTTATGGGACCCATTATAAAATGACCTTCATGTTTCTTATCACATACCAGTATATGGATACTTTCTATTATCACAAGCTGCTAACATGTGACAGGGCTCAGAGTCTGAGCCCAGAATGTGACATACAGAACATTCTCATTCTAAATTTCAAAAAATATTGTGTTGATTTCTGACCTGACTGCCGTGGTTACAGCTCAACCACTCTGTTCTACTGTATGTCACCACTTTCTGCCACAACCAGCTGACGGTGGATCTGCAAGGAGTTCAACGCTTATTGGCATCACATCTGTTGCTTGGTTGACGTATCATTTCTCCAGCTTTTTATTGTATTGTTTTTAAATAGATTATATTTATTTAGTTGAATAGATATTTATTTAGTTTAATAGATATTTATTTAGTTTAATAGATTATATTTCTAAGTTTAATAAGTTATATTTCTTAGTTTAATAAGTTATATTTCTTAGTTTAATAAAATATATTTCTTAGTTTAATAAGTTATATTTCTTAGTTTAATAAGTTATATTTGTTAGTTTAATAAATTATATTTCTTAGTTTAATAAGTTATATTTCTTAGTTAATAGATTATATTTGTTAGCACAGTAGATTATATTTACTAGTATTTAAGTCTCCCCCTCAGTGCCCCATTAGGACCCGTGCGCATATTTCACATCTTTTCGGAGTCGCTTATTTTTTAGACCCTCGGAGCCGAAACCTAAAGGGGTCAGCTAAGAAAGTTCGGATCAAGAGGAGCCGCACAGCTTAAAGACAGAACATTTCCAAGGGAGATGGAGACAATTTGGGTAAGATCTGATTAAAGGACATCCTTTGAGGAAGGAAAGGGTGACAGGGGAGTCTAAGAGGGGGGTGAGAGAGCAAGGTGGTGTGTCAGATTGGGGCAGAGCAAGAGAACGCAAAAATGATGGGGATTTGCTGCACACCAAAAAAAAACAATAAGCAGTGATACTTTTACCGGTGCCCCTTAGTCTCAGGGAAGACCGGCATTTCGTCCAATGGATACAATATGATTGATGGGAAAGGGCACACGGATTTGAATAAAAAAAGATAATTTATTGTGCCACAGACTACAATGTTTCGGCTGCTGGCCTTTCTTTGCTGGATTTAGTGGGTTTAGCCACTTTACCTGAGAAAGACCAGCAGGCCGAAATGTTGTTGTCTATGGCAGTGCAAGAGAAAACAGGTTGGGGGGGGTGGGTTCTCGCAAAGTCGCCGACCCATGGGTGAGTGTCCCCGGTGGAAACTAGTCCTGGACCCCGGGAAAGCTGTCTGTGGCCCATACAAGCTGAGTAACATGTAAAAAGGACACATGTATGTTCAGAATGAGTTAGCATGGTATTTTGAGAGGCACCATAGCAGGTCAGTGCAAGTCAGTGCAGAGCACTGCAAGGTCAGTCAATATGAGGAAGGGTCCGATGGAGGAGTTGGAGGGTCCCAGAATATCTCTTAAAGCAGGGGTGCGCAAATCAAGGGGCACGACATTTTCTTGGGAGGAGGGGCTCGGCGCTTACAGAGGCCCCTCGCTCTTCCCCACAGCATTTAAATTAAATGCCGGAGATCGCGTGCAAGGCCTCTGTAAGTTCCCTTTCCTTGTCTCCGGCGGCTTCTGGCGACAGCAATGTGGCGTCACATGATGTGGCATTGCCATAGCAACGTGATATCACATGACGTCGTTACATCAGAACGCCGGAGACAAGGTGGGGAAGGTGGAGGGGGGAGCAGGGGGAAAAGGTTGTGCAACCCTGTCTTAAAGCATTGCCTTGCATACAGATCAGAGGCCAAGAATGGATATGGATATCCGATGTGAAGCCGGAAATAAGACAGAAAAGACCGTTTCGGGGGAAGAAGGTGAGTGATGAAATAGCCGTCACTGTGTAACTCTTCCAATTACCTGCAACTTCATGCAGAGAAATAGCAACGCTTGTTTTTAACGTGCTAAGCGCCTAATGGGGAATTCAACTGCTGAGAGGTTAAGGGAGTTACTAACCCAAACTCAGCGACGTTTCTGTGTCTCTGTGATAACTCCCCCAGGACATGCCTGAAAACCAGAGGTAACTCAATGTATTTTTGATAAATAGAAACATGACCTTCTGGGGTGGGGTATATAATGGGTACTGGGCCTGGGGAGGTGGGTATAACGGGTACTGGGCCTGGTGAGGTGGGTATAACGAGTACTGGGCCTGGGGAGGGGCGTATAACAGGGTACTGGGCCTTGGGAGGGTTGTATAACTGGGTACTGGGCCTGGGGAGGTGGGTATAACGGGTATTTGCCCTGTGGAGGGCGGTATAACGTGGTATTGGGGATGGGGTATAAGTTGCACAGGAGCTCTTGCGATACAGAGTATCACTGTCCCTGGTTACAAACACTTCATGTCTCCTGCAGATCAGGACACACACGAAGGTGGTGCCCTTTGTGCCACCAGATGACGAGGCGGGCTACGAGGCGGACGACGAGGCATACGACAAAGCGGGCGTCAAGTGGAACAATGAGGTGGGCTACAAGGCGGCCGATGACGCAGACGTGGTGTACGATGACCAAGGAGCATACGACAGGTGTGGCCGGATCTGCTGCTTCACCTTTTTTAGGCGGAGGAGAAGACCCCGGGAGCAGGTAGGAGAATACGAGAGGTGCGGACAGATCTGCTGCTTCACCTTTTTTAGGCGGAGAAGAAGCCAGGTGCAGGTAGCAGAGGAGCCAGGGCGTAGATACAGGGGTATTCTAGGGGCCCTGAGAAGTTGGTTTGACCGCAGGAGAGGCAGATAAGATCAGGAAGGCTGAGGGAGGGGCAGGTACTAGAGGGAGATAGGGATATTGGGCGTGAGAGGGTGAGAGAGAACAAGGAGCAGGGCCAGAGCACGGGTTTCATGCGCCCGAGGCAAAACTTAAAATTTGTGCCCCAGTTGTATAAAAAATAATAAGATAAATAAAATAATAAAATAAACAGTGGCGTAGATATCGGGGCTGCAGGGGGGTGCGACCGCACCCCAGCGCAACGCAAAATAAAAATAAAAGGGCGCCAAAATACTGGATAAAAAAAAGAATAATAATTTTAAAAAAAAGATAAATAAATAAAATAATAAGAGGAAAAAATAATAATGATTATTAATGCGCCCCTAGGACCTCTGCGCGCTAGGCGACCGCCTAATGGCCGGCCGGCCCTGCGAGGTATGCGGGAGGAAAAGGGGTGAATGGGATAGATATGCAGGGGGATGGGGGAGCAGGTGAGTTATACACAGGGGCACAAGGGCCCCATCACCTGCATCTCTATATACTGAGTGTGCCCCTGTGTATAACAACGCTGATCTGTGCTGCTCCATCTGATCTCACTGCGCAGTGATCCAGGGACCATCCGATCGCCATTTAATGGGGTCAGGAAGGAATTTTTTTCCCCCATTGCACAGCAGGGGTTATGTTTCGCCTTCCTCTGGATCACAGCAACAAACTGCACTTTGTGCATGAATTATCAGTGAGATCTTTATACACCCTGCATTGGTCTTCACCCCTTTGCTGCCGGAGGGGCCTGCAATGCATTGCTCTGCGTGTTACTATATCGCTCTGCAATGTGCTGCAGGCCCCTCCCAGCAAAGAGATTCATTATTTCAATAAAATACTCTCTTTAATCAAACCTATGTGTAGTGTCTTTTCTATCCGTTGTATCTATTGCTAACAGCTCAGTGATTCTTCCCCAGGACGCTGCACTAGTGTCACGCTGCCAAGCCCAGGTGTGAGGGAGATTTATAGGGTCACATATACACTTCTGCCAAAACACGAGTGCAAACAGGAAGCCCCTCTGATCTCATATATTTTATTACACAAAACGGTATCTAAAAAGGTAAAAATAACATACATGAGATTCTGCTACAAATATCTCTCTAATTACAAACCAATTAGCAAATCATTCAGATTAGTCGAGCGAAAAGAAAGGGTTAAGTATCTCATGTACAGTATATGCAGTGTAGGCTGTTCTGCAGCATTACATGCAGGGGACAACGTTTAGGGGATATAAGTAATGCTGATCTCAGAGCTGACCGGCTGACCTGCTCTACCGGCTGACCGGCTGACCTGCTCTTCTGGCTGACCTGCTGACCTGCTCTACTGGCTGACCGGCTGACCTGCTCTACCGGCTGACCGGCTTCTCTTCTTTCAGCTAAATGACCTGAATTGTGGCCCCTGTATCTCCCAATTAAACGTTTTATTGGCATATTCTTGTTTGACTCGTTCTATACAGACATTTTCTATATATTCATTGTGGGATTTGATAACATCTGTAAGATCTCTCAGAATATCACATTCTGTACGTTTGTGTTGAAGATTTTTCCATTCTCAATTTACTTAATATTAGTTTTTGGCATCAATTATTTATATCGAGTCCAAAATACCTTTATACAGAATGCTGTTCCATTTAGCCCACAAATGCTGCTTCATTAAAGCCCATGGGTGGCACTTTATGCATTCTCAAACTTTTAGGCAACATCCCTAATTTCCAAAAGTGGGATTAAATCTGTACATATTTAAATGGTTAATTTTCTTACTCAGACTCCTAAATCCCTCCCCAAATATATCCGTTTCACATAAAAGTGTGTGCGCTTCTCCTTCCGCCTAACTGGCACGTCGTCCTTACGGGCGCCACTCCTTGCAACTCCACGCTGCCCTCCAGTGGCAAAAGAAATAAGATACATTTACTATACTCGTCTGGCAGCTGCTCCCGTATAAGGTGGGTAACTCTGTATTAGGGGTCTTGGTAGACTATATTTTATACTTATGTCGGATAGATGAGGAATTAATATTCCTAACGGGTTATTGTGAGAGGCCTTAGATCTTATCCTATATGCACGCAGCCCTCGCCTCTCTGACCTTGAACACGTACTTCAATCTGATTTTTGAGACTTGAAACTGGATTTCCCAAAACAAACTGATTTTAAACACTGACAAGACTGTAACAATGGTATTTGGGACCAGAGCTAAATTGCTAAAGCTGCCAATGACAGAGCTTCAGATAAAAACCAGCTCTAAAACCATCCTAGCCCCTGTTACTTGTTTGAAATATCTGATCATTCAACTCCCATTTAACATTTGGGTTGCACATTGATACCCTGACATCCAAATCCTATGCCAAACTAGGTGTACTTTAAAGGAACAAATCCTCCCTAAGGCCCTCATGCAGTAAGCAGCGATAAGCCACTTATCACCAGCTTATCGCCAAAAAAGCCACACTGATACACACACACACACACACAGATACAGACACACTGATACACACACACACACCGCGCCCTGATGGCAGGGGTGGAGGCGTGGGGCTCCTGCTCTCCTCTGTCTGCCGTTACCGAACCCTTCCTATTCCCCCCTCTCTTGCTTTTCCCTCCTTTGAGGCTCACACTGTCCAGATCTTCTCTCCTCTCCCTGTTCATGTGGCGGTCATCTATCGCCCACCTACCTCTACTCATCCCCCTTCTGCCTTTCTCTCTCACTTTGAATCCTGGCTCTCTTTCTTTCTCTCCTCAGACTCCCCTGTTCTTCTCCTTGGGGACTTCAATTGCCACATTGATGACCCCTCTCTCTCTTGGGCTTCCCGCTTTCTTTCTCTTACCTCTTCTTTTGGCCTTCAACAGTGGACTGCAGCCAGCACCCACAAGGATGGCCACTACTTAGACCTGGTTTTCACTAAAAACTTATCTCTCTCTGATTTCTCCATTTCCCCTTTTCCTCTCTCTGACCATCATCTCATCTCATTCTCTTTATCTCGCTTCTCCCCTTCTCCACCTCCATCTACCCCCCGGTTCTGCAGAAACCTGCGCTCTATTCACTTACCTGACTTTGAGTCCACTTTACACTCCTCCCTCTCCTCTCTCAGCTCTGCTACAGACCCTGACAACCTGGTCAGAAAGTACAACTCTGTCTTGTCCTCATCTCTTGATCTACATGCCCCGCTTTCTCTCTGCCGCCCTCGCCCTTCTAACCCTAGACCCTGGCTAAATTCCCACACGCGCATGCTGCGTTCCTCCACTCGTTCCTCTGAACGCCTCTGGAGGAAGTCTCACACTCTCGCAGACTTCCTTCACTACAAATTTATGCTATCCTGTTTCAACTCTGCCCTCTCGCAAGCTAAACAAGCCTACTTTTCTGCACTAATAACATGCACAAGTCTAACCCACGCCGACTGTTCTCTGTCTTTGATACTCTACTCAAACCACCCTCAGCTGCCTCTCCTTCCTCCATCTCCGCTCAGGACTTTGCAGACTATTTTAAGGAAAAGGTGGAATCCATACGGCAGAACATCCCCTGTTTCTTCCCCCCATCCTACACCTCTTCCTAACTCTCCTCCTGCCTTCCTTGAGTCTTTTTCCACTGTCTCAGAGGAGGATGTGTCGCTGTTGATCTCCTCTTCTCCCTCTACCACTTGCCCTCTTGACCCCATTCCCTCCCATCTCCTAAAACCTCTAGCTCCTACTATAATCCCTACGCTTACACACATTTTTAACTCCTCCCTCTGCTCTGAAACCTTTCCATCCTCCTTCAAACATGCAACAGTCATACCATTACTCAAAAACAGCAAGCTTGACCCTACCTGTCTTTCTAACTATCGACCTGTCTCCCTCCTGCCTTTTGCCTCTAAACTACTTGAACGTCTTGTATTCTCTCGCTTGCTCCATTTTCTCAACACTTATTCTCTCCTAGACCCTCTACAATCTGGCTTCCGCACTGCTCACTCCACGGAAACAACCCTCACTAAAATAACTGACGAGCTCCATGCTGCCAAAGACAGAGGTCATTACACTCTGCTCATATTACTCGACCTCTCTGCAGCATTTGACACCGTGGACCACCCTCTTCTCCTCCACATTCTCCATACTCTAGGTATTCGGAACAAAGCTCTATCCTGGATCTCATCCTACCTCTCCCATCGTACTTTTAGTGTCTCTTCTGCTAACACCTCCTCCTCCTCTATTGATCTCTCTGTGGGGGTACCCCAGGGCTCTGTCCTGGGACCTCTTCTCTTTTCTCTGTACACACTCTCTCTAGGTGACCTAATAACATCTTTTGGGTTTAATTATCACCTCTATGCCGACGACACACAAATATACTTTTCAACACCTGACCTTACACCTGCTGTACAAACCAAAGTTTCTGAATGTCTCTCTGCTATATCATCCTGGATGGCCCTCCGACGCCTTAAACTCAACATGGCTAAAACAGAGCTCCTCATACTTCCTCCCAAACCTGGCCCTAATACCTCCTTCCACATTACTGTTGGAACTACAATCATTCACCCAGTAGCCCAAGCACGCTGCCTAGGGGTCACGTTCGACTCCTCTCTCACATTCGCCCCTCACATTCAAAACATTTCTAAAACTTGTCACTTTTTCCTCCGCAATATAACTAAGATACGCCCTTTCCTCTGTTGTTCGACTGCTAAAACTCTGACTCAGGCCCTCATTCTCTCCTGTCTTGATTACTGTAACCTCCTGCTGTCCGGCCTTCCTGCCTCTCACCTGTCTCCCCTACAATCTATCCTAAATGCTGTTGCCAGAATCACTCTACTCTTTCCTAGATCTGTCTCAGCATCTCCCCTCATGAAATCCCTCTCCTGGCTTCCGATCAAATCCCGCATCTCACACTCCATTCTTCTCCTCACTTTTAAAGCTTTACATTCTTCTGCCCCTCCTTACATCTCATCCCTAATTTCTCGGTATACACCATCCAGACTCTTGCGTTCTTCACAAGGATGTCTTCTTTCTACCCCCTTTGTATCTAAAGCCCTCTCCCGACTTAAACCTTTTTCACTGACTGCCCCACATCTCTGGAATGCCCTTCCCCTCAGTACCCGACTAGCACCCTCTCTATCCACCTTTAAGACCCACCTTAAGACACACTTGCTTAAAGAAGCATATGAATAGCACTGTGGATATTCTAAACACGATACATACTGTAATGCTTGACCCCCTGCAGACGCACTTACCAGAACTCCCTCCTACTGTCTCTGTACGTTCTCCCTACCTACCAATTAGACTGTAAGCTCCTCGGGGCAGGGACTCCTCTTCCGAAATGTTACTTTTATGTCTAAAGCACTTATTCCCATGATATGTTTTTTATATTATCTGTTATTTATTTGATTACCACATGTATTACTACTGTGAAGCGCTATGTACACTAATGGCGCTATATAAATAAAGACATACAATACAATACAATACACACACACACAGATACAGACACACTGATACACACACACACACACACACACACACACACACACCCACCCACTAATACACACACACACACACACACACACACACACACACACACACACACACACACACACACTGATTCACACACACACACACACACACACACACACACACACACACACACACACACACACACACCCACTGATTCACACACACACACACACACACACACTGATTCACACACACACAGACCCACTGATACACACACACACACACACACACACACTGAAACACACACACACACTGAAACACACACACACACTGAAACACGCGCACACACTGAAACACGCGCACGCACACACACACACACACACACACACACACACACACACACACACACACACACACACACACACACACACACACACACACACACACACACACACACTGACACACACACACACACACACACAGATACACACAGATACACACACACACAGATACACACACACACACACACAGATACACAAACACACAGAGATACACATATACACACACACACACACATACACACAAATACACACACACAGATACACATACACACACACACACACACACACACACTGATACACACACACACACACACACACACACACACACACACACACACACACACACACACACACACACACACTGATACACATACACACACACACACACACACACACAGATACACATACACACACACACACACACAGATACACACACCCACACACACCCACTGATTCACACACACACACACACACACACACACAAAGCTGTGAGCGCCGGAGGGGCAAAGGTGGGAGCGCCGGGGGGCAAAGCTGTGAGCGCCGGGGGGGGGGCAAAGGTGGGAGCGCCGGGGGGCAAAGGTGGGAGTGCCGATGGGGCAAAGGTGGGAGCGCCGGGGGGCAAAGGTGGGAGTGCCGATGGGGCAATGGTGGGAGCGCCGGGGGGGCAATGGTGGGAGCGCCAGGGGGGCAAAGGTACAAGGTGGTACAAAGGTTGGCGCACCCCCGCTACCACCTCCTATTACCCCCCCTGGCTGGGACCCGGGACAGAAAGGGGACACTCACCGCGAACAGAGGAGCCGGGAGCGGGAAGACACTTGTGCTCTGCACAAAGCGGAAGTCCCGCCCCCGGCTTCCTCTGACCTGCCTGCAACCAATCCCCTGCGGGCCGGCCGGCATTCTAAGTCCCGCCCCCGGCATTCTCCTTCATTCAGTCTCCCCGGCAGCATTCACACACACACACATAGAAAATACTTACCGGCCGCCGCATTCTCCTCACCGCCGCTGCCCCGCAATACCGGGACCAGGGACAAAAATCGGGACATAACCGGGACGGAGCTAAAATCGGGACAGGGCAGAAAAAAACGGGACTGTCCCGGCAAAACCGGGACGAATGGTCACCCTACTTACAGACTATTCACTTGAGTGGACCATAAAGTGTCTTATAGAGGGAACTCTAAGGTGTCTTAAGATGCATTAAGATATATTATGTATGTAAATATTTATTTATATAGCGCTTTATAAGAGAGGCAATACAGTACAGAGAATTATAGTACAATAAGTGCAACAAACAAAATCAGACAATAGGAAAGGAAATCCCTGGCCTGCAGAGCTTACAGTCTTAATGCTAGATCCATATAACTCTGTTGTGTTTACGCTAATAACGGGACATTCCTGAAATTGGTACCTGACCCTGTGTGGTAGGCAGAGACACAGGGGCAGTGCCTGCCAATATCATAAAGAGCAGTGCACTTCCTATTTAGTAGAAGTGTGTGTCAGAGTTAAGAGTTCAGTCCAGAGTTAGAGTCTGCTGAGTCTGTCACCTGGCTGGCCCAGGGTGACAGAGAGAGCCTATATCAATTGGCCGTTGGAGAAGGGGAGCCATCAGCCTCTGAGTAGAGCTGATGCAACCTTAGTTAGGGAGGTGGACCAATTCCTCTCACCCTGTTTAGGGGGCGAGGGAAGAGCTAGCCCCACCCTGGGTGCCCTTGACCTGGGGTGGTGGCAGGGACACAGAGACCATCCTGAGGGAGAGCAGTCCTGTGTGGAGGAAGACACCCTGTACCTGATATATAGTCTTGTTGCTGCTATTCTGCTGCTGTGAATAAAGAGCTGCGGCTGCTTTTAAAGATATACAGTGTGAGACTGGAATCTCTCATCCCCGAGGGGGGGGGGGGGGGACTCTCTGGAAGGATTCCACCCGTATTCCTGGGGCTCAGAGATGGAGGCGCTGCACCATTACATACATAGTTACATAATAGATGAGGTTGAAAAAAGACGTACGTCCATCAAGTTCAACCTATGCTAAATTCAGACAACAGATACTTACTTATGGATCCAGAGGAAGGCAAACAAAAAACCCCATTAAGGGGAAAAATTAATTCCTTCCTGACTCCAAGAATTGGCAATCGGATTAATCCCTGGATCAACATCCTTCCCATATATACTTATTTGGTATATCCCTGTATACCTGTCCCATCTAAAAAGATGTCCAACCTTTTTTTGAACAAATCTATTGTATCTGCCATCACAGTCTCCATGGGTAATGAGTTCCACATTTTAACTGCCCTTACTGTAAAGAACCCTTTCCTTTGTTGCTGGTGAAATTTCCTTTCCTCCAACCTTAAGGGATGGCCCCGAGTCCTTTGTACTGCCCGTGGGATGAATAGTTCTTTTGAAAGCTCCTTGTATTGTCCCTGAATATATTTGTATATAGTTATCATATCCCCTCTTAGACGCCTCTTTTCTAATGTAAATAAATCCAATATAGCTAGCCTCTCCTCATAAGTTAGAATGTCCATCCCCTTTATTAATTTGGTGGCTCTTCTCTGCACTCTCTCTAGTTCCAAAATGTCTTTTCTTAGGATTGGTGCCCAAAATTGTACTCCATATTCAAGGTGTGGTCTTACTAATGCTTTGTAAAGGGGCATAATTATGTCTACTTCCCTTCCATCCATTGCCCGTTTGATGCAAGATAAGATCTTGTTTGCCTTTGCAGCTACTGCATGACATTGGGCACTATTGCTAAGCCTGCTGTCTACAAGCACCCCTAAATCCTTCTCCATCAAGGATTCCCCCAATATATCTCCATTTAATTTGTAAGTCGCCTTTTTATTCTTGCATCCCAAATGCATAACCTTATATTTATCTGTATTAAACCTCATTTGCCATTTACCTGCCCACGTTTCCAGTCTCTCCAAGTCCTTCTGAAGAGAAATTTCATCCTGCTCTGATAAGACGGAGGCATTCACCCCAGAAACCTGATCCTGTCATCCCCCATACCATCGCGGGAGACTCAGGCCCCCCTGTTGCCAGCAGGTATGCACCACACTCAGACACGTAGCCAGACCCTAGTACAGAGGAGGGGGGCCCGATCTGCGATTGGCCCAGGGAAGGGGGGCTACATTGGGAATCGATGTTATTTTTCTTCATATTAATGGGTATCCTCAAAGCGAATGATATGCCAAAATGACGTCCATTAGCAAAACTACAATTGTTTCTTCACTTTTTCTGCTTGATCAATAGGGTGACCAGATTTCGAAAATGAAAAACCGGGACACCTTAAAAAATAATTTATTAAACAAATTACATCACGTGACACCCCCTGTTGCCATGACAACAAGACACTCTGATGCCCCTGCAGTGTTAGTGTGTATAGAGGTGGGGGCTTTGCTTGGGCCCTTCAACTCTTACAGCCAGGGCATTATTGGCCAGGAATGCCCAGTTCGGAGGGGATTACTACTTCAAAATGTATTTGATTCGTAACAACATCAAAAAACTCTAATACCAATAACTAACAACCACAGACAATGATAATCTAAACCATCAAATAAAATGTCTACGGCCCTTGTTCAAGCATGTTTGCGGTACTTACCAGATAAATCAGTGCCTGCAATCCACGACTGTATCCGCCTCTCCGAGCGTCTGAAAGCAACCCAGCGTTCCTGGTGTGTGGCTGAAGAGGTGAGGGACTCCCTCCTCTCAAACGGAAAAGAAGAGCAAAAAATAGAGTTGGAACATACCTATCATACAGGGATGAGAGAGAGAGACAGAGAATGAGAGAGAGACAGAGAATGAGAGACAGAGAATGAGAGAGAGACAGAGAATGAGAGAGAGACACAGAGAGAGAGAGAGACAGAGAATGAGAGAGAGACAGAGAGAGGGACATAGGGAGAGAGAGACAAAAGTAATGTACTGTATAACCATTATACCGTACCCCCTAGTATTCGTGTAATCATTGTCCCACACCCCCTTTTACTCACGCTTTGGCAATACTGAAATGTTCTTTTGACAGAGACACACAGAGAGAAACAGAGACACACAGAGAGAGACAGAGACACAGAGAGAGAGACAGAGACACAGAGAGACACACAGAGAGAGACAGAGACACACAGAGAGAGACAGAGACACAGAGAGAGAGAGAGAGACACAGAGAGAGAGAGAGAGAGACACGGGCCTATTTAGTAAGCGTCGATAAGGCTGCGTCTATAGTATTTCAGACGGAGGGAAGGCACACACGCTGCAATACACTTGCTGAAGCCTGAGCTTTTTTATGGCTTTGCAGGGTATGCAGCGGGTGCGATTGGGGGCGTGGCAATAAATATTTGGAGGCGTGGCAATAACGTTCCGGCGCGGACGTCACTTTCCTACCTCACATCCCGATCCACCGGCATTTTTTCAGATGCAGCATCTGAAGCACTGTGCAGACAAGAAGAAAAATGCACACAATGCGCACCAGAGATTAAAATATAGTAAATTATTTATTAATAAAACAAGAAATAACCGAGGAGGATCCAACCCCACCTCAGTACTTTCTTCTCGTTGCTATTGCCACACTATACGTCCTGACGCCGGAAGGGAAGTTGGTACGCGACCAAGACGAGACACCGGATTTACAGTGGAACCACAACATACCACAGATTGCTGGAGGACCACACTGCGAGGGGCGCAGCCTATCGAGTTTCCCGGTCATCGTCCAAAGTCTGGAGCTGCGGAGTGACCACCGGATTACCACGGAGCCCGAGCCTGTCTCACACAATGCTTTTACCAAACGGATGTTTGTGAGTTTGCTATTTTTATCTTGTCCAGGAAATGAAATTGTTAAACCGAATTTACACATGGAGCGGGCGCTTTCTCTTCTTTTTTTTGTTTAGATATCTATCGAGGAGGTGGTTGTTTCCCTGAAGAGAGCTGCCAGGGCTCCAGAGGACGCCCGAATTGGATCCTTTTATGATTGAGTTATAACATAGCTATTAGAGCTAGGTTTCTGGACTTTTATTGTGTTTAGGCATAGTGTTTATTATTATTTTATTACAGCTACTTTTTAGTAATTGCACTGTTATTAATTCTGACCACTAATTCTCACTGCCATTATAATCTCTCTCTAGCCACAACCAAATTGCTATATCAGCTATATTATTTATTGGTTATACCAGGGGAGCACAAACTTTTGCAGCTCGCCCCCCTGCCGGTGCTCGCGCCCCCCCCCCTTACCTTGATGCGGCGTCATGTGACCTGCAGCGGCATTTGACGAGGGTGACGTCACATGACCCCGCAGCGTAATTTAACATACTGTGCTATATCTATGCACACACAGCTGTCTCTAGGCATAAAACACATCCACACCGGGGGAAGGACCAGCACAGATAACATTCCAAGAGACACTGTTTTTAAGTATACCTTTTGCTTGCTTCATTCATTGTAACATCGCCGGAAGAAGAGATCAGTGTATCTCGAAAGCTCGCACAAATAAAAGCATTTCGTTAGCCACAGAACGGTATTATCTATTTATTTTTTGATTATTGAAGCTCGGCTAACACGGTACTGATACCTCTATATATATATATATTGCGCGCGCACACACACATATAACGTTTTATCCAACTTTTTCATTTATCATTTGTAGAGAAAATGAACAATGTCGCCAGAAGTGCTATTTTTCAAAATGTAACATCTCTACTAATTAGTGTAAAATGATACTTCATATAAAGCAGGTTATGGGACCCATTATAAAATGACCTTCATGTTTCTTATCACATACCAGTATATGGATACTTTCTATTATCACAAGCTGCTAACATGTGACAGGGCTCAGAGTCTGAGCCCAGAATGTGACATACAGAACATTCTCATTCTAAATTTCAAAAAATATTGTGTTGATTTCTGACCTGACTGCCGTGGTTACAGCTCAACCACTCTGTTCTACTGTATGTCACCACTTTCTGCCACAACCAGCTGACGGTGGATCTGCAAGGAGTTCAACGCTTATTGGCATCACATCTGTTGCTTGGTTGACGTATCATTTCTCCAGCTTTTTATTGTATTGTTTTTAAATAGATTATATTTATTTAGTTGAATAGATATTTATTTAGTTTAATAGATATTTATTTAGTTTAATAGATTATATTTCTAAGTTTAATAAGTTATATTTCTTAGTTTAATAAGTTATATTTCTTAGTTTAATAAAATATATTTCTTAGTTTAATAAGTTATATTTCTTAGTTTAATAAGTTATATTTGTTAGTTTAATAAATTATATTTCTTAGTTTAATAAGTTATATTTCTTAGTTAATAGATTATATTTGTTAGCACAGTAGATTATATTTACTAGTATTTAAGTCTCCCCCTCAGTGCCCCATTAGGACCCGTGCGCATATTTCACATCTTTTCGGAGTCGCTTATTTTTTAGACCCTCGGAGCCGAAACCTAAAGGGGTCAGCTAAGAAAGTTCGGATCAAGAGGAGCCGCACAGCTTAAAGACAGAACATTTCCAAGGGAGATGGAGACAATTTGGGTAAGATCTGATTAAAGGACATCCTTTGAGGAAGGAAAGGGTGACAGGGGAGTCTAAGAGGGGGGTGAGAGAGCAAGGTGGTGTGTCAGATTGGGGCAGAGCAAGAGAACGCAAAAATGATGGGGATTTGCTGCACACCAAAAAAAAACAATAAGCAGTGATACTTTTACCGGTGCCCCTTAGTCTCAGGGAAGACCGGCATTTCGTCCAATGGATACAATATGATTGATGGGAAAGGGCACACGGATTTGAATAAAAAAAGATAATTTATTGTGCCACAGACTACAATGTTTCGGCTGCTGGCCTTTCTTTGCTGGATTTAGTGGGTTTAGCCACTTTACCTGAGAAAGACCAGCAGGCCGAAATGTTGTTGTCTATGGCAGTGCAAGAGAAAACAGGTTGGGGGGGGGTGGGTTCTCGCAAAGTCGCCGACCCATGGGTGAGTGTCCCCGGTGGAAACTAGTCCTGGACCCCGGGAAAGCTGTCTGTGGCCCATACAAGCTGAGTAACATGTAAAAAGGACACATGTATGTTCAGAATGAGTTAGCATGGTATTTTGAGAGGCACCATAGCAGGTCAGTGCAAGTCAGTGCAGAGCACTGCAAGGTCAGTCAATATGAGGAAGGGTCCGATGGAGGAGTTGGAGGGTCCCAGAATATCTCTTAAAGCAGGGGTGCGCAAATCAAGGGGCACGACATTTTCTTGGGAGGAGGGGCTCGGCGCTTACAGAGGCCCCTCGCTCTTCCCCACAGCATTTAAATTAAATGCCGGAGATCGCGTG
The DNA here is from genome assembly GCF_040206685.1 of Ascaphus truei. Classification (NCBI taxonomy): domain Eukaryota; kingdom Metazoa; phylum Chordata; class Amphibia; order Anura; family Ascaphidae; genus Ascaphus; species Ascaphus truei. Next base: position 8,615,928 of record NC_134498.1, read on the forward strand.
CAAGGCCTCTGTAAGTTCCCTTTCCTTGTCTCCGGCGGCTTCTGGCGACAGCAATGTGGCGTCACATGATGTGGCATTGCCATAGCAACGTGATATCACATGACGTCGTTACATCAGAACGCCGGAGACAAGGTGGGGAAGGTGGAGGGGGGAGCAGGGGGAAAAGGTTGTGCAACCCTGTCTTAAAGCATTGCCTTGCATACAGATCAGAGGCCAAGAATGGATATGGATATCCGATGTGAAGCCGGAAATAAGACAGAAAAGACCGTTTCGGGGGAAGAAGGTGAGTGATGAAATAGCCGTCACTGTGTAACTCTTCCAATTACCTGCAACTTCATGCAGAGAAATAGCAACGCTTGTTTTTAACGTGCTAAGCGCCTAATGGGGAATTCAACTGCTGAGAAGTTAAGGGAGTTACTAACCCAAACTCAGCGACGTTTCTGTGTCTCTGTGATAACTCCCCCAGGACATGCCTGAAAACCAGAGGTAACTCAATGTATTTTTGATAAATAGAAACATGACCTTCTGGGGAGGGGTATATAATGGGTACTGGGCCTGGTGAGGTGGGTATAACGAGTACTGGGCCTGGGGAGGGGCGTATAACAGGGTACTGGGCCTTGGGAAGGTTGTATAACTGGGTACTGGGCCTGGGGAGGTGGGTATAACGGGTATTTGCCCTGTGGAGGGCGGTATAACGTGGTATTGGGGATGGGGTATAAGTGGCACAGGAGCTCTTGCGATACAGAGTATCACTGTCCCTGGTTACAAACACTTCATGTCTCCTGCAGATCAGGACACACACGAAGGTGGTGCCCTTTGTGCCACCAGATGACGAGGCGGGCTACGAGGCGGACGACGAGGCATACGACAAAGCGGGCGTCAAGTGGAACAATGAGGTGGGCTACAAGGCGGCCGATGACGCAGACGTGGTGTACGATGACCAAGGAGCATACGACAGGTGTGGCCGGATCTGCTGCTTCACCTTTTTTTGGCGGAGGAAAAGACCCCGGGAGCAGGTAGGAGAATACGAGAGGTGCGGACAGATCTGCTGCTTCACCTTTTTTAGGCGGAGAAGAAGCCAGGTGCAGGTAGCAGAGGAGCCAGGGCGTAGATACAGGGGTATTCTAGGGGCCCTGAGAAGTTGGTTTGACCGCAGGAGAGGCAGATAAGATCAGGAAGGCTGAGGGAGGGGCAGGTACTAGAGGGAGATAGGGATATTGGGCGTGAGAGGGTGAGAGAGAACAAGGAGCAGGGCCAGAGCACGGGTTTCATGCGCCCGAGGCAAAACTTAAAATTTGTGCCCCAGTTGTATAAAAAATAATAAGATAAATAAAATAATAAAATAAACAGTGGCGTAGATATCGGGGCTGCAGGGGGGTGCGACCGCACCCCAGCGCAACGCAAAATAAAAATAAAAGGGCGCCAAAATACTGGATAAAAAAAAGAATAATAATTTAAAAAAAAAGATAAATAAATAAAATAATAAGAGGAAAAAATAATAATGATTATTAATGCGCCCCTAGGACCTCTGCGCGCTAGGCGACCGCCTAATGGCCGGCCGGCCCTGCGAGGTATGCGGGAGGAAAAGGGGTGAATGGGATAGATATGCAGGGGGATGGGGGAGCAGGTGAGTTATACACAGGGGCACAAGGGCCCCATCACCTGCATCTCTATATACTGAGTGTGCCCCTGTGTATAACAACGCTGATCTGTGCTGCTCCATCTGATCTCACTGCGCAGTGATCCAGGGACCATCCGATCGCCATTTAATGGGGTCAGGAAGGAATTTTTTTCCCCCATTGCACAGCAGGGGTTATGTTTCGCCTTCCTCTGGATCACAGCAACAAACTGCACTTTGTGCATGAATTATCAGTGAGATCTTTATACACCCTGCATTGGTCTTCACCCCTTTGCTGCCGGAGGGGCCTGCAATGCATTGCTCTGCGTGTTACTATATCGCTCTGCAATGTGCTGCAGGCCCCTCCCAGCAAAGAGATTCATTATTTCAATAAAATACTCTCTTTAATCAAACCTATGTGTAGTGTCTTTTCTATCCGTTGTATCTATTGCTAACAGCTCAGTGATTCTTCCCCAGGACGCTGCACTAGTGTCACGCTGCCAAGCCCAGGTGTGAGGGAGATTTATAGGGTCACATATACACTTCTGCCAAAACACGAGTGCAAACAGGAAGCCCCTCTGATCTCATATCTTTTATTACACAAAACGGTATCTAAAAAGGTAAAAATAACATACATGGGATTCTGCTACAAATATCTCTCTAATTACAAACCAATTAGCAAATCATTCAGATTAGTCGAGCGAAAAGAAAGGGTTAAGTATCTCATGTACAGTATATGCAGTGTAGGCTGTTCTGCAGCATTACATGCAGGGGACAACGTTTAGGGGATATAAGTAATGCTGATCTCAGAGCTGACCGGCTGACCTGCTCTACCGGCTGACCGGCTGACCTGCTCTTCTGGCTGACCTGCTGACCTGCTCTACTGGCTGACCGGCTGACCTGCTCTACCGGCTGACCGGCTTCTCTTCTTTCAGCTAAATGACCTGAATTGTGGCCCCTGTATCTCCCAATTAAACGTTTTATTGGCATATTCTTGTTTGACTCGTTCTATACAGACATTTTCTATATATTCATTGTGGGATTTGATAACATCTGTAAGATCTCTCAGAATATCACATTCTGTACGTTTGTGTTGAAGATTTTTCCATTCTCAATTTACTTAATATTAGTTTTTGGCATCAATTATTTATATCGAGTCCAAAATACCTTTATACAGAATGCTGTTCCCTTTAGCCCACAAATGCTGCTTCATTAAAGCCCATGGGTGGCACTTTATGCATTCTCAAACTTTTAGGCAACATCCCTAATTTCCAAAAGTGGGATTAAATCTGTACATATTTAAATGGTTAATTTTCTTACTCAGACTCCTAAATCCCTCCCCAAATATATCCGTTTCACATAAAAGTGTGTGCGCTTCTCCTTCCGCCTAACTGGCACGTCGTCCTTACGGGCGCCACTCCTTGCAACTCCACGCTGCCCTCCAGTGGCAAAAGAAATAAGATACATTTACTATACTCGTCTGGCAGCTGCTCCCGTATAAGGTGGGTAACTCTGTATTAGGGGTCTTGGTAGACTATATTTTATACTTATGTCGGATAGATGAGGAATTAATATTCCTAACGGGTTATTGTGAGAGGCCTTAGATCTTATCCTATATGCACGCAGCCCTCGCCTCTCTGACCTTGAACACGTACTTCAATCTGATTTTTGAGACTTGAAACTGGATTTCCCAAAACAAACTGATTTTAAACACTGACAAGACTGTAACAATGGTATTTGGGACCAGAGCTAAATTGCTAAAGCTGCCAATGACAGAGCTTCAGATAAAAACCAGCTCTAAAACCATCCTAGCCCCTGTTACTTGTTTGAAATATCTGATCATTCAACTCCCATTTAACATTTGGGTTGCACATTGATACCCTGACATCCAAATCCTATGCCAAACTAGGTGTACTTTAAAGGAACAAATCCTCCCTAAGGCCCTCATGCAGTAAGCAGCGATAAGCCACTTATCACCAGCTTATCGCCAAAAAAAGCCACACTGATACACACACACACACACACAGATACAGACACACTGATACACACACACACACCGCGCCCTGATGGCAGGGGTGGAGGCGTGGGGCTCCTGCTCTCCTCTGTCTGCCGTTACCGAACCCTTCCTATTCCCCCCTCTCTTGCTTTTCCCTCCTTTGAGGCTCACACTGTCCAGATCTTCTCTCCTCTCCCTGTTCATGTGGCGGTCATCTATCGCCCACCTACCTCTACTCATCCCCCTTCTGCCTTTCTCTCTCACTTTGAATCCTGGCTCTCTTTCTTTCTCTCCTCAGACTCCCCTGTTCTTCTCCTTGGGGACTTCAATTGCCACATTGATGACCCCTCTCTCTCTTGGGCTTCCCGCTTTCTTTCTCTTACCTCTTCTTTTGGCCTTCAACAGTGGACTGCAGCCAGCACCCACAAGGATGGCCACTACTTAGACCTGGTTTTCACTAAAAACTTATCTCTCTCTGATTTCTCCATTTCCCCTTTTCCTCTCTCTGACCATCATCTCATCTCATTCTCTTTATCTCGCTTCTCCCCTTCTCCACCTCCATCTACCCCCCGGTTCTGCAGAAACCTGCGCTCTATTCACTTACCTGACTTTGAGTCCACTTTACACTCCTCCCTCTCCTCTCTCAGCTCTGCTACAGACCCTGACAACCTGGTCAGAAAGTACAACTCTGTCTTGTCCTCATCTCTTGATCTACATGCCCCGCTTTCTCTCTGCCGCCCTCGCCCTTCTAACCCTAGACCCTGGCTAAATTCCCACACGCGCATGCTGCGTTCCTCCACTCGTTCCTCTGAACGCCTCTGGAGGAAGTCTCACACTCTCGCAGACTTCCTTCACTACAAATTTATGCTATCCTGTTTCAACTCTGCCCTCTCGCAAGCTAAACAAGCCTACTTTTCTGCACTAATAACATGCACAAGTCTAACCCACGCCGACTGTTCTCTGTCTTTGATACTCTACTCAAACCACCCTCAGCTGCCTCTCCTTCCTCCATCTCCGCTCAGGACTTTGCAGACTATTTTAAGGAAAAGGTGGAATCCATACGGCAGAACATCCCCTGTTTCTTCCCCCCATCCTACACCTCTTCCTAACTCTCCTCCTGCCTTCCTTGAGTCTTTTTCCACTGTCTCAGAGGAGGATGTGTCGCTGTTGATCTCCTCTTCTCCCTCTACCACTTGCCCTCTTGACCCCATTCCCTCCCATCTCCTAAAACCTCTAGCTCCTACTATAATCCCTACGTTTACACACATTTTTAACTCCTCCCTCTGCTCTGGAACCTTTCCATCCTCCTTCAAACATGCAACAGTCATACCATTACTCAAAAACAGCAAGCTTGACCCTACCTGTCTTTCTAACTATCGACCTGTCTCCCTCCTGCCTTTTGCCTCTAAACTACTTGAACGTCTTGTATTCTCTCGCTTGCTCCATTTTCTCAACACTTATTCTCTCCTAGACCCTCTACAATCTGGCTTCCGCACTGCTCACTCCACGGAAACAACCCTCACTAAAATAACTGACGAGCTCCATGCTGCCAAAGACAGAGGTCATTACACTCTGCTCATATTACTCGACCTCTCTGCAGCATTTGACACCGTGGACCACCCTCTTCTCCTCCACATTCTCCATACTCTAGGTATTCGGAACAAAGCTCTATCCTGGATCTCATCCTACCTCTCCCATCGTACTTTTAGTGTCTCTTCTGCTAACACCTCCTCCTCCTCTATTGATCTCTCTGTGGGGGTACCCCAGGGCTCTGTCCTGGGACCTCTTCTCTTTTCTCTGTACACACTCTCTCTAGGTGACCTAATAACATCTTTTGGGTTTAATTATCACCTCTATGCCGACGACACACAAATATACTTTTCAACACCTGACCTTACACCTGCTGTACAAACCAAAGTTTCTGAATGTCTCTCTGCTATATCATCCTGGATGGCCCTCCGACGCCTTAAACTCAACATGGCTAAAACAGAGCTCCTCATACTTCCTCCCAAACCTGGCCCTAATACCTCCTTCCACATTACTGTTGGAACTACAATCATTCACCCAGTAGCCCAAGCACGCTGCCTAGGGGTCACGTTCGACTCCTCTCTCACATTCGCCCCTCACATTCAAAACATTTCTAAAACTTGTCGCTTTTTCCTCCGCAATATAACTAAGATACGCCCTTTCCTCTGTTGTTCGACTGCTAAAACTCTGACTCAGGCCCTCATTCTCTCCTGTCTTGATTACTGTAACCTCCTGCTGTCCGGCCTTCCTGCCTCTCACCTGTCTCCCCTACAATCTATCCTAAATGCTGTTGCCAGAATCACTCTACTCTTTCCTAGATCTGTCTCAGCATCTCCCCTCATGAAATCCCTCTCCTGGCTTCCGATCAAATCCCGCATCTCACACTCCATTCTTCTCCTCACTTTTAAAGCTTTACATTCTTCTGCCCCTCCTTACATCTCATCCCTAATTTCTCGGTATACACCATCCAGACTCTTGCGTTCTTCACAAGGATGTCTTCTTTCTACCCCCTTTGTATCTAAAGCCCTCTCCCGCCTTAAACCTTTTTCACTGACTGCCCCACATCTCTGGAATGCCCTTCCCCTCAGTACCCGACTAGCACCCTCTCTATCCACCTTTAAGACCCACCTTAAGACACACTTGCTTAAAGAAGCATATGAATAGCACTGTGGATATTCTAAACACGATACATAATGCTTGACCCCCTGCAGACGCACTTACCAGAACTCCCTCCTACTGTCTCTGTACGTTCTCCCTACCTACCAATTAGACTGTAAGCTCCTCGGGGCAGGGACTCCTCTTCCGAAATGTTACTTTTATGTCTAAAGCACTTATTCCCATGATATGTTTTTTATATTATCTGTTATTTATTTGATTACCACATGTATTACTACTGTGAAGCGCTATGTACACTAATGGCGCTATATAAATAAAGACATACAATACAATACAATACACACACACACAGATACAGACACACTGATACACACACACACACACACACACACACACACACACACACACCCACCCACTAATACACACACACACACACACACACACACACACACACACACACACACACACACACACACTGATTCACACACACACACACACACACACACACACACACACACACACACACACACACACACACACACACACACACACACACACACACACACACACACACACACACAGATACACAAACACACAGAGATACACATATACACACACACACACACACATACACACAAATACACACACACAGATACACATACACACACACACACACACACACACACTGATACACGTACACACACACACACACACACACACACACACACACACACACACACACACACACTGATACACACACACACACACACACACACACACACACAGATACACATACACACACACACACACACAGATACACACACCCACACACACCCACTGATTCACACACACACACACACACACACACACACACAAAGCTGTGAGCGCCGGAGGGGCAAAGGTGGGAGCGCCGGGGGGCAAAGCTGTGAGCGCCGGGGGGGGGGGCAAAGGTGGGAGCGCCGGGGGGCAAAGGTGGGAGTGCCGATGGGGCAAAGGTGGGAGCGCCGGGGGGCAAAGGTGGGAGTGCCGATGGGGCAATGGTGGGAGCGCCGGGGGGGCAATGGTGGGAGCGCCAGGGGGGCAAAGGTACAAGGTGGTACAAAGGTAGGCGCACCCCCGCTACCACCTCCTATTACCCCCCCTGGCTGGGACCCGGGACAGAAAGGGGACACTCACCGCGAACAGAGGAGCCGGGAGCGGGAAGACACTTGTGCTCTGCACAAAGCGGAAGTCCCGCCCCCGGCTTCCTCTGACCTGCCTGCAACCAATCCCCTGCGGGCCGGCCGGCATTCTAAGTCCCGCCCCCGGCATTCTCCTTCATTCAGTCTCCCCGGCAGCATTCACACACACACATAGAAAATACTTACCGGCCGCCGCATTCTCCTCACCGCCGCTGCCCCGCAATACCGGGACCAGGGACAAAAATCGGGACATAACCGGGACGGAGCTAAAATCGGGACAGGGCAGAAAAAAACGGGACTGTCCCGGCAAAACCGGGACGAATGGTCACCCTACTTACAGACTATTCACTTGAGTGGACCATAAAGTGTCTTATAGAGGGAACTCTAAGGTGTCTTAAGATGCATTAAGATATATTATGTATGTAAATATTTATTTATATAGCGCTTTATAAGAGAGGCAATACAGTACAGAGAATTATAGTACAATAAGTGCAACAAACAAAATCAGACAATAGGAAAGGAAATCCCTGGCCTGCAGAGCTTACAGTCTTAATGCTAGATCCATATAACTCTGTTGTGTTTACGCTAATAACGGGACATTCCTGAAATTGGTACCTGACCCTGTGTGGTAGGCAGAGACACAGGGGCAGTGCCTGCCAATATCATAAAGAGCAGTGCACTTCCTATTTAGTAGAAGTGTGTGTCAGAGTTAAGAGTTCAGTCCAGAGTTAGAGTCTGCTGAGTCTGTCACCTGGCTGGCCCAGGGTGACAGAGAGAGCCTATATCAATTGGCCGTTGGAGAAGGGGAGCCATCAGCCTCTGAGTAGAGCTGATGCAACCTTAGTTAGGGAGGTGGACCAATTCCTCTCACCCTGTTTAGGGGGCGAGGGAAGAGCTAGCCCCACCCTGGGTGCCCTTGACCTGGGGTGGTGGCAGGGACACAGAGACCATCCTGAGGGAGAGCAGTCCTGTGTGGAGGAAGACACCCTGTACCTGATATATAGTCTTGTTGCTGCTATTCTGCTGCTGTGAATAAAGAGCTGCGGCTGCTTTTAAAGATATACTGCACCGACACACTTTATTCGAGCAAATACCCGGTATGTACCTGGCAGATACCTGGAATGCGCCGCTCCTCACCTCTGACAAGCCCCGTTGCATTTGCCTTCCCAGCCTGGGTTCATGACTGGCTGACGGGCGGCTGATCTGTTAAATGATAATGATTAGGATTTAATAGGCTGCAATGCTTCGCGTGTCTACCAGATGGCATAAATTCATGAATTGTAATGCAGTATATATATATGTACTGTGCAGTATTGCAGCCAGCGGGAATAAAATGCTTCAATCCCTGCCGGAAAATAACTCAATGCACTCGGGCAGAAAACAGTCACAAACCTCAATACACCCGGGTATACCCGAATTCGTGGGACTAGCCGAGCTCGAATAAAGTGTGTCGCCAGTGTACAGTGTGAGACTGGAATCTCTCATCCCCGAGGGGGGGGGGGGGACTCTCTGGAAGGATTCCACCCGTATTCCTGGGGCTCAGAGATGGAGGCGCTGCACCATTACATACATAGTTACATAATAGATGAGGTTGAAAAAAGACGTACGTCCATCAAGTTCAACCTATGCTAAATTCAGACAACAGATACTTACTTATTGATCCAGAGGAAGGCAAACAAAAAACCCCATTAAGGGGAAAAATTAATTCCTTCCTGACTCCAAGAATTGGCAATCGGATTAATCCCTGGATCAACATCCTTCCCATATATACTTATTTGGTATATCCCTGTATACCTGTCCCATCTAAAAAGATGTCCAACCTTTTTTTGAACAAATCTATTGTATCTGCCATCACAGTCTCCATGGGTAATGAGTTCCACATTTTAACTGCCCTTACTGTAAAGAACCCTTTCCTTTGTTGCTGGTGAAATTTCCTTTCCTCCAACCTTAAGGGATGGCCCCGAGTCCTTTGTACTGCCCGTGGGATGAATAGTTCTTTTGAAAGCTCCTTGTATTGTCCCTGAATATATTTGTATATAGTTATCATATCCCCTCTTAGACGCCTCTTTTCTAATGTAAATAAATCCAATATAGCTAGCCTCTCCTCATAAGTTAGAATGTCCATCCCCTTTATTAATTTGGTGGCTCTTCTCTGCACTCTCTCTAGTTCCAAAATGTCTTTTCTTAGGATTGGTGCCCAAAATTGTACTCCATATTCAAGGTGTGGTCTTACTAATGCTTTGTAAAGGGGCATAATTATGTCTACTTCCCTTCCATCCATTGCCCGTTTGATGCAAGATAAGATCTTGTTTGCCTTTGCAGCTACTGCATGACATTGGGCACTATTGCGAAGCCTGCTGTCTACAAGCACCCCTAAATCCTTCTCCATCAAGGATTCCCCCAATATATCTCCATTTAATTTGTAAGTCGCCTTTTTATTCTTGCATCCCAAATGCATAACCTTATATTTATCTGTATTAAACCTCATTTGCCATTTACCTGCCCACGTTTCCAGTCTCTCCAAGTCCTTCTGAAGAGAAATTTCATCCTGCTCTGATAAGACGGAGGCATTCACCCCAGAAACCTGATCCTGTCATCCCCCATACCATCGCGGGAGACTCAGGCCCCCCTGTTGCCAGCAGGTATGCACCACACTCAGACACGTAGCCAGACCCTAGTACAGAGGAGGGGGGCCCGATCTGCGATTGGCCCAGGGAAGGGGGGCTACATTGGGAATCGATGTTATTTTTCTTCATATTAATGGGTATCCTCAAAGCGAATGATATGCCAAAATGACGTCCATTAGCAAAACTACAATTGTTTCTTCACTTTTTCTGCTTGATCAATAGGGTGACCAGATTTCGAAAATGAAAAACCGGGACACCTTAAAAAATAATTTATTAAACAAATTACATCACGTGACACCCCCTGTTGCCATGACAACAAGACACTCTGATGCCCCTGCAGTGTTAGTGTGTATAGAGGTGGGGGCTTTGCTTGGGCCCTTCAACTCTTACAGCCAGGGCATTATTGGCCAGGAATGCCCAGTTCGGAGGGGATTACTACTTCAAAATGTATTTGATTCGTAACAACATCAAAAAACTCTAATACCAATAACTAACAACCACAGACAATGATAATCTAAACCATCAAATAAAATGTCTACGGCCCTTGTTCAAGCATGTTTGCGGTACTTACCAGATAAATCAGTGCCTGCAATCCACGACTGTATCCGCCTCTCCGAGCGTCTGAAAGCAACCCAGCGTTCCTGGTGTGTGGCTGAAGAGGTGAGGGACTCCCTCCTCTCAAACGGAAAAGAAGAGCAAAAAATAGAGTTGGAACATACCTATCATACAGGGATGAGAGAGAGAGACAGAGAATGAGAGAGAGACAGAGAATGAGAGACAGAGAATGAGAGACAGAGAATGAGAGAGAGACAGAGAATGAGAGAGAGACACAGAGAGAGAGAGAGACAGAGAATGAGAGAGAGACAGAGAGAGGGACATAGGGAGAGAGAGACAAAAGTAATGTACTGTATAACCATTATACCGTACCCCCTAGTATTCGTGTAATCATTGTCCCACACCCCCTTTTACTCACGCTTTGGCAATACTGAAATGTTCTTTTGACAGAGACACACAGAGAGAAACAGAGACACACAGAGAGAGACAGAGACACAGAGAGAGAGACAGAGACACAGAGAGACACACAGAGAGAGACAGAGACACACAGAGAGAGACAGAGACACAGAGAGAGAGAGAGAGACACAGAGAGAGAGAGAGACACGGGCCTATTTAGTAAGCGTCGATAAGGCTGCGTCTATAGTATTTCAGACGGAGGGAAGGCACACACGCTGCAATACACTTGCTGAAGCCTGAGCTTTTTTATGGCTTTGCAGGGTATGCAGCGGGTGCGATTGGGGGCGTGGCAATAAATATTTGGAGGCGTGGCAATAACGTTCCGGCGCGGACGTCACTTTCCTACCTCACATCCCGATCCACCGGCATTTTTTCAGATGCAGCATCTGAAGCACTGTGCAGACAAGAAGAAAAATGCACACAATGCGCACCAGAGATTAAAATATAGTAAATTATTTATTAATAAAACAAGAAATAACCGAGGAGGATCCAACCCCACCTCAGTACTTTCTTCTCGTTGCTATTGCCACACTATACGTCCTGACGCCGGAAGGGAAGTTGGTACGCGACCAAGACGAGACACCGGATTTACAGTGGAACCACAACATACCACAGATTGCTGGAGGACCACACTGCGAGGGGCGCAGCCTATCGAGTTTCCCGGTCATCGTCCAAAGTCTGGAGCTGCGGAGTGACCACCGGATTACCACGGAGCCCGAGCCTGTCTCACACAATGCTTTTACCAAACGGATGTTTGTGAGTTTGCTATTTTTATCTTGTCCAGGAAATGAAATTGTTAAACCGAATTTACACATGGAGCGGGCGCTTTCTCTTCTTTTTTTTGTTTAGATATCTATCGAGGAGGTGGTTGTTTCCCTGAAGAGAGCTGCCAGGGCTCCAGAGGACGCCCGAATTGGATCCTTTTATGATTGAGTTATAACATAGCTATTAGAGCTAGGTTTCTGGACTTTTATTGTGTTTAGGCATAGTGTTTATTATTATTTTATTACAGCTACTTTTTAGTAATTGCACTGTTATTAATTCTGACCACTAATTCTCACTGCCATTATAATCTCTCTCTAGCCACAACCAAATTGCTATATCAGCTATATTATTTATTGGTTATACCAGGGGAGCACAAACTTTTGCAGCTCGCCCCCCTGCCGGTGCTCGCGCCCCCCCCCCCTTACCTTGATGCGGCGTCATGTGACCTGCAGCGGCATTTGACGAGGGTGACGTCACATGACCCCGCAGCGTAATTTAACATACTGTGCTATATCTATGCACACACAGCTGTCTCTAGGCATAAAACACATCCACACCGGGGGAAGGACCAGCACAGATAACATTCCAAGAGACACTGTTTTTAAGTATACCTTTTGCTTGCTTCATTCATTGTAACATCGCCGGAAGAAGAGATCAGTGTATCTCGAAAGCTCGCACAAATAAAAGCATTTCGTTAGCCACAGAACGGTATTATCTATTTATTTTTTGATTATTGAAGCTCGGCTAACACGGTACTGATACCTCTATATATATATATTGCGCGCGCACACACACATATAACGTTTTATCCAACTTTTTCATTTATCATTTGTAGAGAAAATGAACAATGTCGCCAGAAGTGCTATTTTTCAAAATGTAACATCTCTACTAATTAGTGTAAAATGATACTTCATATAAAGCAGGTTATGGGACCCATTATAAAATGACCTTCATGTTTCTTATCACATACCAGTATATGGATACTTTCTATTATCACAAGCTGCTAACATGTGACAGGGCTCAGAGTCTGAGCCCAGAATGTGACATACAGAACATTCTCATTCTAAATTTCAAAAAATATTGTGTTGATTTCTGACCTGACTGCCGTGGTTACAGCTCAACCACTCTGTTCTACTGTATGTCACCACTTTCTGCCACAACCAGCTGACGGTGGATCTGCAAGGAGTTCAACGCTTATTGGCATCACATCTGTTGCTTGGTTGACGTATCATTTCTCCAGCTTTTTATTGTATTGTTTTTAAATAGATTATATTTATTTAGTTGAATAGATATTTATTTAGTTTAATAGATATTTATTTAGTTTAATAGATTATATTTCTAAGTTTAATAAGTTATATTTCTTAGTTTAATAAGTTATATTTCTTAGTTTAATAAAATATATTTCTTAGTTTAATAAGTTATATTTCTTAGTTTAATAAGTTATATTTGTTAGTTTAATAAATTATATTTCTTAGTTTAATAAGTTATATTTCTTAGTTAATAGATTATATTTGTTAGCACAGTAGATTATATTTACTAGTATTTAAGTCTCCCCCTCAGTGCCCCATTAGGACCCGTGCGCATATTTCACATCTTTTCGGAGTCGCTTATTTTTTAGACCCTCGGAGCCGAAACCTAAAGGGGTCAGCTAAGAAAGTTCGGATCAAGAGGAGCCGCACAGCTTAAAGACAGAACATTTCCAAGGGAGATGGAGACAATTTGGGTAAGATCTGATTAAAGGACATCCTTTGAGGAAGGAAAGGGTGACAGGGGAGTCTAAGAGGGGGGTGAGAGAGCAAGGTGGTGTGTCAGATTGGGGCAGAGCAAGAGAACGCAAAAATGATGGGGATTTGCTGCACACCAAAAAAAAACAATAAGCAGTGATACTTTTACCGGTGCCCCTTAGTCTCAGGGAAGACCGGCATTTCGTCCAATGGATACAATATGATTGATGGGAAAGGGCACACGGATTTGAATAAAAAAAGATAATTTATTGTGCCACAGACTACAATGTTTCGGCTGCTGGCCTTTCTTTGCTGGATTTAGTGGGTTTAGCCACTTTACCTGAGAAAGACCAGCAGGCCGAAATGTTGTTGTCTATGGCAGTGCAAGAGAAAACAGGTTGGGGGGGGTGGGTTCTCGCAAAGTCGCCGACCCATGGGTGAGTGTCCCCGGTGGAAACTAGTCCTGGACCCCGGGAAAGCTGTCTGTGGCCCATACAAGCTGAGTAACATGTAAAAAGGACACATGTATGTTCAGAATGAGTTAGCATGGTATTTTGAGAGGCACCATAGCAGGTCAGTGCAAGTCAGTGCAGAGCACTGCAAGGTCAGTCAATATGAGGAAGGGTCCGATGGAGGAGTTGGAGGGTCCCAGAATATCTCTTAAAGCAGGGGTGCGCAAATCAAGGGGCACGACATTTTCTTGGGAGGAGGGGCTCGGCGCTTACAGAGGCCCCTCGCTCTTCCCCACAGCATTTAAATTAAATGCCGGAGATCGCGTGCAAGGCCTCTGTAAGTTCCCTTTCCTTGTCTCCGGCGGCTTCTGGCGACAGCAATGTGGCGTCACATGATGTGGCATTGCCATAGCAACGTGATATCACATGACGTCGTTACATCAGAACGCCGGAGACAAGGTGGGGAAGGTGGAGGGGGGAGCAGGGGGAAAAGGTTGTGCAACCCTGTCTTAAAGCATTGCCTTGCATACAGATCAGAGGCCAAGAATGGATATGGATATCCGATGTGAAGCCGGAAATAAGACAGAAAAGACCGTTTCGGGGGAAGAAGGTGAGTGATGAAATAGCCGTCACTGTGTAACTCTTCCAATTACCTGCAACTTCATGCAGAGAAATAGCAACGCTTGTTTTTAACGTGCTAAGCGCCTAATGGGGAATTCAACTGCTGAGAAGTTAAGGGAGTTACTAACCCAAACTCAGCGACGTTTCTGTGTCTCTGTGATAACTCCCCCAGGACATGCCTGAAAACCAGAGGTAACTCAATGTATTTTTGATAAATAGAAACATGACCTTCTGGGGAGGGGTATATAATGGGTACTGGGCCTGGTGAGGTGGGTATAACGAGTACTGGGCCTGGGGAGGGGCGTATAACAGGGTACTGGGCCTTGGGAAGGTTGTATAACTGGGTACTGGGCCTGGGGAGGTGGGTATAACGGGTATTTGCCCTGTGGAGGGCGGTATAACGTGGTATTGGGGATGGGGTATAAGTGGCACAGGAGCTCTTGCGATACAGAGTATCACTGTCCCTGGTTACAAACACTTCATGTCTCCTGCAGATCAGGACACACACGAAGGTGGTGCCCTTTGTGCCACCAGATGACGAGGCGGGCTACGAGGCGGACGACGAGGCATACGACAAAGCGGGCGTCAAGTGGAACAATGAGGTGGGCTACAAGGCGGCCGATGACGCAGACGTGGTGTACGATGACCAAGGAGCATACGACAGGTGTGGCCGGATCTGCTGCTTCACCTTTTTTAGGCGGAGGAGAAGACCCCGGGAGCAGGTAGGAGAATACGAGAGGTGCGGACAGATCTGCTGCTTCACCTTTTTTAGGCGGAGAAGAAGCCAGGTGCAGGTAGCAGAGGAGCCAGGGCGTAGAAACAGGGGTATTCTAGGGGCCCTGAGAAGTTGGTTTGACCGCAGGAGAGGCAGATAAGATCAGGAAGGCTGAGGGAGGGGCAGGTACTAGAGGGAGATACTGATATTGGGCGTGAGAGGGTGAGAGAGAACAAGGAGCAGGGCCAGAGCACGGGTTTCATGCGCCCGAGGCAAAACTTAAAATTTGTGCCCCAGTTGTATAAAAAATAATAAGATAAATAAAATAATAAAATAAACAGTGGCGTAGATATCGGGGCTGCAGGGGGGTGCGACCGCACCCCAGCGCAACGCAAAATAAAAATAAAAGGGCGCCAAAATACTGGATAAAAAAAAGAATAATAATTTAAAAAAAAAGATAAATAAATAAAATAATAAGAGGAAAAAATAATAATGATTATTAATGCGCCCCTAGGACCTCTGCGCGCTAGGCGACCGCCTAATGGCCGGCCGGCCCTGCGAGGTATGCGGGAGGAAAAGGGGTGAATGGGATAGATATGCAGGGGGATGGGGGAGCAGGTGAGTTATACACAGGGGCACAAGGGCCCCATCACCTGCATCTCTATATACTGAGTGTGCCCCTGTGTATAACAACGCTGATCTGTGCTGCTCCATCTGATCTCACTGCGCAGTGATCCAGGGACCATCCGATCGCCATTTAATGGGGTCAGGAAGGAATTTTTTTCCCCCATTGCACAGCAGGGGTTATGTTTCGCCTTCCTCTGGATCACAGCAACAAACTGCACTTTGTGCATGAATTATCAGTGAGATCTTTATACACCCTGCATTGGTCTTCACCCCTTTGCTGCCGGAGGGGCCTGCAATGCATTGCTCTGCGTGTTACTATATCGCTCTGCAATGTGCTGCAGGCCCCTCCCAGCAAAGAGATTCATTATTTCAATAAAATACTCTCTTTAATCAAACCTATGTGTAGTGTCTTTTCTATCCGTTGTATCTATTGCTAACAGCTCAGTGATTCTTCCCCAGGACGCTGCACTAGTGTCACGCTGCCAAGCCCAGGTGTGAGGGAGATTTATAGGGTCACATATACACTTCTGCCAAAACACGAGTGCAAACAGGAAGCCCCTCTGATCTCATATATTTTATTACACAAAACGGTATCTAAAAAGGTAAAAATAACATACATGGGATTCTGCTACAAATATCTCTCTAATTACAAACCAATTAGCAAATCATTCAGATTAGTCGAGCGAAAAGAAAGGGTTAAGTATCTCATGTACAGTATATGCAGTGTAGGCTGTTCTGCAGCATTACATGCAGGGGACAACGTTTAGGGGATATAAGTAATGCTGATCTCAGAGCTGACCGGCTGACCTGCTCTACCGGCTGACCGGCTGACCTGCTCTTCTGGCTGACCTGCTGACCTGCTCTACTGGCTGACCGGCTGACCTGCTCTACCGGCTGACCGGCTTCTCTTCTTTCAGCTAAATGACCTGAATTGTGGCCCCTGTATCTCCCAATTAAACGTTTTATTGGCATATTCTTGTTTGACTCGTTCTATACAGACATTTTCTATATATTCATTGTGGGATTTGATAACATCTGTAAGATCTCTCAGAATATCACATTCTGTACGTTTGTGTTGAAGATTTTTCCATTCTCAATTTACTTAATATTAGTTTTTGGCATCAATTATTTATATCGAGTCCAAAATACCTTTATACAGAATGCTGTTCCATTTAGCCCACAAATGCTGCTTCATTAAAGCCCATGGGTGGCACTTTATGCATTCTCAAACTTTTAGGCAACATCCCTAATTTCCAAAAGTGGGATTAAATCTGTACATATTTAAATGGTTAATTTTCTTACTCAGACTCCTAAATCCCTCCCCAAATATATCCGTTTCACATAAAAGTGTGTGCGCTTCTCCTTCCGCCTAACTGGCACGTCGTCCTTACGGGCGCCACTCCTTGCAACTCCACGCTGCCCTCCAGTGGCAAAAGAAATAAGATACATTTACTATACTCGTCTGGCAGCTGCTCCCGTATAAGGTGGGTAACTCTGTATTAGGGGTCTTGGTAGACTATATTTTATACTTATGTCGGATAGATGAGGAATTAATATTCCTAACGGGTTATTGTGAGAGGCCTTAGATCTTATCCTATATGCACGCAGCCCTCGCCTCTCTGACCTTGAACACGTACTTCAATCTGATTTTTGAGACTTGAAACTGGATTTCCCAAAACAAACTGATTTTAAACACTGACAAGACTGTAACAATGGTATTTGGGACCAGAGCTAAATTGCTAAAGCTGCCAATGACAGAGCTTCAGATAAAAACCAGCTCTAAAACCATCCTAGCCCCTGTTACTTGTTTGAAATATCTGATCATTCAACTCCCATTTAACATTTGGGTTGCACATTGATACCCTGACATCCAAATCCTATGCCAAACTAGGTGTACTTTAAAGGAACAAATCCTCCCTAAGGCCCTCATGCAGTAAGCAGCGATAAGCCACTTATCACCAGCTTATCGCCAAAAAAGCCACACTGATACACACACACACACACACAGATACAGACACACTGATACACACACACACACCGCGCCCTGATGGCAGGGGTGGAGGCGTGGGGCTCCTGCTCTCCTCTGTCTGCCGTTACCGAACCCTTCCTATTCCCCCCTCTCTTGCTTTTCCCTCCTTTGAGGCTCACACTGTCCAGATCTTCTCTCCTCTCCCTGTTCATGTGGCGGTCATCTATCGCCCACCTACCTCTACTCATCCCCCTTCTGCCTTTCTCTCTCACTTTGAATCCTGGCTCTCTTTCTTTCTCTCCTCAGACTCCCCTGTTCTTCTCCTTGGGGACTTCAATTGCCACATTGATGACCCCTCTCTCTCTTGGGCTTCCCGCTTTCTTTCTCTTACCTCTTCTTTTGGCCTTCAACAGTGGACTGCAGCCAGCACCCACAAGGATGGCCACTACTTAGACCTGGTTTTCACTAAAAACTTATCTCTCTCTGATTTCTCCATTTCCCCTTTTCCTCTCTCTGACCATCATCTCATCTCATTCTCTTTATCTCGCTTCTCCCCTTCTCCACCTCCATCTACCCCCCGGTTCTGCAGAAACCTGCGCTCTATTCACTTACCTGACTTTGAGTCCACTTTACACTCCTCCCTCTCCTCTCTCAGCTCTGCTACAGACCCTGACAACCTGGTCAGAAAGTACAACTCTGTCTTGTCCTCATCTCTTGATCTACATGCCCCGCTTTCTCTCTGCCGCCCTCGCCCTTCTAACCCTAGACCCTGGCTAAATTCCCACACGCGCATGCTGCGTTCCTCCACTCGTTCCTCTGAACGCCTCTGGAGGAAGTCTCACACTCTCGCAGACTTCCTTCACTACAAATTTATGCTATCCTGTTTCAACTCTGCCCTCTCGCAAGCTAAACAAGCCTACTTTTCTGCACTAATAACATGCACAAGTCTAACCCACGCCGACTGTTCTCTGTCTTTGATACTCTACTCAAACCACCCTCAGCTGCCTCTCCTTCCTCCATCTCCGCTCAGGACTTTGCAGACTATTTTAAGGAAAAGGTGGAATCCATACGGCAGAACATCCCCTGTTTCTTCCCCCCATCCTACACCTCTTCCTAACTCTCCTCCTGCCTTCCTTGAGTCTTTTTCCACTGTCTCAGAGGAGGATGTGTCGCTGTTGATCTCCTCTTCTCCCTCTACCACTTGCCCTCTTGACCCCATTCCCTCCCATCTCCTAAAACCTCTAGCTCCTACTATAATCCCTACGCTTACACACATTTTTAACTCCTCCCTCTGCTCTGGAACCTTTCCATCCTCCTTCAAACATGCAACAGTCATACCATTACTCAAAAACAGCAAGCTTGACCCTACCTGTCTTTCTAACTATCGACCTGTCTCCCTCCTGCCTTTTGCCTCTAAACTACTTGAACGTCTTGTATTCTCTCGCTTGCTCCATTTTCTCAACACTTATTCTCTCCTAGACCCTCTACAATCTGGCTTCCGCACTGCTCACTCCACGGAAACAACCCTCACTAAAATAACTGACGAGCTCCATGCTGCCAAAGACAGAGGTCATTACACTCTGCTCATATTACTCGACCTCTCTGCAGCATTTGACACCGTGGACCACCCTCTTCTCCTCCACATTCTCCATACTCTAGGTATTCGGAACAAAGCTCTATCCTGGATCTCATCCTACCTCTCCCATCGTACTTTTAGTGTCTCTTCTGCTAACACCTCCTCCTCCTCTATTGATCTCTCTGTGGGGGTACCCCAGGGCTCTGTCCTGGGACCTCTTCTCTTTTCTCTGTACACACTCTCTCTAGGTGACCTAATAACATCTTTTGGGTTTAATTATCACCTCTATGCCGACGACACACAAATATACTTTTCAACACCTGACCTTACACCTGCTGTACAAACCAAAGTTTCTGAATGTCTCTCTGCTATATCATCCTGGATGGCCCTCCGACGCCTTAAACTCAACATGGCTAAAACAGAGCTCCTCATACTTCCTCCCAAACCTGGCCCTAATACCTCCTTCCACATTACTGTTGGAACTACAATCATTCACCCAGTAGCCCAAGCACGCTGCCTAGGGGTCACGTTCGACTCCTCTCTCACATTCGCCCCTCACATTCAAAACATTTCTAAAACTTGTCACTTTTTCCTCCGCAATATAACTAAGATACGCCCTTTCCTCTGTTGTTCGACTGCTAAAACTCTGACTCAGGCCCTCATTCTCTCCTGTCTTGATTACTGTAACCTCCTGCTGTCCGGCCTTCCTGCCTCTCACCTGTCTCCCCTACAATCTATCCTAAATGCTGTTGCCAGAATCACTCTACTCTTTCCTAGATCTGTCTCAGCATCTCCCCTCATGAAATCCCTCTCCTGGCTTCCGATCAAATCCCGCATCTCACACTCCATTCTTCTCCTCACTTTTAAAGCTTTACATTCTTCTGCCCCTCCTTACATCTCATCCCTAATTTCTCGGTATACACCATCCAGACTCTTGCGTTCTTCACAAGGATGTCTTCTTTCTACCCCCTTTGTATCTAAAGCCCTCTCCCGCCTTAAACCTTTTTCACTGACTGCCCCACATCTCTGGAATGCCCTTCCCCTCAGTACCCGACTAGCACCCTCTCTATCCACCTTTAAGACCCACCTTAAGACACACTTGCTTAAAGAAGCATATGAATAGCACTGTGGATATTCTAAACACGATACATACTGTAATGCTTGACCCCCTGCAGACGCACTTACCAGAACTCCCTCCTACTGTCTCTGTACGTTCTCCCTACCTACCAATTAGACTGTAAGCTCCTCGGGGCAGGGACTCCTCTTCCGAAATGTTACTTTTATGTCTAAAGCACTTATTCCCATGATATGTTTTTTATATTATCTGTTATTTATTTGATTACCACATGTATTACTACTGTGAAGCGCTATGTACACTAATGGCGCTATATAAATAAAGACATACAATACAATACAATACACACACACACAGATACAGACACACTGATACACACACACACACACACACACACACACACACACCCACCCACTAATACACACACACACACACACACACACACACACACACACACACACACACACACACACACACACACACACACTGATTCACACACACACACACACACACACACACACACACACACACACACACACACACTGATTCACACACACACAGACCCACTGATACACACACACACACACACACACTGAAACACACACACACACTGAAACACACACACACACTGAAACACGCGCACACACTGAAACACGCGCACACACACACACACACACACACACACACACACACACACACACACACACACACACACACACACACACACACACACACACACACTGACACACACACACACACACAGATACACACAGATACACACACACACACACACTGACACACACACACACACACAGATACACACAGATACACACACACACAGATACACACACACACACACACACAGATACACAAACACACAGAGATACACATATACACACACACACACACATACACACAAATACACACACACAGATACACATACACACACACACACACACACACACTGATACACGTACACACACACACACACACACACACACACACACACACACACACACTGATACACATACACACACACACACACACACACAAAGCTGTGAGCGCCGGAGGGGCAAAGGTGGGAGCGCCGGGGGGCAAAGCTGTGAGCGCCGGGGGGGGGGGGCAAAGGTGGGAGCGCCGGGGGGCAAAGGTGGGAGTGCCGATGGGGCAAAGGTGGGAGCGCCGGGGGGCAAAGGTGGGAGTGCCGATGGGGCAATGGTGGGAGCGCCAGGGGGGCAATGGTGGGAGCGCCAGGGGGGCAAAGGTACAAGGTGGTACAAAGGTAGGCGCACCCCCGCTACCACCTCCTATTACCCCCCCTGGCTGGGACCCGGGACAGAAAGGGGACACTCACCGCGAACAGAGGAGCCGGGAGCGGGAAGACACTTGTGCTCTGCACAAAGCGGAAGTCCCGCCCCCGGCTTCCTCTGACCGGCCTGCAACCAATCCCCTGCGGGCCGGCCGGCATTCTAAGTCCCGCCCCCGGCATTCTCCTTCATTCAGTCTCCCCGGCAGCATTCACACACACACACATAGAAAATACTTACCGGCCGCCGCATTCTCCTCACCGCCGCTGCCCCGCAATACCGGGACCAGGGACAAAAATCGGGACATAACCGGGACGGAGCTAAAATCGGGACAGGGCAGAAAAAAACGGGACTGTCCCGGCAAAACCGGGACGAATGGTCACCCTACTTACAGACTATTCACTTGAGTGGACCATAAAGTGTCTTATAGAGGGAACTCTAAGGTGTCTTAAGATGCATTAAGATATATTATGTATGTAAATATTTATTTATATAGCGCTTTATAAGAGAGGCAATACAGTACAGAGAATTATAGTACAATAAGTGCAACAAACAAAATCAGACAATAGGAAAGGAAATCCCTGGCCTGCAGAGCTTACAGTCTTAATGCTAGATCCATATAACTCTGTTGTGTTTACGCTAATAACGGGACATTCCTGAAATTGGTACCTGACCCTGTGTGGTAGGCAGAGACACAGGGGCAGTGCCTGCCAATATCATAAAGAGCAGTGCACTTCCTATTTAGTAGAAGTGTGTGTCAGAGTTAAGAGTTCAGTCCAGAGTTAGAGTCTGCTGAGTCTGTCACCTGGCTGGCCCAGGGTGACAGAGAGAGCCTATATCAATTGGCCGTTGGAGAAGGGGAGCCATCAGCCTCTGAGTAGAGCTGATGCAACCTTAGTTAGGGAGGTGGACCAATTCCTCTCACCCTGTTTAGGGGGCGAGGGAAGAGCTAGCCCCACCCTGGGTGCCCTTGACCTGGGGTGGTGGCAGGGACACAGAGACCATCCTGAGGGAGAGCAGTCCTGTGTGGAGGAAGACACCCTGTACCTGATATATAGTCTTGTTGCTGCTATTCTGCTGCTGTGAATAAAGAGCTGCGGCTGCTTTTAAAGATATACAGTGTGAGACTGGAATCTCTCATCCCCGAGGGGGGGGGGGGACTCTCTGGAAGGATTCCACCCGTATTCCTGGGGCTCAGAGATGGAGGCGCTGCACCATTACATACATAGTTACATAATAGATGAGGTTGAAAAAAGACGTACGTCCATCAAGTTCAACCTATGCTAAATTCAGACAACAGATACTTACTTATGGATCCAGAGGAAGGCAAACAAAAAACCCCATTAAGGGGAAAAATTAATTCCTTCCTGACTCCAAGAATTGGCAATCGGATTAATCCCTGGATCAACATCCTTCCCATATATACTTATTTGGTATATCCCTGTATACCTGTCCCATCTAAAAAGATGTCCAACCTTTTTTTGAACAAATCTATTGTATCTGCCATCACAGTCTCCATGGGTAATGAGTTCCACATTTTAACTGCCCTTACTGTAAAGAACCCTTTCCTTTGTTGCTGGTGAAATTTCCTTTCCTCCAACCTTAAGGGATGGCCCCGAGTCCTTTGTACTGCCCGTGGGATGAATAGTTCTTTTGAAAGCTCCTTGTATTGTCCCTGAATATATTTGTATATAGTTATCATATCCCCTCTTAGACGCCTCTTTTCTAATGTAAATAAATCCAATATAGCTAGCCTCTCCTCATAAGTTAGAATGTCCATCCCCTTTATTAATTTGGTGGCTCTTCTCTGCACTCTCTCTAGTTCCAAAATGTCTTTTCTTAGGATTGGTGCCCAAAATTGTACTCCATATTCAAGGTGTGGTCTTACTAATGCTTTGTAAAGGGGCATAATTATGTCTACTTCCCTTCCATCCATTGCCCGTTTGATGCAAGATAAGATCTTGTTTGCCTTTGCAGCTACTGCATGACATTGGGCACTATTGCTAAGCCTGCTGTCTACAAGCACCCCTAAATCCTTCTCCATCAAGGATTCCCCCAATATATCTCCATTTAATTTGTAAGTCGCCTTTTTATTCTTGCATCCCAAATGCATAACCTTATATTTATCTGTATTAAACCTCATTTGCCATTTACCTGCCCACGTTTCCAGTCTCTCCAAGTCCTTCTGAAGAGAAATTTCATCCTGCTCTGATAAGACGGAGGCATTCACCCCAGAAACCTGATCCTGTCATCCCCCATACCATCGCGGGAGACTCAGGCCCCCCTGTTGCCAGCAGGTATGCACCACACTCAGACACGTAGCCAGACCCTAGTACAGAGGAGGGGGGCCCGATCTGCGATTGGCCCAGGGAAGGGGGGCTACATTGGGAATCGATGTTATTTTTCTTCATATTAATGGGTATCCTCAAAGCGAATGATATGCCAAAATGACGTCCATTAGCAAAACTACAATTGTTTCTTCACTTTTTCTGCTTGATCAATAGGGTGACCAGATTTCGAAAATGAAAAACCGGGACACCTTAAAAAATAATTTATTAAACAAATTACATCACGTGACACCCCCTGTTGCCATGACAACAAGACACTCTGATGCCCCTGCAGTGTTAGTGTGTATAGAGGTGGGGGCTTTGCTTGGGCCCTTCAACTCTTACAGCCAGGGCATTATTGGCCAGGAATGCCCAGTTCGGAGGGGATTACTACTTCAAAATGTATTTGATTCGTAACAACATCAAAAAACTCTAATACCAATAACTAACAACCACAGACAATGATAATCTAAACCATCAAATAAAATGTCTACGGCCCTTGTTCAAGCATGTTTGCGGTACTTACCAGATAAATCAGTGCCTGCAATCCACGACTGTATCCGCCTCTCCGAGCGTCTGAAAGCAACCCAGCGTTCCTGGTGTGTGGCTGAAGAGGTGAGGGACTCCCTCCTCTCAAACGGAAAAGAAGAGCAAAAAATAGAGTTGGAACATACCTATCATACAGGGATGAGAGAGAGAGACAGAGAATGAGAGAGAGACAGAGAATGAGAGACAGAGAATGAGAGACAGAGAATGAGAGAGAGACAGAGAATGAGAGAGAGACACAGAGAGAGAGAGAGACAGAGAATGAGAGAGAGACAGAGAGAGGGACATAGGGAGAGAGAGACAAAAGTAATGTACTGTATAACCATTATACCGTACCCCCTAGTATTCGTGTAATCATTGTCCCACACCCCCTTTTACTCACGCTTTGGCAATACTGAAATGTTCTTTTGACAGAGACACACAGAGAGAAACAGAGACACACAGAGAGAGACAGAGACACAGAGAGAGAGACAGAGACACAGAGAGATACACAGAGAGAGACAGAGACACACAGAGAGAGACAGAGACACAGAGAGAGAGAGAGAGACACAGAGAGAGAGAGAGAGAGACACGGGCCTATTTAGTAAGCGTCGATAAGGCTGCGTCTATAGTATTTCAGACGGAGGGAAGGCACACACGCTGCAATACACTTGCTGAAGCCTGAGCTTTTTTATGGCTTTGCAGGGTATGCAGCGGGTGCGATTGGGGGCGTGGCAATAAATATTTGGAGGCGTGGCAATAACGTTCCGGCGCGGACGTCACTTTCCTACCTCACATCCCGATCCACCGGCATTTTTTCAGATGCAGCATCTGAAGCACTGTGCAGACAAGAAGAAAAATGCACACAATGCGCACCAGAGATTAAAATATAGTAAATTATTTATTAATAAAACAAGAAATAACCGAGGAGGATCCAACCCCACCTCAGTACTTTCTTCTCGTTGCTATTGCCACACTATACGTCCTGACGCCGGAAGGGAAGTTGGTACGCGACCAAGACGAGACACCGGATTTACAGTGGAACCACAACATACCACAGATTGCTGGAGGACCACACTGCGAGGGGCGCAGCCTATCGAGTTTCCCGGTCATCGTCCAAAGTCTGGAGCTGCGGAGTGACCACCGGATTACCACGGAGCCCGAGCCTGTCTCACACAATGCTTTTACCAAACGGATGTTTGTGAGTTTGCTATTTTTATCTTGTCCAGGAAATGAAATTGTTAAACCGAATTTACACATGGAGCGGGCGCTTTCTCTTCTTTTTTTTGTTTAGATATCTATCGAGGAGGTGGTTGTTTCCCTGAAGAGAGCTGCCAGGGCTCCAGAGGACGCCCGAATTGGATCCTTTTATGATTGAGTTATAACATAGCTATTAGAGCTAGGTTTCTGGACTTTTATTGTGTTTAGGCATAGTGTTTATTATTATTTTATTACAGCTACTTTTTAGTAATTGCACTGTTATTAATTCTGACCACTAATTCTCACTGCCATTATAATCTCTCTCTAGCGACAACCAAATTGCTATATCAGCTATATTATTTATTGGTTATACCAGGGGAGCACAAACTTTTGCAGCTCGCCCCCCTGCCGGTGCTCGCGCCCCCCCCCCCTTACCTTGATGCGGCGTCATGTGACCTGCAGCGGCATTTGACGAGGGTGACGTCACATGACCCCGCAGCGTAATTTAACATACTGTGCTATATCTATGCACACACAGCTGTCTCTAGGCATAAAACACATCCACACCGGGGGAAGGACCAGCACAGATAACATTCCAAGAGACACTGTTTTTAAGTATACCTTTTGCTTGCTTCATTCATTGTAACATCGCCGGAAGAAGAGATCAGTGTATCTCGAAAGCTCGCACAAATAAAAGCATTTCGTTAGCCACAGAACGGTATTATCTATTTATTTTTTGATTATTGAAGCTCGGCTAACACGGTACTGATACCTCTATATATATATATTGCGCGCGCACACACACATATAACGTTTTATCCAACTTTTTCATTTATCATTTGTAGAGAAAATGAACAATGTCGCCAGAAGTGCTATTTTTCAAAATGTAACATCTCTACTAATTAGTGTAAAATGATACTTCATATAAAGCAGGTTATGGGACCCATTATAAAATGACCTTCATGTTTCTTATCACATACCAGTATATGGATACTTTCTATTATCACAAGCTGCTAACATGTGACAGGGCTCAGAGTCTGAGCCCAGAATGTGACATACAGAACATTCTCATTCTAAATTTCAAAAAATATTGTGTTGATTTCTGACCTGACTGCCGTGGTTACAGCTCAACCACTCTGTTCTACTGTATGTCACCACTTTCTGCCACAACCAGCTGACGGTGGATCTGCAAGGAGTTCAACGCTTATTGGCATCACATCTGTTGCTTGGTTGACGTATCATTTCTCCAGCTTTTTATTGTATTGTTTTTAAATAGATTATATTTATTTAGTTGAATAGATATTTATTTAGTTTAATAGATATTTATTTAGTTTAATAGATTATATTTCTAAGTTTAATAAGTTATATTTCTTAGTTTAATAAGTTATATTTCTTAGTTTAATAAAATATATTTCTTAGTTTAATAAGTTATATTTCTTAGTTTAATAAGTTATATTTGTTAGTTTAATAAATTATATTTCTTAGTTTAATAAGTTATATTTCTTAGTTAATAGATTATATTTGTTAGCACAGTAGATTATATTTACTAGTATTTAAGTCTCCCCCTCTGTGCCCCATTAGGACCCGTGCGCATATTTCACATCTTTTCGGAGTCGCTTATTTTTTAGACCCTCGGAGCCGAAACCTAAAGGGGTCAGCTAAGAAAGTTCGGATCAAGAGGAGCCGCACAGCTTAAAGACAGAACATTTCCAAGGGAGATGGAGACAATTTGGGTAAGATCTGATTAAAGGACATCCTTTGAGGAAGGAAAGGGTGACAGGGGAGTCTAAGAGGGGGGTGAGAGAGCAAGGTGGTGTGTCAGATTGGGGCAGAGCAAGAGAACGCAAAAATGATGGGGATTTGCTGCACACCAAAAAAAAACAATAAGCAGTGATACTTTTACCGGTGCCCCTTAGTCTCAGGGAAGACCGGCATTTCGTCCAATGGATACAATATGATTGATGGGAAAGGGCACACGGATTTGAATAAAAAAAGATAATTTATTGTGCCACAGACTACAATGTTTCGGCTGCTGGCCTTTCTTTGCTGGATTTAGTGGGTTTAGCCACTTTACCTGAGAAAGACCAGCAGGCCGAAATGTTGTTGTCTATGGCAGTGCAAGAGAAAACAGGTTGGGGGGGGGTGGGTTCTCGCAAAGTCGCCGACCCATGGGTGAGTGTCCCCGGTGGAAACTAGTCCTGGACCCCGGGAAAGCTGTCTGTGGCCCATACAAGCTGAGTAACATGTAAAAAGGACACATGTATGTTCAGAATGAGTTAGCATGGTATTTTGAGAGGCACCATAGCAGGTCAGTGCAAGTCAGTGCAGAGCACTGCAAGGTCAGTCAATATGAGGAAGGGTCCGATGGAGGAGTTGGAGGGTCCCAGAATATCTCTTAAAGCAGGGGTGCGCAAATCAAGGGGCACGACATTTTCTTGGGAGGAGGGGCTCGGCGCTTACAGAGGCCCCTCGCTCTTCCCCACAGCATTTAAATTAAATGCCGGAGATCGCGTGCAAGGCCTCTGTAAGTTCCCTTTCCTTGTCTCCGGCGGCTTCTGGCGACAGCAATGTGGCTTCACATGATGTGGCATTGCCATAGCAACGTGATATCACATGACGTCGTTACATCAGAACGCCGGAGACAAGGTGGGGAAGGTGGAGGGGGGAGCAGGGGGAAAAGGTTGTGCAACCCTGTCTTAAAGCATTGCCTTGCATACAGATCAGAGGCCAAGAATGGATATGGATATCCGATGTGAAGCCGGAAATAAGACAGAAAAGACCGTTTCGGGGGAAGAAGGTGAGTGATGAAATAGCCGTCACTGTGTAACTCTTCCAATTACCTGCAACTTCATGCAGAGAAATAGCAACGCTTGTTTTTAACGTGCTAAGCGCCTAATGGGGAATTCAACTGCTGAGAAGTTAAGGGAGTTACTAACCCAAACTCAGCGACGTTTCTGTGTCTCTGTGATAACTCCCCCAGGACATGCCTGAAAACCAGAGGTAACTCAATGTATTTTTGATAAATAGAAACATGACCTTCTGGGGAGGGGTATATAATGGGTACTGGGCCTGGTGAGGTGGGTATAACGAGTACTGGGCCTGGGGAGGGGCGTATAACAGGGTACTGGGCCTTGGGAAGGTTGTATAACTGGGTACTGGGCCTGGGGAGGTGGGTATAATGGGTATTTGCTTTGTGGAGGGCGGTATAACGTGGTATTGGGGATGGGGTATAAGTGGCACAGGAGCTCTTGCGATACAGAGTATCACTGTCCCTGGTTACAAACACTTCATGTCTCCTGCAGATCAGGACACACACGAAGGTGGTGCCCTTTGTGCCACCAGATGACGAGGCGGGCTACGAGGCGGACGACGAGGCATACGACAAAGCGGGCGTCAAGTGGAACAATGAGGTGGGCTACAAGGCGGCCGATGACGCAGACGTGGTGTACGATGACCAAGGAGCATACGACAGGTGTGGCCGGATCTGCTGCTTCACCTTTTTTAGGCGGAGGAGAAGACCCCGGGAGCAGGTAGGAGAATACGAGAGGTGCGGACAGATCTGCTGCTTCACCTTTTTTAGGCGGAGAAGAAGCCAGGTGCAGGTAGCAGAGGAGCCAGGGCGTAGATACAGGGGTATTCTAGGGGCCCTGAGAAGTTGGTTTGACCGCAGGAGAGGCAGATAAGATCAGGAAGGCTGAGGGAGGGGCAGGTACTAGAGGGAGATAGGGATATTGGGCGTGAGAGGGTGAGAGAGAACAAGGAGCAGGGCCAGAGCACGGGTTTCATGCGCCCGAGGCAAAACTTAAAATTTGTGCCCCAGTTGTATAAAAAATAATAAGATAAATAAAATAATAAAATAAACAGTGGCGTAGATATCGGGGCTGCAGGGGGGTGCGACCGCACCCCAGCGCAACGCAAAATAAAAATAAAAGGGCGCCAAAATACTGGATAAAAAAAAGAATAATAATTTTAAAAAAAAGATAAATAAATAAAATAATAAGAGGAAAAAATAATAATGATTATTAATGCGCCCCTAGGACCTCTGCGCGCTAGGCGACCGCCTAATGGCCGGCCGGCCCTGCGAGGTATGCGGGAGGAAAAGGGGTGAATGGGATAGATATGCAGGGGGATGGGGGAGCAGGTGAGTTATACACAGGGGCACAAGGGCCCCATCACCTGCATCTCTATATACTGAGTGTGCCCCTGTGTATAACAACGCTGATCTGTGCTGCTCCATCTGATCTCACTGCGCAGTGATCCAGGGACCATCCGATCGCCATTTAATGGGGTCAGGAAGGAATTTTTTTCCCCCATTGCACAGCAGGGGTTATGTTTCGCCTTCCTCTGGATCACAGCAACAAACTGCACTTTGTGCATGAATTATCAGTGAGATCTTTATACACCCTGCATTGGTCTTCACCCCTTTGCTGCCGGAGGGGCCTGCAATGCATTGCTCTGCGTGTTACTATATCGCTCTGCAATGTGCTGCAGGCCCCTCCCAGCAAAGAGATTCATTATTTCAATAAAATACTCTCTTTAATCAAACCTATGTGTAGTGTCTTTTCTATCCGTTGTATCTATTGCTAACAGCTCAGTGATTCTTCCCCAGGACGCTGCACTAGTGTCACGCTGCCAAGCCCAGGTGTGAGGGAGATTTATAGGGTCACATATACACTTCTGCCAAAACACGAGTGCAAACAGGAAGCCCCTCTGATGTCATATATTTTATTACACAAAACGGTATCTAAAAAGGTAAAAATAACATACATGGGATTCTGCTACAAATATCTCTCTAATTACAAACCAATTAGCAAATCATTCAGATTAGTCGAGCGAAAAGAAAGGGTTAAGTATCTCATGTACAGTATATGCAGTGTAGGCTGTTCTGCAGCATTACATGCAGGGGACAACGTTTAGGGGATATAAGTAATGCTGATCTCAGAGCTGACCGGCTGACCTGCTCTACCGGCTGACCGGCTGACCTGCTCTTCTGGCTGACCTGCTGACCTGCTCTACTGGCTGACCGGCTTCTCTTCTTTCAGCTAAATGACCTGAATTGTGGCCCCTGTATCTCCCAATTAAACGTTTTATTGGCATATTCTTGTTTGACTCGTTCTATACAGACATTTTCTATATATTCATTGTGGGATTTGATAACATCTGTAAGATCTCTCAGAATATCACATTCTGTACGTTTGTGTTGAAGATTTTTCCATTCTCAATTTACGTAATATTCGTTTTTGGCATCAATTATTTATATCGAGCCCAAAATACCTTTATACAGAATGCTGTTCCATTTAGCCCACAAATGCTGCTTCATTAAAGCCCATGGGTGGCACTTTATGCATTCTCAAACTTTTAGGCAACATCCCTAATTTCCAAAAGTGGGATTAAATCTGTGCATATTTAAATGGTTAATTTTCTTACTCAGACTACTAAATCCCTCCCCAAATATATCCGTTTCACATAAAAGTGTGTGCGCTTCTCCTTCCGCCTAACTGGCACGTCGTCCTTACGGGCGCCACTCCGTGTAACTCCACGCTGCCCTCCAGTGGCAAAAGAAATAAGATACATTTACTATACTCGTCTGGCAGCTGCTCCCGTATAAGGTGGGTAACTCTGTATTAGGGGTCTTGGTAGACTATATTTTATACTTATGTCGGATAGATGAGGAATTAATATTCCTAACGGGTTATTGTGAGAGGCCTTAGATCTTATCCTATATGCACGCAGCCCTCGCCTCTCTGACCTTGAACACGTACTTCAATCTGATTTTTGAGACTTGAAACTGGATTTCCCAAAACAAACTGATTTTAAACACTGACAAGACTGTAACAATGGTATTTGGGACCAGAGCTAAATTGCTAAAGCTACCAATGACAGAGCTTCAGATAAAAACCAGCTCTAAAACCATCCTAGCCCCTGTTACTTGTTTGAAATATCTGATCATTCAACTCCCATTTAACATTTGGGTTGCACATTGATACCCTGACATCCAAATCCTATGCCAAACTAGGTGTACTTTAAAGGAACAAATCCTCCCTAAGGCCCTCATGCAGTAAGCAGCGATAAGCCACTTATCACCAGCTTATCGCCAAAAAAGCCACACTGATACACACACACACACACAGATACAGACACACTGATACACACACACACACCGCGCCCTGATGGCAGGGGTGGAGGCGTGGGGCTCCTGCTCTCCTCTGTCTGCCGTTACCGAACCCTTCCTATTCCCCCCTCTCTTGCTTTTCCCTCCTTTGAGGCTCACACTGTCCAGATCTTCTCTCCTCTCCCTGTTCATGTGGCGGTCATCTATCGCCCACCTACCTCTACTCATCCCCCTTCTGCCTTTCTCTCTCACTTTGAATCCTGGCTCTCTTTCTTTCTCTCCTCAGACTCCCCTGTTCTTCTCCTTGGGGACTTCAATTGCCACATTGATGACCCCTCTCTCTCTTGGGCTTCCCGCTTTCTTTCTCTTACCTCTTCTTTTGGCCTTCAACAGTGGACTGCAGCCAGCACCCACAAGGATGGCCACTACTTAGACCTGGTTTTCACTAAAAACTTATCTCTCTCTGATTTCTCCATTTCCCCTTTTCCTCTCTCTGACCATCATCTCATCTCATTCTCTTTATCTCGCTTCTCCCCTTCTCCACCTCCATCTACCCCCCGGTTCTGCAGAAACCTGCGCTCTATTCACTTACCTGACTTTGAGTCCACTTTACACTCCTCCCTCTCCTCTCTCAGCTCTGCTACAGACCCTGACAACCTGGTCAGAAAGTACAACTCTGTCTTGTCCTCATCTCTTGATCTACATGCCCCGCTTTCTCTCTGCCGCCCTCGCCCTTCTAACCCTAGACCCTGGCTAAATTCCCACACGCGCATGCTGCGTTCCTCCACTCGTTCCTCTGAACGCCTCTGGAGGAAGTCTCACACTCTCGCAGACTTCCTTCACTACAAATTTATGCTATCCTGTTTCAACTCTGCCCTCTCGCAAGCTAAACAAGCCTACTTTTCTGCACTAATAACATGCACAAGTCTAACCCACGCCGACTGTTCTCTGTCTTTGATACTCTACTCAAACCACCCTCAGCTGCCTCTCCTTCCTCCATCTCCGCTCAGGACTTTGCAGACTATTTTAAGGAAAAGGTGGAATCCATACGGCAGAACATCCCCTGTTTCTTCCCCCCATCCTACACCTCTTCCTAACTCTCCTCCTGCCTTCCTTGAGTCTTTTTCCACTGTCTCAGAGGAGGATGTGTCGCTGTTGATCTCCTCTTCTCCCTCTACCACTTGCCCTCTTGACCCCATTCCCTCCCATCTCCTAAAACCTCTAGCTCCTACTATAATCCCTACGCTTACACACATTTTTAACTCCTCCCTCTGCTCTGGAACCTTTCCATCCTCCTTCAAACATGCAACAGTCATACCATTACTCAAAAACAGCAAGCTTGACCCTACCTGTCTTTCTAACTATCGACCTGTCTCCCTCCTGCCTTTTGCCTCTAAACTACTTGAACGTCTTGTATTCTCTCGCTTGCTCCATTTTCTCAACACTTATTCTCTCCTAGACCCTCTACAATCTGGCTTCCGCACTGCTCACTCCACGGAAACAACCCTCACTAAAATAACTGACGAGCTCCATGCTGCCAAAGACAGAGGTCATTACACTCTGCTCATATTACTCGACCTCTCTGCAGCATTTGACACCGTGGACCACCCTCTTCTCCTCCACATTCTCCATACTCTAGGTATTCGGAACAAAGCTCTATCCTGGATCTCATCCTACCTCTCCCATCGTACTTTTAGTGTCTCTTCTGCTAACACCTCCTCCTCCTCTATTGATCTCTCTGTGGGGGTACCCCAGGGCTCTGTCCTGGGACCTCTTCTCTTTTCTCTGTACACACTCTCTCTAGGTGACCTAATAACATCTTTTGGGTTTAATTATCACCTCTATGCCGACGACACACAAATATACTTTTCAACACCTGACCTTACACCTGCTGTACAAACCAAAGTTTCTGAATGTCTCTCTGCTATATCATCCTGGATGGCCCTCCGACGCCTTAAACTCAACATGGCTAAAACAGAGCTCCTCATACTTCCTCCCAAACCTGGCCCTAATACCTCCTTCCACATTACTGTTGGAACTACAATCATTCACCCAGTAGCCCAAGCACGCTGCCTAGGGGTCACGTTCGACTCCTCTCTCACATTCGCCCCTCACATTCAAAACATTTCTAAAACTTGTCGCTTTTTCCTCCGCAATATAACTAAGATACGCCCTTTCCTCTGTTGTTCGACTGCTAAAACTCTGACTCAGGCCCTCATTCTCTCCTGTCTTGATTACTGTAACCTCCTGCTGTCCGGCCTTCCTGCCTCTCACCTGTCTCCCCTACAATCTATCCTAAATGCTGTTGCCAGAATCACTCTACTCTTTCCTAGATCTGTCTCAGCATCTCCCCTCATGAAATCCCTCTCCTGGCTTCCGATCAAATCCCGCATCTCACACTCCATTCTTCTCCTCACTTTTAAAGCTTTACATTCTTCTGCCCCTCCTTACATCTCATCCCTAATTTCTCGGTATACACCATCCAGACTCTTGCGTTCTTCACAAGGATGTCTTCTTTCTACCCCCTTTGTATCTAAAGCCCTCTCCCGCCTTAAACCTTTTTCACTGACTGCCCCACATCTCTGGAATGCCCTTCCCCTCAGTACCCGACTAGCACCCTCTCTATCCACCTTTAAGACCCACCTTAAGACACACTTGCTTAAAGAAGCATATGAATAGCACTGTGGATATTCTAAACACGATACATAATGCTTGACCCCCTGCAGACGCACTTACCAGAACTCCCTCCTACTGTCTCTGTACGTTCTCCCTACCTACCAATTAGACTGTAAGCTCCTCGGGGCAGGGACTCCTCTTCCGAAATGTTACTTTTATGTCTAAAGCACTTATTCCCATGATATGTTTTTTATATTATCTGTTATTTATTTGATTACCACATGTATTACTACTGTGAAGCGCTATGTACACTAATGGCGCTATATAAATAAAGACATACAATACAATACAATACACACACACACAGATACAGACACA
Organism: Ascaphus truei; assembly: GCF_040206685.1. Lineage (NCBI taxonomy): Eukaryota > Metazoa > Chordata > Amphibia > Anura > Ascaphidae > Ascaphus > Ascaphus truei. Next base: position 8,650,993 of record NC_134498.1, read on the forward strand.
CTGATACACACACACACACACACACCCACCCACCCACTAATACACACACACACACACACACACACACACACACACACACACACACACACTGATTCACACACACACACACACACACACACACACACACACACACACACACACACACACACACACACACACACACACACAGATACACACACACACACACACAGATACACAAACACACAGAGATACACATATACACACACACACACACACAAATACACACACACAGATACACATACACACACACACACACACACTGATACACGTACACACACACACACACACACACACACACACACACACACACACACACACACACACACACACACACACACACACACACACACTGATACACACACACTGATACACATACACACACACACACACACACACACACACAGATACACACACACACACACAGATACACACACCCACACACACACACACACACACAAAGCTGTGAGCGCCGGAGGGGCAAAGGTGGGAGCGCCGGGGGGCAAAGCTGTGAGCGCCGGGGGGGGGGGCAAAGGTGGGAGCGCCGGGGGGCAAAGGTGGGAGTGCCGATGGGGCAAAGGTGGGAGCGCCGGGGGGCAAAGGTGGGAGTGCCGATGGGGCAATGGTGGGAGCGCCGGGGGGGCAATGGTGGGAGCGCCAGGGGGGCAAAGGTACAAGGTGGTACAAAGGTAGGCGCACCCCCGCTACCACCTCCTATTACCCCCCCTGGCTGGGACCCGGGACAGAAAGGGGACACTCACCGCGAACAGAGGAGCCGGGAGCGGGAAGACACTTGTGCTCTGCACAAAGCGGAAGTCCCGCCCCCGGCTTCCTCTGACCTGCCTGCAACCAATCCCCTGCGGGCCGGCCGGCATTCTAAGTCCCGCCCCCGGCATTCTCCTTCATTCAGTCTCCCCGGCAGCATTCACACACACACATAGAAAATACTTACCGGCCGCCGCATTCTCCTCACCGCCGCTGCCCCGCAATACCGGGACCAGGGACAAAAATCGGGACATAACCGGGACGGAGCTAAAATCGGGACAGGGCAGAAAAAAACGGGACTGTCCCGGCAAAACCGGGACGAATGGTCACCCTACTTACAGACTATTCACTTGAGTGGACCATAAAGTGTCTTATAGAGGGAACTCTAAGGTGTCTTAAGATGCATTAAGATATATTATGTATGTAAATATTTATTTATATAGCGCTTTATAAGAGAGGCAATACAGTACAGAGAATTATAGTACAATAAGTGCAACAAACAAAATCAGACAATAGGAAAGGAAATCCCTGGCCTGCAGAGCTTACAGTCTTAATGCTAGATCCATATAACTCTGTTGTGTTTACGCTAATAACGGGACATTCCTGAAATTGGTACCTGACCCTGTGTGGTAGGCAGAGACACAGGGGCAGTGCCTGCCAATATCATAAAGAGCAGTGCACTTCCTATTTAGTAGAAGTGTGTGTCAGAGTTAAGAGTTCAGTCCAGAGTTAGAGTCTGCTGAGTCTGTCACCTGGCTGGCCCAGGGTGACAGAGAGAGCCTATATCAATTGGCCGTTGGAGAAGGGGAGCCATCAGCCTCTGAGTAGAGCTGATGCAACCTTAGTTAGGGAGGTGGACCAATTCCTCTCACCCTGTTTAGGGGGCGAGGGAAGAGCTAGCCCCACCCTGGGTGCCCTTGACCTGGGGTGGTGGCAGGGACACAGAGACCATCCTGAGGGAGAGCAGTCCTGTGTGGAGGAAGACACCCTGTACCTGATATATAGTCTTGTTGCTGCTATTCTGCTGCTGTGAATAAAGAGCTGCGGCTGCTTTTAAAGATATACAGTGTGAGACTGGAATCTCTCATCCCCGAGGGGGGGGGGGGGGACTCTCTGGAAGGATTCCACCCGTATTCCTGGGGCTCAGAGATGGAGGCGCTGCACCATTACATACATAGTTACATAATAGATGAGGTTGAAAAAAGACGTACGTCCATCAAGTTCAACCTATGCTAAATTCAGACAACAGATACTTACTTATTGATCCAGAGGAAGGCAAACAAAAAACCCCATTAAGGGGAAAAATTAATTCCTTCCTGACTCCAAGAATTGGCAATCGGATTAATCCCTGGATCAACATCCTTCCCATATATACTTATTTGGTATATCCCTGTATACCTGTCCCATCTAAAAAGATGTCCAACCTTTTTTTGAACAAATCTATTGTATCTGCCATCACAGTCTCCATGGGTAATGAGTTCCACATTTTAACTGCCCTTACTGTAAAGAACCCTTTCCTTTGTTGCTGGTGAAATTTCCTTTCCTCCAACCTTAAGGGATGGCCCCGAGTCCTTTGTACTGCCCGTGGGATGAATAGTTCTTTTGAAAGCTCCTTGTATTGTCCCTGAATATATTTGTATATAGTTATCATATCCCCTCTTAGACGCCTCTTTTCTAATGTAAATAAATCCAATATAGCTAGCCTCTCCTCATAAGTTAGAATGTCCATCCCCTTTATTAATTTGGTGGCTCTTCTCTGCACTCTCTCTAGTTCCAAAATGTCTTTTCTTAGGATTGGTGCCCAAAATTGTACTCCATATTCAAGGTGTGGTCTTACTAATGCTTTGTAAAGGGGCATAATTATGTCTACTTCCCTTCCATCCATTGCCCGTTTGATGCAAGATAAGATCTTGTTTGCCTTTGCAGCTACTGCATGACATTGGGCACTATTGCGAAGCCTGCTGTCTACAAGCACCCCTAAATCCTTCTCCATCAAGGATTCCCCCAATATATCTCCATTTAATTTGTAAGTCGCCTTTTTATTCTTGCATCCCAAATGCATAACCTTATATTTATCTGTATTAAACCTCATTTGCCATTTACCTGCCCACGTTTCCAGTCTCTCCAAGTCCTTCTGAAGAGAAATTTCATCCTGCTCTGATAAGACGGAGGCATTCACCCCAGAAACCTGATCCTGTCATCCCCCATACCATCGCGGGAGACTCAGGCCCCCCTGTTGCCAGCAGGTATGCACCACACTCAGACACGTAGCCAGACCCTAGTACAGAGGAGGGGGGCCCGATCTGCGATTGGCCCAGGGAAGGGGGGCTACATTGGGAATCGATGTTATTTTTCTTCATATTAATGGGTATCCTCAAAGCGAATGATATGCCAAAATGACGTCCATTAGCAAAACTACAATTGTTTCTTCACTTTTTCTGCTTGATCAATAGGGTGACCAGATTTCGAAAATGAAAAACCGGGACACCTTAAAAAATAATTTATTAAACAAATTACATCACGTGACACCCCCTGTTGCCATGACAACAAGACACTCTGATGCCCCTGCAGTGTTAGTGTGTATAGAGGTGGGGGCTTTGCTTGGGCCCTTCAACTCTTACAGCCAGGGCATTATTGGCCAGGAATGCCCAGTTCGGAGGGGATTACTACTTCAAAATGTATTTGATTCGTAACAACATCAAAAAACTCTAATACCAATAACTAACAACCACAGACAATGATAATCTAAACCATCAAATAAAATGTCTACGGCCCTTGTTCAAGCATGTTTGCGGTACTTACCAGATAAATCAGTGCCTGCAATCCACGACTGTATCCGCCTCTCCGAGCGTCTGAAAGCAACCCAGCGTTCCTGGTGTGTGGCTGAAGAGGTGAGGGACTCCCTCCTCTCAAACGGAAAAGAAGAGCAAAAAATAGAGTTGGAACATACCTATCATACAGGGATGAGAGAGAGAGACAGAGAATGAGAGAGAGACAGAGAATGAGAGACAGAGAATGAGAGAGAGACAGAGAATGAGAGAGAGACACAGAGAGAGAGAGAGACAGAGAATGAGAGAGAGACAGAGAGAGGGACATAGGGAGAGAGAGACAAAAGTAATGTACTGTATAACCATTATACCGTACCCCCTAGTATTCGTGTAATCATTGTCCCACACCCCCTTTTACTCACGCTTTGGCAATACTGAAATGTTCTTTTGACAGAGACACACAGAGAGAAACAGAGACACACAGAGAGAGACAGAGACACAGAGAGAGAGACAGAGACACAGAGAGACACACAGAGAGAGACAGAGACACACAGAGAGAGACAGAGACACAGAGAGAGAGAGAGAGACACAGAGAGAGAGAGAGAGAGACACGGGCCTATTTAGTAAGCGTCGATAAGGCTGCGTCTATAGTATTTCAGACGGAGGGAAGGCACACACGCTGCAATACACTTGCTGAAGCCTGAGCTTTTTTATGGCTTTGCAGGGTATGCAGCGGGTGCGATTGGGGGCGTGGCAATAAATATTTGGAGGCGTGGCAATAACGTTCCGGCGCGGACGTCACTTTCCTACCTCACATCCCGATCCACCGGCATTTTTTCAGATGCAGCATCTGAAGCACTGTGCAGACAAGAAGAAAAATGCACACAATGCGCACCAGAGATTAAAATATAGTAAATTATTTATTAATAAAACAAGAAATAACCGAGGAGGATCCAACCCCACCTCAGTACTTTCTTCTCGTTGCTATTGCCACACTATACGTCCTGACGCCGGAAGGGAAGTTGGTACGCGACCAAGACGAGACACCGGATTTACAGTGGAACCACAACATACCACAGATTGCTGGAGGACCACACTGCGAGGGGCGCAGCCTATCGAGTTTCCCGGTCATCGTCCAAAGTCTGGAGCTGCGGAGTGACCACCGGATTACCACGGAGCCCGAGCCTGTCTCATACAATGCTTTTACCAAACGGATGTTTGTGAGTTTGCTATTTTTATCTTGTCCAGGAAATGAAATTGTTAAACCGAATTTACACATGGAGCGGGCGCTTTCTCTTCTTTTTTTTGTTTAGATATCTATCGAGGAGGTGGTTGTTTCCCTGAAGAGAGCTGCCAGGGCTCCAGAGGACGCCCGAATTGGATCCTTTTATGATTGAGTTATAACATAGCTATTAGAGCTAGGTTTCTGGACTTTTATTGTGTTTAGGCATAGTGTTTATTATTATTTTATTACAGCTACTTTTTAGTAATTGCACTGTTATTAATTCTGACCACTAATTCTCACTGCCATTATAATCTCTCTCTAGCCACAACCAAATTGCTATATCAGCTATATTATTTATTGGTTATACCAGGGGAGCACAAACTTTTGCAGCTCGCCCCCCTGCCGGTGCTCGCGCCCCCCCCCCCCTTACCTTGATGCGGCGTCATGTGACCTGCAGCGGCATTTGACGAGGGTGACGTCACATGACCCCGCAGCGTAATTTAACATACTGTGCTATATCTATGCACACACAGCTGTCTCTAGGCATAAAACACATCCACACCGGGGGAAGGACCAGCACAGATAACATTCCAAGAGACACTGTTTTTAAGTATACCTTTTGCTTGCTTCATTCATTGTAACATCGCCGGAAGAAGAGATCAGTGTATCTCGAAAGCTCGCACAAATAAAAGCATTTCGTTAGCCACAGAACGGTATTATCTATTTATTTTTTGATTATTGAAGCTCGGCTAACACGGTACTGATACCTCTATATATATATATTGCGCGCGCACACACACATATAACGTTTTATCCAACTTTTTCATTTATCATTTGTAGAGAAAATGAACAATGTCGCCAGAAGTGCTATTTTTCAAAATGTAACATCTCTACTAATTAGTGTAAAATGATACTTCATATAAAGCAGGTTATGGGACCCATTATAAAATGACCTTCATGTTTCTTATCACATACCAGTATATGGATACTTTCTATTATCACAAGCTGCTAACATGTGACAGGGCTCAGAGTCTGAGCCCAGAATGTGACATACAGAACATTCTCATTCTAAATTTCAAAAAATATTGTGTTGATTTCTGACCTGACTGCCGTGGTTACAGCTCAACCACTCTGTTCTACTGTATGTCACCACTTTCTGCCACAACCAGCTGACGGTGGATCTGCAAGGAGTTCAACGCTTATTGGCATCACATCTGTTGCTTGGTTGACGTATCATTTCTCCAGCTTTTTATTGTATTGTTTTTAAATAGATTATATTTATTTAGTTGAATAGATATTTATTTAGTTTAATAGATATTTATTTAGTTTAATAGATTATATTTCTAAGTTTAATAAGTTATATTTCTTAGTTTAATAAGTTATATTTCTTAGTTTAATAAAATATATTTCTTAGTTTAATAAGTTATATTTCTTAGTTTAATAAGTTATATTTGTTAGTTTAATAAATTATATTTCTTAGTTTAATAAGTTATATTTCTTAGTTAATAGATTATATTTGTTAGCACAGTAGATTATATTTACTAGTATTTAAGTCTCCCCCTCTGTGCCCCATTAGGACCCGTGCGCATATTTCACATCTTTTCGGAGTCGCTTATTTTTTAGACCCTCGGAGCCGAAACCTAAAGGGGTCAGCTAAGAAAGTTCGGATCAAGAGGAGCCGCACAGCTTAAAGACAGAACATTTCCAAGGGAGATGGAGACAATTTGGGTAAGATCTGATTAAAGGACATCCTTTGAGGAAGGAAAGGGTGACAGGGGAGTCTAAGAGGGGGGTGAGAGAGCAAGGTGGTGTGTCAGATTGGGGCAGAGCAAGAGAACGCAAAAATGATGGGGATTTGCTGCACACCAAAAAAAAACAATAAGCAGTGATACTTTTACCGGTGCCCCTTAGTCTCAGGGAAGACCGGCATTTCGTCCAATGGATACAATATGATTGATGGGAAAGGGCACACGGATTTGAATAAAAAAAGATAATTTATTGTGCCACAGACTACAATGTTTCGGCTGCTGGCCTTTCTTTGCTGGATTTAGTGGGTTTAGCCACTTTACCTGAGAAAGACCAGCAGGCCGAAATGTTGTTGTCTATGGCAGTGCAAGAGAAAACAGGTTGGGGGGGGTGGGTTCTCGCAAAGTCGCCGACCCATGGGTGAGTGTCCCCGGTGGAAACTAGTCCTGGACCCCGGGAAAGCTGTCTGTGGCCCATACAAGCTGAGTAACATGTAAAAAGGACACATGTATGTTCAGAATGAGTTAGCATGGTATTTTGAGAGGCACCATAGCAGGTCAGTGCAAGTCAGTGCAGAGCACTGCAAGGTCAGTCAATATGAGGAAGGGTCCGATGGAGGAGTTGGAGGGTCCCAGAATATCTCTTAAAGCAGGGGTGCGCAAATCAAGGGGCACGACATTTTCTTGGGAGGAGGGGCTCGGCGCTTACAGAGGCCCCTCGCTCTTCCCCACAGCATTTAAATTAAATGCCGGAGATCGCGTGCAAGGCCTCTGTAAGTTCCCTTTCCTTGTCTCCGGCGGCTTCTGGCGACAGCAATGTGGCGTCACATGATGTGGCATTGCCATAGCAACGTGATATCACATGACGTCGTTACATCAGAACGCCGGAGACAAGGTGGGGAAGGTGGAGGGGGGAGCAGGGGGAAAAGGTTGTGCAACCCTGTCTTAAAGCATTGCCTTGCATACAGATCAGAGGCCAAGAATGGATATGGATATCCGATGTGAAGCCGGAAATAAGACAGAAAAGACCGTTTCGGGGGAAGAAGGTGAGTGATGAAATAGCCGTCACTGTGTAACTCTTCCAATTACCTGCAACTTCATGCAGAGAAATAGCAACGCTTGTTTTTAACGTGCTAAGCGCCTAATGGGGAATTCAACTGCTGAGAAGTTAAGGGAGTTACTAACCCAAACTCAGCGACGTTTCTGTGTCTCTGTGATAACTCCCCCAGGACATGCCTGAAAACCAGAGGTAACTCAATGTATTTTTGATAAATAGAAACATGACCTTCTGGGGAGGGGTATATAATGGGTACTGGGCCTGGTGAGGTGGGTATAACGAGTACTGGGCCTGGGGAGGGGCGTATAACAGGGTACTGGGCCTTGGGAAGGTTGTATAACTGGGTACTGGGCCTGGGGAGGTGGGTATAACGGGTATTTGCCCTGTGGAGGGCGGTATAACGTGGTATTGGGGATGGGGTATAAGTGGCACAGGAGCTCTTGCGATACAGAGTATCACTGTCCCTGGTTACAAACACTTCATGTCTCCTGCAGATCAGGACACACACGAAGGTGGTGCCCTTTGTGCCACCAGATGACGAGGCGGGCTACGAGGCGGACGACGAGGCATACGACAAAGCGGGCGTCAAGTGGAACAATGAGGTGGGCTACAAGGCGGCCGATGACGCAGACGTGGTGTACGATGACCAAGGAGCATACGACAGGTGTGGCCGGATCTGCTGCTTCACCTTTTTTAGGCGGAGGAGAAGACCCCGGGAGCAGGTAGGAGAATACGAGAGGTGCGGACAGATCTGCTGCTTCACCTTTTTTAGGCGGAGAAGAAGCCAGGTGCAGGTAGCAGAGGAGCCAGGGCGTAGATACAGGGGTATTCTAGGGGCCCTGAGAAGTTGGTTTGACCGCAGGAGAGGCAGATAAGATCAGGAAGGCTGAGGGAGGGGCAGGTACTAGAGGGAGATAGGGATATTGGGCGTGAGAGGGTGAGAGAGAACAAGGAGCAGGGCCAGAGCACGGGTTTCATGCGCCCGAGGCAAAACTTAAAATTTGTGCCCCAGTTGTATAAAAAATAATAAGATAAATAAAATAATAAAATAAACAGTGGCGTAGATATCGGGGCTGCAGGGGGGTGCGACCGCACCCCAGCGCAACGCAAAATAAAAATAAAAGGGCGCCAAAATACTGGATAAAAAAAAGAATAATAATTTTAAAAAAAAGATAAATAAATAAAATAATAAGAGGAAAAAATAATAATGATTATTAATGCGCCCCTAGGACCTCTGCGCGCTAGGCGACCGCCTAATGGCCGGCCGGCCCTGCGAGGTATGCGGGAGGAAAAGGGGTGAATGGGATAGATATGCAGGGGGATGGGGGAGCAGGTGAGTTATACACAGGGGCACAAGGGCCCCATCACCTGCATCTCTATATACTGAGTGTGCCCCTGTGTATAACAACGCTGATCTGTGCTGCTCCATCTGATCTCACTGCGCAGTGATCCAGGGACCATCCGATCGCCATTTAATGGGGTCAGGAAGGAATTTTTTTCCCCCATTGCACAGCAGGGGTTATGTTTCGCCTTCCTCTGGATCACAGCAACAAACTGCACTTTGTGCATGAATTATCAGTGAGATCTTTATACACCCTGCATTGGTCTTCACCCCTTTGCTGCCGGAGGGGCCTGCAATGCATTGCTCTGCGTGTTACTATATCGCTCTGCAATGTGCTGCAGGCCCCTCCCAGCAAAGAGATTCATTATTTCAATAAAATACTCTCTTTAATCAAACCTATGTGTAGTGTCTTTTCTATCCGTTGTATCTATTGCTAACAGCTCAGTGATTCTTCCCCAGGACGCTGCACTAGTGTCACGCTGCCAAGCCCAGGTGTGAGGGAGATTTATAGGGTCACATATACACTTCTGCCAAAACACGAGTGCAAACAGGAAGCCCCTCTGATCTCATATATTTTATTACACAAAACGGTATCTAAAAAGGTAAAAATAACATACATGAGATTCTGCTACAAATATCTCTCTAATTACAAACCAATTAGCAAATCATTCAGATTAGTCGAGCGAAAAGAAAGGGTTAAGTATCTCATGTACAGTATATGCAGTGTAGGCTGTTCTGCAGCATTACATGCAGGGGACAACGTTTAGGGGATATAAGTAATGCTGATCTCAGAGCTGACCGGCTGACCTGCTCTACCGGCTGACCGGCTGACCTGCTCTTCTGGCTGACCTGCTGACCTGCTCTACTGGCTGACCGGCTGACCTGCTCTACCGGCTGACCGGCTTCTCTTCTTTCAGCTAAATGACCTGAATTGTGGCCCCTGTATCTCCCAATTAAACGTTTTATTGGCATATTCTTGTTTGACTCGTTCTATACAGACATTTTCTATATATTCATTGTGGGATTTGATAACATCTGTAAGATCTCTCAGAATATCACATTCTGTACGTTTGTGTTGAAGATTTTTCCATTCTCAATTTACTTAATATTAGTTTTTGGCATCAATTATTTATATCGAGTCCAAAATACCTTTATACAGAATGCTGTTCCATTTAGCCCACAAATGCTGCTTCATTAAAGCCCATGGGTGGCACTTTATGCATTCTCAAACTTTTAGGCAACATCCCTAATTTCCAAAAGTGGGATTAAATCTGTACATATTTAAATGGTTAATTTTCTTACTCAGACTCCTAAATCCCTCCCCAAATATATCCGTTTCACATAAAAGTGTGTGCGCTTCTCCTTCCGCCTAACTGGCACGTCGTCCTTACGGGCGCCACTCCTTGCAACTCCACGCTGCCCTCCAGTGGCAAAAGAAATAAGATACATTTACTATACTCGTCTGGCAGCTGCTCCCGTATAAGGTGGGTAACTCTGTATTAGGGGTCTTGGTAGACTATATTTTATACTTATGTCGGATAGATGAGGAATTAATATTCCTAACGGGTTATTGTGAGAGGCCTTAGATCTTATCCTATATGCACGCAGCCCTCGCCTCTCTGACCTTGAACACATACTTCAATCTGATTTTTGAGACTTGAAACTGGATTTCCCAAAACAAACTGATTTTAAACACTGACAAGACTGTAACAATGGTATTTGGGACCAGAGCTAAATTGCTAAAGCTGCCAATGACAGAGCTTCAGATAAAAACCAGCTCTAAAACCATCCTAGCCCCTGTTACTTGTTTGAAATATCTGATCATTCAACTCCCATTTAACATTTGGGTTGCACATTGATACCCTGACATCCAAATCCTATGCCAAACTAGGTGTACTTTAAAGGAACAAATCCTCCCTAAGGCCCTCATGCAGTAAGCAGCGATAAGCCACTTATCACCAGCTTATCGCCAAAAAAGCCACACTGATACACACACACACACACACAGATACAGACACACTGATACACACACACACACCGCGCCCTGATGGCAGGGGTGGAGGCGTGGGGCTCCTGCTCTCCTCTGTCTGCCGTTACCGAACCCTTCCTATTCCCCCCTCTCTTGCTTTTCCCTCCTTTGAGGCTCACACTGTCCAGATCTTCTCTCCTCTCCCTGTTCATGTGGCGGTCATCTATCGCCCACCTACCTCTACTCATCCCCCTTCTGCCTTTCTCTCTCACTTTGAATCCTGGCTCTCTTTCTTTCTCTCCTCAGACTCCCCTGTTCTTCTCCTTGGGGACTTCAATTGCCACATTGATGACCCCTCTCTCTCTTGGGCTTCCCGCTTTCTTTCTCTTACCTCTTCTTTTGGCCTTCAACAGTGGACTGCAGCCAGCACCCACAAGGATGGCCACTACTTAGACCTGGTTTTCACTAAAAACTTATCTCTCTCTGATTTCTCCATTTCCCCTTTTCCTCTCTCTGACCATCATCTCATCTCATTCTCTTTATCTCGCTTCTCCCCTTCTCCACCTCCATCTACCCCCCGGTTCTGCAGAAACCTGCGCTCTATTCACTTACCTGACTTTGAGTCCACTTTACACTCCTCCCTCTCCTCTCTCAGCTCTGCTACAGACCCTGACAACCTGGTCAGAAAGTACAACTCTGTCTTGTCCTCATCTCTTGATCTACATGCCCCGCTTTCTCTCTGCCGCCCTCGCCCTTCTAACCCTAGACCCTGGCTAAATTCCCACACGCGCATGCTGCGTTCCTCCACTCGTTCCTCTGAACGCCTCTGGAGGAAGTCTCACACTCTCGCAGACTTCCTTCACTACAAATTTATGCTATCCTGTTTCAACTCTGCCCTCTCGCAAGCTAAACAAGCCTACTTTTCTGCACTAATAACATGCACAAGTCTAACCCACGCCGACTGTTCTCTGTCTTTGATACTCTACTCAAACCACCCTCAGCTGCCTCTCCTTCCTCCATCTCCGCTCAGGACTTTGCAGACTATTTTAAGGAAAAGGTGGAATCCATACGGCAGAACATCCCCTGTTTCTTCCCCCCATCCTACACCTCTTCCTAACTCTCCTCCTGCCTTCCTTGAGTCTTTTTCCACTGTCTCAGAGGAGGATGTGTCGCTGTTGATCTCCTCTTCTCCCTCTACCACTTGCCCTCTTGACCCCATTCCCTCCCATCTCCTAAAACCTCTAGCTCCTACTATAATCCCTACGCTTACACACATTTTTAACTCCTCCCTCTGCTCTGGAACCTTTCCATCCTCCTTCAAACATGCAACAGTCATACCATTACTCAAAAACAGCAAGCTTGACCCTACCTGTCTTTCTAACTATCGACCTGTCTCCCTCCTGCCTTTTGCCTCTAAACTACTTGAACGTCTTGTATTCTCTCGCTTGCTCCATTTTCTCAACACTTATTCTCTCCTAGACCCTCTACAATCTGGCTTCCGCACTGCTCACTCCACGGAAACAACCCTCACTAAAATAACTGACGAGCTCCATGCTGCCAAAGACAGAGGTCATTACACTCTGCTCATATTACTCGACCTCTCTGCAGCATTTGACACCGTGGACCACCCTCTTCTCCTCCACATTCTCCATACTCTAGGTATTCGGAACAAAGCTCTATCCTGGATCTCATCCTACCTCTCCCATCGTACTTTTAGTGTCTCTTCTGCTAACACCTCCTCCTCCTCTATTGATCTCTCTGTGGGGGTACCCCAGGGCTCTGTCCTGGGACCTCTTCTCTTTTCTCTGTACACACTCTCTCTAGGTGACCTAATAACATCTTTTGGGTTTAATTATCACCTCTATGCCGACGACACACAAATATACTTTTCAACACCTGACCTTACACCTGCTGTACAAACCAAAGTTTCTGAATGTCTCTCTGCTATATCATCCTGGATGGCCCTCCGACGCCTTAAACTCAACATGGCTAAAACAGAGCTCCTCATACTTCCTCCCAAACCTGGCCCTAATACCTCCTTCCACATTACTGTTGGAACTACAATCATTCACCCAGTAGCCCAAGCACGCTGCCTAGGGGTCACGTTCGACTCCTCTCTCACATTCGCCCCTCACATTCAAAACATTTCTAAAACTTGTCGCTTTTTCCTCCGCAATATAACTAAGATACGCCCTTTCCTCTGTTGTTCGACTGCTAAAACTCTGACTCAGGCCCTCATTCTCTCCTGTCTTGATTACTGTAACCTCCTGCTGTCCGGCCTTCCTGCCTCTCACCTGTCTCCCCTACAATCTATCCTAAATGCTGTTGCCAGAATCACTCTACTCTTTCCTAGATCTGTCTCAGCATCTCCCCTCATGAAATCCCTCTCCTGGCTTCCGATCAAATCCCGCATCTCACACTCCATTCTTCTCCTCACTTTTAAAGCTTTACATTCTTCTGCCCCTCCTTACATCTCATCCCTAATTTCTCGGTATACACCATCCAGACTCTTGCGTTCTTCACAAGGATGTCTTCTTTCTACCCCCTTTGTATCTAAAGCCCTCTCCCGCCTTAAACCTTTTTCACTGACTGCCCCACATCTCTGGAATGCCCTTCCCCTCAGTACCCGACTAGCACCCTCTCTATCCACCTTTAAGACCCACCTTAAGACACACTTGCTTAAAGAAGCATATGAATAGCACTGTGGATATTCTAAACACGATACATAATGCTTGACCCCCTGCAGACGCACTTACCAGAACTCCCTCCTACTGTCTCTGTACGTTCTCCCTACCTACCAATTAGACTGTAAGCTCCTCGGGGCAGGGACTCCTCTTCCGAAATGTTACTTTTATGTCTAAAGCACTTATTCCCATGATATGTTTTTTATATTATCTGTTATTTATTTGATTACCACATGTATTACTACTGTGAAGCGCTATGTACACTAATGGCGCTATATAAATAAAGACATACAATACAATACAATACACACACACACAGATACAGACACACTGATACACACACACACACACACACACACACACACACACACACACACACACTAATACACACACACACACACACACACACACACACACACACACACACACACACACACACACACACACACACACACACACACACACTGATTCACACACACACACACACACACACACACACACACACACACACACACACACACACACACACACACACACACACACACACACACACACACAGATTCACACACACACACACACACACACACACACACTGATTCACACACACACAGACCCACTGATACACACACACACACACACACACACTGAAACACACACACACACTGAAACACACACACACACTGAAACACGCGCACACACACACACACACACACACACACACACACACACACACACACACACACACTGATACACACACACACACACACACTGACACACACACACACACAGATACACACACACACAGATACACACACACACACACACAGATACACAAACACACAGAGATACACATATACACACACACACACACACAAATACACACACACAGATACACATACACACACACACACACACACACACTGATACACGTACACACACACACACACACACACACACACACACACACACACACACACACACACACACACACACACTGATACACATACACACACACACACACACACACACACACACACACACAGATACACACACACACACACAGATACACACACCCACACACACACACACACACACAAAGCTGTGAGCGCCGGAGGGGCAAAGGTGGGAGCGCCGGGGGGCAAAGCTGTGAGCGCCGGGGGGGGGGGCAAAGGTGGGAGCGCCGGGGGGCAAAGGTGGGAGTGCCGATGGGGCAAAGGTGGGAGCGCCGGGGGGCAAAGGTGGGAGTGCCGATGGGGCAATGGTGGGAGCGCCAGGGGGGCAAAGGTACAAGGTGGTACAAAGGTAGGCGCACCCCCGCTACCACCTCCTATTACCCCCCCTGGCTGGGACCCGGGACAGAAAGGGGACACTCACCGCGAACAGAGGAGCCGGGAGCGGGAAGACACTTGTGCTCTGCACAAAGCGGAAGTCCCGCCCCCGGCTTCCTCTGACCTGCCTGCAACCAATCCCCTGCGGGCCGGCCGGCATTCTAAGTCCCGCCCCCGGCATTCTCCTTCATTCAGTCTCCCCGGCAGCATTCACACACACACATAGAAAATACTTACCGGCCGCCGCATTCTCCTCACCGCCGCTGCCCCGCAATACCGGGACCAGGGACAAAAATCGGGACATAACCGGGACGGAGCTAAAATCGGGACAGGGCAGAAAAAAACGGGACTGTCCCGGCAAAACCGGGACGAATGGTCACCCTACTTACAGACTATTCACTTGAGTGGACCATAAAGTGTCTTATAGAGGGAACTCTAAGGTGTCTTAAGATGCATTAAGATATATTATGTATGTAAATATTTATTTATATAGCGCTTTATAAGAGAGGCAATACAGTACAGAGAAGTATAGTACAATAAGTGCAACAAACAAAATCAGACAATAGGAAAGGAAATCCCTGGCCTGCAGAGCTTACAGTCTTAATGCTAGATCCATATAACTCTGTTGTGTTTACGCTAATAACGGGACATTCCTGAAATTGGTACCTGACCCTGTGTGGTAGGCAGAGACACAGGGGCAGTGCCTGCCAATATCATAAAGAGCAGTGCACTTCCTATTTAGTAGAAGTGTGTGTCAGAGTTAAGAGTTCAGTCCAGAGTTAGAGTCTGCTGAGTCTGTCACCTGGCTGGCCCAGGGTGACAGAGAGAGCCTATATCAATTGGCCGTTGGAGAAGGGGAGCCATCAGCCTCTGAGTAGAGCTGATGCAACCTTAGTTAGGGAGGTGGACCAATTCCTCTCACCCTGTTTAGGGGGCGAGGGAAGAGCTAGCCCCACCCTGGGTGCCCTTGACCTGGGGTGGTGGCAGGGACACAGAGACCATCCTGAGGGAGAGCAGTCCTGTGTGGAGGAAGACACCCTGTACCTGATATATAGTCTTGTTGCTGCTATTCTGCTGCTGTGAATAAAGAGCTGCGGCTGCTTTTAAAGATATACAGTGTGAGACTGGAATCTCTCATCCCCGAGGGGGGGGGGGGACTCTCTGGAAGGATTCCACCCGTATTCCTGGGGCTCAGAGATGGAGGCGCTGCACCATTACATACATAGTTACATAATAGATGAGGTTGAAAAAAGACGTACGTCCATCAAGTTCAACCTATGCTAAATTCAGACAACAGATACTTACTTATTGATCCAGAGGAAGGCAAACAAAAAACCCCATTAAGGGGAAAAATTAATTCCTTCCTGACTCCAAGAATTGGCAATCGGATTAATCCCTGGATCAACATCCTTCCCATATATACTTATTTGGTATATCCCTGTATACCTGTCCCATCTAAAAAGATGTCCAACCTTTTTTTGAACAAATCTATTGTATCTGCCATCACAGTCTCCATGGGTAATGAGTTCCACATTTTAACTGCCCTTACTGTAAAGAACCCTTTCCTTTGTTGCTGGTGAAATTTCCTTTCCTCCAACCTTAAGGGATGGCCCCGAGTCCTTTGTACTGCCCGTGGGATGAATAGATCTTTGGAAAGCTCCTTGTATTGTCCCTGAATATATTTGTATATAGTTATCATATCCCCTCTTAGACGCCTCTTTTCTAATGTAAATAAATCCAATATAGCTAGCCTCTCCTCATAAGTTAGAATGTCCATCCCCTTTATTAATTTGGTGGCTCTTCTCTGCACTCTCT
Source organism: Ascaphus truei (assembly GCF_040206685.1). Lineage (NCBI taxonomy): Eukaryota > Metazoa > Chordata > Amphibia > Anura > Ascaphidae > Ascaphus > Ascaphus truei. Next base: position 8,667,709 of record NC_134498.1, read on the forward strand.
CTAGTTCCAAAATGTCTTTTCTTAGGATTGGTGCCCAAAATTGTACTCCATATTCAAGGTGTGGTCTTACTAATGCTTTGTAAAGGGGCATAATTATGTCTACTTCCCTTCCATCCATTGCCCGTTTGATGCAAGATAAGATCTTGTTTGCCTTTGCAGCTACTGCATGACATTGGGCACTATTGCTAAGCCTGCTGTCTACAAGCACCCCTAAATCCTTCTCCATCAAGGATTCCCCCAATATATCTCCATTTAATTTGTAAGTCGCCTTTTTATTCTTGCATCCCAAATGCATAACCTTATATTTATCTGTATTAAACCTCATTTGCCATTTACCTGCCCACGTTTCCAGTCTCTCCAAGTCCTTCTGAAGAGAAATTTCATCCTGCTCTGATAAGACGGAGGCATTCACCCCAGAAACCTGATCCTGTCATCCCCCATACCATCGCGGGAGACTCAGGCCCCCCTGTTGCCAGCAGGTATGCACCACACTCAGACACGTAGCCAGACCCTAGTACAGAGGAGGGGGGCCCGATCTGCGATTGGCCCAGGGAAGGGGGGCTACATTGGGAATCGATGTTATTTTTCTTCATATTAATGGGTATCCTCAAAGCGAATGATATGCCAAAATGACGTCCATTAGCAAAACTACAATTGTTTCTTCACTTTTTCTGCTTGATCAATAGGGTGACCAGATTTCGAAAATGAAAAACCGGGACACCTTAAAAAATAATTTATTAAACAAATTACATCACGTGACACCCCCTGTTGCCATGACAACAAGACACTCTGATGCCCCTGCAGTGTTAGTGTGTATAGAGGTGGGGGCTTTGCTTGGGCCCTTCAACTCTTACAGCCAGGGCATTATTGGCCAGGAATGCCCAGTTCGGAGGGGATTACTACTTCAAAATGTATTTGATTCGTAACAACATCAAAAAACTCTAATACCAATAACTAACAACCACAGACAATGATAATCTAAACCATCAAATAAAATGTCTACGGCCCTTGTTCAAGCATGTTTGCGGTACTTACCAGATAAATCAGTGCCTGCAATCCACGACTGTATCCGCCTCTCCGAGCGTCTGAAAGCAACCCAGCGTTCCTGGTGTGTGGCTGAAGAGGTGAGGGACTCCCTCCTCTCAAACGGAAAAGAAGAGCAAAAAATAGAGTTGGAACATACCTATCATACAGGGATGAGAGAGAGAGACAGAGAATGAGAGAGAGACAGAGAATGAGAGACAGAGAATGAGAGACAGAGAATGAGAGACAGAGAATGAGAGAGAGACACAGAGAGAGAGAGAGACAGAGAATGAGAGAGAGACAGAGAGAGGGACATAGGGAGAGAGAGACAAAAGTAATGTACTGTATAACCATTATACCGTACCCCCTAGTATTCGTGTAATCATTGTCCCACACCCCCTTTTACTCACGCTTTGGCAATACTGAAATGTTCTTTTGACAGAGACACACAGAGAGAAACAGAGACACACAGAGAGAGACAGAGACACAGAGAGAGAGACAGAGACACAGAGAGACACACAGAGAGAGACAGAGACACACAGAGAGAGACAGAGACACAGAGAGAGAGAGAGAGACACAGAGAGAGAGAGAGAGAGACACGGGCCTATTTAGTAAGCGTCGATAAGGCTGCGTCTATAGTATTTCAGACGGAGGGAAGGCACACACGCTGCAATACACTTGCTGAAGCCTGAGCTTTTTTATGGCTTTGCAGGGTATGCAGCGGGTGCGATTGGGGGCGTGGCAATAAATATTTGGAGGCGTGGCAATAACGTTCCGGCGCGGACGTCACTTTCCTACCTCACATCCCGATCCACCGGCATTTTTTCAGATGCAGCATCTGAAGCACTGTGCAGACAAGAAGAAAAATGCACACAATGCGCACCAGAGATTAAAATATAGTAAATTATTTATTAATAAAACAAGAAATAACCGAGGAGGATCCAACCCCACCTCAGTACTTTCTTCTCGTTGCTATTGCCACACTATACGTCCTGACGCCGGAAGGGAAGTTGGTACGCGACCAAGACGAGACACCGGATTTACAGTGGAACCACAACATACCACAGATTGCTGGAGGACCACACTGCGAGGGGCGCAGCCTATCGAGTTTCCCGGTCATCGTCCAAAGTCTGGAGCTGCGGAGTGACCACCGGATTACCACGGAGCCCGAGCCTGTCTCACACAATGCTTTTACCAAACGGATGTTTGTGAGTTTGCTATTTTTATCTTGTCCAGGAAATGAAATTGTTAAACCGAATTTACACATGGAGCGGGCGCTTTCTCTTCTTTTTTTTGTTTAGATATCTATCGAGGAGGTGGTTGTTTCCCTGAAGAGAGCTGCCAGGGCTCCAGAGGACGCCCGAATTGGATCCTTTTATGATTGAGTTATAACATAGCTATTAGAGCTAGGTTTCTGGACTTTTATTGTGTTTAGGCATAGTGTTTATTATTATTTTATTACAGCTACTTTTTAGTAATTGCACTGTTATTAATTCTGACCACTAATTCTCACTGCCATTATAATCTCTCTCTAGCCACAACCAAATTGCTATATCAGCTATATTATTTATTGGTTATACCAGGGGAGCACAAACTTTTGCAGCTCGCCCCCCTGCCGGTGCTCGCGCCCCCCCCCCCCCTTACCTTGATGCGGCGTCATGTGACCTGCAGCGGCATTTGACGAGGGTGACGTCACATGACCCCGCAGCGTAATTTAACATACTGTGCTATATCTATGCACACACAGCTGTCTCTAGGCATAAAACACATCCACACCGGGGGAAGGACCAGCACAGATAACATTCCAAGAGACACTGTTTTTAAGTATACCTTTTGCTTGCTTCATTCATTGTAACATCGCCGGAAGAAGAGATCAGTGTATCTCGAAAGCTCGCACAAATAAAAGCATTTCGTTAGCCACAGAACGGTATTATCTATTTATTTTTTGATTATTGAAGCTCGGCTAACACGGTACTGATACCTCTATATATATATATTGCGCGCGCACACACACATATAACGTTTTATCCAACTTTTTCATTTATCATTTGTAGAGAAAATGAACAATGTCGCCAGAAGTGCTATTTTTCAAAATGTAACATCTCTACTAATTAGTGTAAAATGATACTTCATATAAAGCAGGTTATGGGACCCATTATAAAATGACCTTCATGTTTCTTATCACATACCAGTATATGGATACTTTCTATTATCACAAGCTGCTAACATGTGACAGGGCTCAGAGTCTGAGCCCAGAATGTGACATACAGAACATTCTCATTCTAAATTTCAAAAAATATTGTGTTGATTTCTGACCTGACTGCCGTGGTTACAGCTCAACCACTCTGTTCTACTGTATGTCACCACTTTCTGCCACAACCAGCTGACGGTGGATCTGCAAGGAGTTCAACGCTTATTGGCATCACATCTGTTGCTTGGTTGACGTATCATTTCTCCAGCTTTTTATTGTATTGTTTTTAAATAGATTATATTTATTTAGTTGAATAGATATTTATTTAGTTTAATAGATATTTATTTAGTTTAATAGATTATATTTCTAAGTTTAATAAGTTATATTTCTTAGTTTAATAAGTTATATTTCTTAGTTTAATAAAATATATTTCTTAGTTTAATAAGTTATATTTCTTAGTTTAATAAGTTATATTTGTTAGTTTAATAAATTATATTTCTTAGTTTAATAAGTTATATTTCTTAGTTAATAGATTATATTTGTTAGCACAGTAGATTATATTTACTAGTATTTAAGTCTCCCCCTCAGTGCCCCATTAGGACCCGTGCGCATATTTCACATCTTTTCGGAGTCGCTTATTTTTTAGACCCTCGGAGCCGAAACCTAAAGGGGTCAGCTAAGAAAGTTCGGATCAAGAGGAGCCGCACAGCTTAAAGACAGAACATTTCCAAGGGAGATGGAGACAATTTGGGTAAGATCTGATTAAAGGACATCCTTTGAGGAAGGAAAGGGTGACAGGGGAGTCTAAGAGGGGGGTGAGAGAGCAAGGTGGTGTGTCAGATTGGGGCAGAGCAAGAGAACGCAAAAATGATGGGGATTTGCTGCACACCAAAAAAAAACAATAAGCAGTGATACTTTTACCGGTGCCCCTTAGTCTCAGGGAAGACCGGCATTTCGTCCAATGGATACAATATGATTGATGGGAAAGGGCACACGGATTTGAATAAAAAAAGATAATTTATTGTGCCACAGACTACAATGTTTCGGCTGCTGGCCTTTCTTTGCTGGATTTAGTGGGTTTAGCCACTTTACCTGAGAAAGACCAGCAGGCCGAAATGTTGTTGTCTATGGCAGTGCAAGAGAAAACAGGTTGGGGGGGGGGTGGGTTCTCGCAAAGTCGCCGACCCATGGGTGAGTGTCCCCGGTGGAAACTAGTCCTGGACCCCGGGAAAGCTGTCTGTGGCCCATACAAGCTGAGTAACATGTAAAAAGGACACATGTATGTTCAGAATGAGTTAGCATGGTATTTTGAGAGGCACCATAGCAGGTCAGTGCAAGTCAGTGCAGAGCACTGCAAGGTCAGTCAATATGAGGAAGGGTCCGATGGAGGAGTTGGAGGGTCCCAGAATATCTCTTAAAGCAGAGGTGCGCAAATCAAGGGGCACGACATTTTCTTGGGAGGAGGGGCTCGGCGCTTACAGAGGCCCCTCGCTCTTCCCCACAGCATTTAAATTAAATGCCGGAGATCGCGTGCAAGGCCTCTGTAAGTTCCCTTTCCTTGTCTCCGGCGGCTTCTGGCGACAGCAATGTGGCGTCACATGATGTGGCATTGCCATAGCAACGTGATATCACATGACGTCGTTACATCAGAACGCCGGAGACAAGGTGGGGAAGGTGGAGGGGGGAGCAGGGGGAAAAGGTTGTGCAACCCTGTCTTAAAGCATTGCCTTGCATACAGATCAGAGGCCAAGAATGGATATGGATATCCGATGTGAAGCCGGAAATAAGACAGAAAAGACCGTTTCGGGGGAAGAAGGTGAGTGATGAAATAGCCGTCACTGTGTAACTCTTCCAATTACCTGCAACTTCATGCAGAGAAATAGCAACGCTTGTTTTTAACGTGCTAAGCGCCTAATGGGGAATTCAACTGCTGAGAAGTTAAGGGAGTTACTAACCCAAACTCAGCGACGTTTCTGTGTCTCTGTGATAACTCCCCCAGGACATGCCTGAAAACCAGAGGTAACTCAATGTATTTTTGATAAATAGAAACATGACCTTCTGGGGAGGGGTATATAATGGGTACTGGGCCTGGTGAGGTGGGTATAACGAGTACTGGGCCTGGGGAGGGGCGTATAACAGGGTACTGGGCCTTGGGAAGGTTGTATAACTGGGTACTGGGCCTGGGGAGGTGGGTATAACGGGTATTTGCCCTGTGGAGGGCGGTATAACGTGGTATTGGGGATGGGGTATAAGTGGCACAGGAGCTCTTGCGATACAGAGTATCACTGTCCCTGGTTACAAACACTTCATGTCTCCTGCAGATCAGGACACACACGAAGGTGGTGCCCTTTGTGCCACCAGATGACGAGGCGGGCTACGAGGCGGACGACGAGGCATACGACAAAGCGGGCGTCAAGTGGAACAATGAGGTGGGCTACAAGGCGGCCGATGACGCAGACGTGGTGTACGATGACCAAGGAGCATACGACAGGTGTGGCCGGATCTGCTGCTTCACCTTTTTTAGGCGGAGGAGAAGACCCCGGGAGCAGGTAGGAGAATACGAGAGGTGCGGACAGATCTGCTGCTTCACCTTTTTTAGGCGGAGAAGAAGCCAGGTGCAGGTAGCAGAGGAGCCAGGGCGTAGATACAGGGGTATTCTAGGGGCCCTGAGAAGTTGGTTTGACCGCAGGAGAGGCAGATAAGATCAGGAAGGCTGAGGGAGGGGCAGGTACTAGAGGGAGATAGGGATATTGGGCGTGAGAGGGTGAGAGAGAACAAGGAGCAGGGCCAGAGCACGGGTTTCATGCGCCCGAGGCAAAACTTAAAATTTGTGCCCCAGTTGTATAAAAAATAATAAGATAAATAAAATAATAAAATAAACAGTGGCGTAGATATCGGGGCTGCAGGGGGGTGCGACCGCACCCCAGCGCAACGCAAAATAAAAATAAAAGGGCGCCAAAATACTGGATAAAAAAAAGAATAATAATTTTAAAAAAAAGATAAATAAATAAAATAATAAGAGGAAAAAATAATAATGATTATTAATGCGCCCCTAGGACCTCTGCGCGCTAGGCGACCGCCTAATGGCCGGCCGGCCCTGCGAGGTATGCGGGAGGAAAAGGGGTGAATGGGATAGATATGCAGGGGGATGGGGGAGCAGGTGAGTTATACACAGGGGCACAAGGGCCCCATCACCTGCATCTCTATATACTGAGTGTGCCCCTGTGTATAACAACGCTGATCTGTGCTGCTCCATCTGATCTCACTGCGCAGTGATCCAGGGACCATCCGATCGCCATTTAATGGGGTCAGGAAGGAATTTTTTCCCCCCATTGCACAGCAGGGGTTATGTTTCGCCTTCCTCTGGATCACAGCAACAAACTGCACTTTGTGCATGAATTATCAGTGAGATCTTTATACACCCTGCATTGGTCTTCACCCCTTTGCTGCCGGAGGGGCCTGCAATGCATTGCTCTGCGTGTTACTATATCGCTCTGCAATGTGCTGCAGGCCCCTCCCAGCAAAGAGATTCATTATTTCAATAAAATACTCTCTTTAATCAAACCTATGTGTAGTGTCTTTTCTATCCGTTGTATCTATTGCTAACAGCTCAGTGATTCTTCCCCAGGACGCTGCACTAGTGTCACGCTGCCAAGCCCAGGTGTGAGGGAGATTTATAGGGTCACATATACACTTCTGCCAAAACACGAGTGCAAACAGGAAGCCCCTCTGATCTCATATATTTTATTACACAAAACGGTATCTAAAAAGGTAAAAATAACATACATGAGATTCTGCTACAAATATCTCTCTAATTACAAACCAATTAGCAAATCATTCAGATTAGTCGAGCGAAAAGAAAGGGTTAAGAATCTCATGTACAGTATATGCAGTGTAGGCTGTTCTGCAGCATTACATGCAGGGGACAACGTTTAGGGGATATAAGTAATGCTGATCTCAGAGCTGACCGGCTGACCTGCTCTACCGGCTGACCGGCTGACCTGCTCTTCTGGCTGACCTGCTGACCTGCTCTACTGGCTGACCGGCTGACCTGCTCTACCGGCTGACCGGCTTCTCTTCTTTCAGCTAAATGACCTGAATTGTGGCCCCTGTATCTCCCAATTAAACGTTTTATTGGCATATTCTTGTTTGACTCGTTCTATACAGACATTTTCTATATATTCATTGTGGGATTTGATAACATCTGTAAGATCTCTCAGAATATCACATTCTGTACGTTTGTGTTGAAGATTTTTCCATTCTCAATTTACTTAATATTAGTTTTTGGCATCAATTATTTATATCGAGTCCAAAATACCTTTATACAGAATGCTGTTCCCTTTAGCCCACAAATGCTGCTTCATTAAAGCCCATGGGTGGCACTTTATGCATTCTCAAACTTTTAGGCAACATCCCTAATTTCCAAAAGTGGGATTAAATCTGTACATATTTAAATGGTTAATTTTCTTACTCAGACTCCTAAATCCCTCCCCAAATATATCCGTTTCACATAAAAGTGTGTGCGCTTCTCCTTCCGCCTAACTGGCACGTCGTCCTTACGGGCGCCACTCCTTGCAACTCCACGCTGCCCTCCAGTGGCAAAAGAAATAAGATACATTTACTATACTCGTCTGGCAGCTGCTCCCGTATAAGGTGGGTAACTCTGTATTAGGGGTCTTGGTAGACTATATTTTATACTTATGTCGGATAGATGAGGAATTAATATTCCTAACGGGTTATTGTGAGAGGCCTTAGATCTTATCCTATATGCACGCAGCCCTCGCCTCTCTGACCTTGAACACGTACTTCAATCTGATTTTTGAGACTTGAAACTGGATTTCCCAAAACAAACTGATTTTAAACACTGACAAGACTGTAACAATGGTATTTGGGACCAGAGCTAAATTGCTAAAGCTGCCAATGACAGAGCTTCAGATAAAAACCAGCTCTAAAACCATCCTAGCCCCTGTTACTTGTTTGAAATATCTGATCATTCAACTCCCATTTAACATTTGGGTTGCACATTGATACCATGACATCCAAATCCTATGCCAAACTAGGTGTACTTTAAAGGAACAAATCCTCCCTAAGGCCCTCATGCAGTAAGCAGCGATAAGCCACTTATCACCAGCTTATCGCCAAAAAAGCCACACTGATACACACACACACACACACAGATACAGACACACTGATACACACACACACACACCGCGCCCTGATGGCAGGGGTGGAGGCGTGGGGCTCCTGCTCTCCTCTGTCTGCCGTTACCGAACCCTTCCTATTCCCCCCTCTCTTGCTTTTCCCTCCTTTGAGGCTCACACTGTCCAGATCTTCTCTCCTCTCCCTGTTCATGTGGCGGTCATCTATCGCCCACCTACCTCTACTCATCCCCCTTCTGCCTTTCTCTCTCACTTTGAATCCTGGCTCTCTTTCTTTCTCTCCTCAGACTCCCCTGTTCTTCTCCTTGGGGACTTCAATTGCCACATTGATGACCCCTCTCTCTCTTGGGCTTCCCGCTTTCTTTCTCTTACCTCTTCTTTTGGCCTTCAACAGTGGACTGCAGCCAGCACCCACAAGGATGGCCACTACTTAGACCTGGTTTTCACTAAAAACTTATCTCTCTCTGATTTCTCCATTTCCCCTTTTCCTCTCTCTGACCATCATCTCATCTCATTCTCTTTATCTCGCTTCTCCCCTTCTCCACCTCCATCTACCCCCCGGTTCTGCAGAAACCTGCGCTCTATTCACTTACCTGACTTTGAGTCCACTTTACACTCCTCCCTCTCCTCTCTCAGCTCTGCTACAGACCCTGACAACCTGGTCAGAAAGTACAACTCTGTCTTGTCCTCATCTCTTGATCTACATGCCCCGCTTTCTCTCTGCCGCCCTCGCCCTTCTAACCCTAGACCCTAGAGACATACAAGCAATGGGGGAGCGTGGGATTAGAAAAACATTTGACAATAAAAAACAATAAAATACAATAAAATTAATGTGGTTACAACAATATTGCTGGGGGTTGGTGAAAATATTAAATACACTTACACGGCCATGTGCAAGCGGACACGGTAATGTGGTTTCTTTAAGCAATTCCAGTCACTCCCAACAACAGGTAATGGTGGTTTAGAGGGTTTTGAAATAAATATATAAATATATCTGTACTCACACGGCCATGTGTGAGTCCTTGCAGGAAATTGGTAACTTTGGGGTTAAATTAACCCATCTGCATCTCCCCCCAGTGTAGACTCTTCTTTGTTTGCAACCAACGTGGGATTCTAACTCCAGTCTTGGGCATCAGATGGGGACTCTCCCCAGTGGTGGTAGTAGGGGGGGGAGTAGGTAGAGAAAGTGAGGCACGTTGTCAGTGGGGTTTAAAACACATTTATTAGTTTTAAAAGCAATTGGTACAACAAGACTCACATACATACATAGTGGTTGGACCCCTGGCCTCCTCGTGCAGTCCAGGATACAGTTTAAGCAGCCGTTATTGCCAATCACGCGTCCGTGATGCAGGAGGAAAAAAAACAAAACTTTTTCTCCTTATCTGCAATGGCTGCCTGGTTGATCCGGCTACGGGAGCCACGTTGGGCCAAATTCAGCAGGAACTTTAGAGCTACGCGTTTCGTCGAATCATCGACTTCCTCAGGCTCATATTCTGACGTGGAGGGGGTCTCTGAGTTTTATAAACCCCCTGTGTAATCAAAGTCTAATTGGGGCGGGCTGTGTTTAATAAAGCCCTAATTACAAAGTATTTTTTTTTTTTATGTTTTTTTTTTTTTTTTTTTTTTTTATAAACGAGATTTACATAATTCATGTTCTGTAATCACACTGTCTTGCCTTTTAGAATTGGTTTAAGTTAAAACATTCTTGTATACTTAAATTAATATCCCTAACCATCAGGGGTTAATAGATGACTGCAATAAAATACATACTTGTTGATTATTTAATGAGATAATTTTATCAGAGTATTGTCAAATTTATTTGTAAACTTCACACACATTTAAACAATTTTATACAAATTCTACTAAAATTAAAATTCACAGGTATTTTGGTTTTAAGACCTCCAATGGGGTCCATCTAATCATATGTCAGAATTGGTCATCTGGTGATAATAGTTCAAAGTGTACTTGCTCCTTGAACCTCAACATTTAGATAAAAAATTCTTACCATGTAGATTTATAAACACATATAAATTAGTTAGAACATTTTGGCTATCAAAAGTGCCCAAATCCTTTAATATAAAAAGTAAATTACCCATCCCCGTCAGGGTTATACATTGGTTAAAAAACAATTATAAATGGATCATACGCAATATGTTCCATTTTAAAAATTAATCACTTTTGTAATAGTCGCACAAAATATTATTATCATTCTAAATCTAAAAGCTATGAACTAAAAATCTAAAAACAAGACTGACAACTAAAAACTAAAACTAAAAAGGGAACTGACGCTGGACAAAGAAAATCTAGGGAACTAAAGGGAGCTGTAACAGAATGGAACTGTAAATGAATGGAACTGTAAAAGAAGAAGGGGAGAGGGGAAATACAATCAAACCCACATCTAATCCAATTTTCTTATGGTTCTAGATAGGGGTAAAAAGTTCCTCCCTCTTAACTCTATATAGTTTAATGAATGCCTCAGTAGCCCAGTAAAATTTAATTAAATTTATTCAATTGAAAGCGGCGATATCGAGGTCGACGTTGAGGCCTGAGGGGGACATGGATTTCAAACGGTATATCCAAAACGTCTCCCTCTGCCGTAAACGTCTCAATCTATCACCCCCCCTCCAATTCTCAGGGACCACTTCTAATCCCCTATAAAGTAGTCCTGAGGGGTCCCCCCCATGTTTCTGGATAAAATGAAGGGGCACACTATGGGTGGTCATTCCCCTTCTTATATTGCCCAAGTGTTCCAGTATGCGGGTCCTAAGACTTCTTATGGTCCGGCCCACATACTGGAGTCCACATGGGCATTGGAGCATATATACCACGTATTTGGTTTTGCATGTGATGAATTGTTTGGTCTTGAACCCCTCGTTTGTAACATTTGAGCTGAATTCTATTTTATCAGTCATCGCATGCTTACAGGCCTTGCATTCAAAACACTTAAAAAACCCCATCGGTTTAGGTAACCAGTTATTGTTTTTAATCTCAGTTTCCTTCCTGTATACGCTGGGCACTAATTTGTTTTTAATGTTCTCCGCCCTTCTGAAGATAACACGGGGTGTTTCTGGCAGATAGTCTTTTAATAGTGTATCTTTGCACAGCACGTGCCAATGTTTCATTAAAATCTTTTTAATATTATGGGCCTCGTTGTTATATCTTGTTATGAATGGAACGATGTTATTGGTGGTGTCTCTTTTTTGCTTGGGTACCATCAGTTCTTCTTTATTTAAATTCAGAGCTCTCATATGTGCTTCTGCAATTAAATCCTGTTTATACTGCCTTTCTTCGAATCTGGTTTCCAGAACTCCTGCTTGTTCTCTATATATCTCAACCTCTGAGCAGTTCCGTCTAATTCGTCTGAATTGTCCGAACGGAATATTCTTTAGCCATTTTTGATGGTGGCAACTGCTGTTTAGTAAAAAGTTATTAGCATCAACTTCCTTGAAATAGGTCTTGGTTTTGAGAATATTCTTCTCAATGTAGATGGTTAGGTCAAGGAAGTTGATGCTCTCTGTACTCATCTCTGATGTGAAACTCAGATTAACCTCATTGTTATTAATATAGGTCAAGAAGAGTTTAAGATTTTCCTCGCTCCCCTGCCAAATGATGAGCACATCATCGATGTATCTCTTCCAGAGGACCAGGTTTGCTCCGTATGGGTTTTCCGACCAGATGTTGGTCTCTTCCCAATGTGCCATGAAGGTGTTGGCATAGCTTGGAGCAAACCTGGTCCCCATAGCGGTCCCGCATTTTTGCAAGAACATGGACCCATCAAACCAAAATAGGTTATGAGACAGAATAAACCTTATTCCATCTAGTAGAAAACATTTTTGTTCCTGTGGGACTGATGGGTCTTTCTCCAGCGCAAATGCCACCGCTGCACACCCATCCTCATGCCGTATTGATGTGTACAAAGACGTCACATCACAGGTCACTAATATGTAGTCTTCTTGCCACTTAATTGTTGATAGTATGTTTAGGACTTCTAAAGTGTCCTTTAGATAGGCTTTTGCGCTAGTCGCATACTTCTGTAAGTATATGTCAACATATTCAGAGAAGTTCTGTGTCAGAGACCCGATACCCGATATAATGGGTCTACCTGGTGGTCTCTGACGGTTTTTGTGGATCTTGGGTAAAAAGTAGAACACTGGTTTTACTGGTTCAGATTTGAAAAGATAGTTGAACTCCTTTTCACCCAAGATCCCTACGTCCCTTGCTTCACTCAAAATCTGTTTTAGTTCCTCCTGGTATGCCTTTGAAGGATCTTGTGTCAACCTCTCGTAGGTTGTCTCATCACCTAGAATACGGAGACACTCAAAGAGGTAATAACTGGTGTCCATAATAACGACACCACCCCCTTTGTCTGCTGATTTAATTGTAATGCTAGTGTCTTCGCTGAGTGTTTTTAGAGCTTGCTTTTCCTCCTTTGTTAAATTTTCTCTATGCTTACCCTTTTTGGATGCAAGTTTTTCAAAATCGTCCATAACAAGTTTGTTAAACACCTCCAGATATTGCCCTTTGCAATGGGCTGGATAGAAGTTCGATTTATTCTTAAGGTTAGAGTGTATGAACACATCCTTGGGGGTAGCTACAATTTCTGATTCCTTCGTTGATTGATCTTGGCTACACCCTGGCGAGACCCAAGGCGAGACCGTTCAGTAAGGCGGGATCGTTCACCGAGGAGAGAAAGATCACCAAGACGTTCCAGAGAGGTACTGTCGAGGGAAAGGTATGAGAATAGGAGAGAAGAAAGAGATCACAGGGAAATGAGAACCAAATATGAGGAACCCAGTAACCCTATTTGGGAACGCACAGAAGGCCCCAGAGCTGGGGTTTCTTTTTTAGAACAGGCACCACAGGGAACAGTGGAGATAAAAAACAGGTTCTCTTGCCTGGACGACCCAGGGGTACCGGAGACACCGGAAGGGAAAGGAAGGAAAAGAGACAGAGAGGGAAGAGAGGAAGAAGAAAATGTAGGGAGCAAGAAAGCAGCACGCTAAAAGGGGTTTTTAACTTAAGTTCAAAAACATTAGACAAAGTGCAAACACAGGTACTCGCGAAGGGACTTAATTTTGCGCCTACACGGGGGCCTAGTGGCTTCGATCTTTTTATCGATGCACAAAAATATTTACGGCAATTAACGATAAAAAGATTTTTTATAAATAAAAGTACCCCAGGGTGTAGCCAAGATCAATCAACGAAGGAATCAGAAATTGTAGCTACCCCCAAGGATGTGTTCATACACTCTAACCTTAAGAATAAATCGAACTTCTATCCAGCCCATTGCAAAGGGCAATATCTGGAGGTGTTTAACAAACTTGTTATGGACGATTTTGAAAAACTTGCATCCAAAAAGGGTAAGCATAGAGAAAATTTAACAAAGGAGGAAAAGCAAGCTCTAAAAACAGTCAGCGAAGACACTAGCATTACAATTAAATCAGCAGACAAAGGGGGTGGTGTCGTTATTATGGACACCAGTTATTACCTCTTTGAGTGTCTCCGTATTCTAGGTGATGAGACAACCTACGAGAGGTTGACACAAGATCCTTCAAAGGCATACCAGGAGGAACTAAAACAGATTTTGAGTGAAGCAAGGGACGTAGGGATCTTGGGTGAAAAGGAGTTCAACTATCTTTTCAAATCTGAACCAGTAAAACCAGTGTTCTACTTTTTACCCAAGATCCACAAAAACCGTCAGAGACCACCAGGTAGACCCATTATATCGGGTATCGGGTCTCTGACACAGAACTTCTCTGAATATGTTGACATATACTTACAGAAGTACGCGACTAGCGCAAAAGCCTATCTAAAGGACACTTTAGAAGTCCTAAACATACTATCAACAATTAAGTGGCAAGAAGACTACATATTAGTGACCTGTGATGTGACGTCTTTGTACACATCAATACGGCATGAGGATGGGTGTGCAGCGGTGGCATTTGCGCTGGAGAAAGACCCATCAGTCCCACAGGAACAAAAATGTTTTCTACTAGATGGAATAAGGTTTATTCTGTCTCATAACCTATTTTGGTTTGATGGGTCCATGTTCTTGCAAAAATGCGGGACCGCTATGGGGACCAGGTTTGCTCCAAGCTATGCCAACACCTTCATGGCACATTGGGAAGAGACCAACATCTGGTCGGAAAACCCATACGGAGCAAACCTGGTCCTCTGGAAGAGATACATCGATGATGTGCTCATCATTTGGCAGGGGAGCGAGGAAAATCTTAAACTCTTCTTGACCTATATTAATAACAATGAGGTTAATCTGAGTTTCACATCAGAGATGAGTACAGAGAGCATCAACTTCCTTGACCTAACCATCTACATTGAGAAGAATATTCTCAAAACCAAGACCTATTTCAAGGAAGTTGATGCTAATAACTTTTTACTAAACAGCAGTTGCCACCATCAAAAATGGCTAAAGAATATTCCGTTCGGACAATTCAGACGAATTAGACGGAACTGCTCAGAGGTTGAGATATATAGAGAACAAGCAGGAGTTCTGGAAACCAGATTCGAAGAAAGGCAGTATAAACAGGATTTAATTGCAGAAGCACATATGAGAGCTCTGAATTTAAATAAAGAAGAACTGATGGTACCCAAGCAAAAAAGAGACACCACCAATAACATCGTTCCATTCATAACAAGATATAACAACGAGGCCCATAATATTAAAAAGATTTTAATGAAACATTGGCACGTGCTGTGCAAAGATACACTATTAAAAGACTATCTGCCAGAAACACCCCGTGTTATCTTCAGAAGGGCGGAGAACATTAAAAACAAATTAGTGCCCAGCGTATACAGGAAGGAAACTGAGATTAAAAACAATAACTGGTTACCTAAACCGATGGGGTTTTTTAAGTGTTTTGAATGCAAGGCCTGTAAGCATGCGATGACTGATAAAATAGAATTCAGCTCAAATGTTACAAACGAGGGGTTCAAGACCAAACAATTCATCACATGCAAAACCAAATACGTGGTATATATGCTCCAATGCCCATGTGGACTCCAGTATGTGGGCCGGACCATAAGAAGTCTTAGGACCCGCATACTGGAACACTTGGGCAATATAAGAAGGGGAATGACCACCCATAGTGTGCCCCTTCATTTTATCCAGAAACATGGGGGGGACCCCTCAGGACTACTTTATAGGGGATTAGAAGTGGTCCCTGAGAATTGGAGGGGGGGTGATAGATTGAGACGTTTACGGCAGAGGGAGACGTTTTGGATATACCGTTTGAAATCCATGTCCCCCTCAGGCCTCAACGTCGACCTCGATATCGCCGCTTTCAATTGAATAAATTTAATTAAATTTTACTGGGCTACTGAGGCATTCATTAAACTATATAGAGTTAAGAGGGAGGAACTTTTTACCCCTATCTAGAACCATAAGAAAATTGGATTAGATGTGGGTTTGATTGTATTTCCCCTCTCCCCTTCTTCTTTTACAGTTCCATTCATTTACAGTTCCATTCTGTTACAGCTCCCTTTAGTTCCCTAGATTTTCTTTGTCCAGCGTCAGTTCCCTTTTTAGTTTTAGTTTTTAGTTGTCAGTCTTGTTTTTAGATTTTTAGTTCATAGCTTTTAGATTTAGAATGATAATAATATTTTGTGCGACTATTACAAAAGTGATTAATTTTTAAAATGGAACATATTGCGTATGATCCATTTATAATTGTTTTTTAACCAATGTATAACCCTGACGGGGATGGGTAATTTACTTTTTATATTAAAGGATTTGGGCACTTTTGATAGCCAAAATGTTCTAACTAATTTATATGTGTTTATAAATCTACATGGTAAGAATTTTTTATCTAAATGTTGAGGTTCAAGGAGCAAGTACACTTTGAACTATTATCACCAGATGACCAATTCTGACATATGATTAGATGGACCCCATTGGAGGTCTTAAAACCAAAATACCTGTGAATTTTAATTTTAGTAGAATTTGTATAAAATTGTTTAAATGTGTGTGAAGTTTACAAATAAATTTGACAATACTCTGATAAAATTATCTCATTAAATAATCAACAAGTATGTATTTTATTGCAGTCATCTATTAACCCCTGATGGTTAGGGATATTAATTTAAGTATACAAGAATGTTTTAACTTAAACCAATTCTAAAAGGCAAGACAGTGTGATTACAGAACATGAATTATGTAAATCTCGTTTATAAAAAAAAAAAAAAAAAACATAAAAAAAAAAAAATACTTTGTAATTAGGGCTTTATTAAACACAGCCCGCCCCAATTAGACTTTGATTACACAGGGGGTTTATAAAACTCAGAGACCCCCTCCACGTCAGAATATGAGCCTGAGGAAGTCGATGATTCGACGAAACGCGTAGCTCTAAAGTTCCTGCTGAATTTGGCCCAACGTGGCTCCCGTAGCCGGATCAACCAGGCAGCCATTGCAGATAAGGAGAAAAAGTTTTGTTTTTTTTCCTCCTGCATCACGGACGCGTGATTGGCAATAACGGCTGCTTAAACTGTATCCTGGACTGCACGAGGAGGCCAGGGGTCCAACCACTATGTATGTATGTGAGTCTTGTTGTACCAATTGCTTTTAAAACTAATAAATGTGTTTTAAACCCCACTGACAACGTGCCTCACTTTCTCTACCTACTCCCCCCCCTACTACCACCACTGGGGAGAGTCCCCATCTGATGCCCAAGACTGGAGTTAGAATCCCACGTTGGTTGCAAACAAAGAAGAGTCTACACTGGGGGGAGATGCAGATGGGTTAATTTAACCCCAAAGTTACCAATTTCCTGCAAGGACTCACACATGGCCGTGTGAGTACAGATATATTTATATATTTATTTCAAAACCCTCTAAACCACCATTACCTGTTGTTGGGAGTGACTGGAATTGCTTAAAGAAACCACATTACCGTGTCCGCTTGCACATGGCCGTGTAAGTGTATTTAATATTTTCACCAACCCCCAGCAATATTGTTGTAACCACATTAATTTTATTGTATTTTATTGTTTTTTATTGTCAAATGTTTTTCTAATCCCACGCTCCCCCATTGCTTGTATGTCTCTATATCTTTAAAAGGGTTCCGGATTAACCCTTCCCTGGGGTTGCAGCAGAGGGGAACTCCATGCTGGCTCAAAGCATCTGTCATAGAGCCGTGGTCTAACTTACTGCCACATTGTAAGCACACCTCATATATTAAGTTTAAGGTAAGCGCCAGGTTTTTTCCTATTGTAACCCTAGACCCTGGCTAAATTCCCACACGCGCATGCTGCGTTCCTCCACTCGTTCCTCTGAACGCCTCTGGAGGAAGTCTCACACTCTCGCAGACTTCCTTCACTACAAATTTATGCTATCCTGTTTCAACTCTGCCCTCTCGCAAGCTAAACAAGCCTACTTTTCTGCACTAATAACATGCACAAGTCTAACCCACGCCGACTGTTCTCTGTCTTTGATACTCTACTCAAACCACCCTCAGCTGCCTCTCCTTCCTCCATCTCCGCTCAGGACTTTGCAGACTATTTTAAGGAAAAGGTGGAATCCATACGGCAGAACATCCCCTGTTTCTTCCCCCCATCCTACACCTCTTCCTAACTCTCCTCCTGCCTTCCTTGAGTCTTTTTCCACTGTCTCAGAGGAGGATGTGTCGCTGTTGATCTCCTCTTCTCCCTCTACCACTTGCCCTCTTGACCCCATTCCCTCCCATCTCCTAAAACCTCTAGCTCCTACTATAATCCCTACGCTTACACACATTTTTAACTCCTCCCTCTGCTCTGGAACCTTTCCATCCTCCTTCAAACATGCAACAGTCATACCATTACTCAAAAACAGCAAGCTTGACCCTACCTGTCTTTCTAACTATCGACCTGTCTCCCTCCTGCCTTTTGCCTCTAAACTACTTGAACGTCTTGTATTCTCTCGCTTGCTCCATTTTCTCAACACTTATTCTCTCCTAGACCCTCTACAATCTGGCTTCCGCACTGCTCACTCCACGGAAACAACCCTCACTAAAATAACTGACGAGCTCCATGCTGCCAAAGACAGAGGTCATTACACTCTGCTCATATTACTCGACCTCTCTGCAGCATTTGACACCGTGGACCACCCTCTTCTCCTCCACATTCTCCATACTCTAGGTATTCGGAACAAAGCTCTATCCTGGATCTCATCCTACCTCTCCCATCGTACTTTTAGTGTCTCTTCTGCTAACACCTCCTCCTCCTCTATTGATCTCTCTGTGGGGGTACCCCAGGGCTCTGTCCTGGGACCTCTTCTCTTTTCTCTGTACACACTCTCTCTAGGTGACCTAATAACATCTTTTGGGTTTAATTATCACCTCTATGCCGACGACACACAAATATACTTTTCAACACCTGACCTTACACCTGCTGTACAAACCAAAGTTTCTGAATGTCTCTCTGCTATATCATCCTGGATGGCCCTCCGACGCCTTAAACTCAACATGGCTAAAACAGAGCTCCTCATACTTCCTCCCAAACCTGGCCCTAATACCTCCTTCCACATTACTGTTGGAACTACAATCATTCACCCAGTAGCCCAAGCACGCTGCCTAGGGGTCACGTTCGACTCCTCTCTCACATTCGCCCCTCACATTCAAAACATTTCTAAAACTTGTCGCTTTTTCCTCCGCAATATAACTAAGATACGCCCTTTCCTCTGTTGTTCGACTGCTAAAACTCTGACTCAGGCCCTCATTCTCTCCTGTCTTGATTACTGTAACCTCCTGCTGTCCGGCCTTCCTGCCTCTCACCTGTCTCCCCTACAATCTATCCTAAATGCTGTTGCCAGAATCACTCTACTCTTTCCTAGATCTGTCTCAGCATCTCCCCTCATGAAATCCCTCTCCTGGCTTCCGATCAAATCCCGCATCTCACACTCCATTCTTCTCCTCACTTTTAAAGCTTTACATTCTTCTGCCCCTCCTTACATCTCATCCCTAATTTCTCGGTATACACCATCCAGACTCTTGCGTTCTTCACAAGGATGTCTTCTTTCTACCCCCTTTGTATCTAAAGCCCTCTCCCGCCTTAAACCTTTTTCACTGACTGCCCCACATCTCTGGAATGCCCTTCCCCTCAGTACCCGACTAGCACCCTCTCTATCCACCTTTAAGACCCACCTTAAGACACACTTGCTTAAAGAAGCATATGAATAGCACTGTGGATATTCTAAACACGATACATAATGCTTGACCCCCTGCAGACGCACTTACCAGAACTCCCTCCTACTGTCTCTGTACGTTCTCCCTACCTACCAATTAGACTGTAAGCTCCTCGGGGCAGGGACTCCTCTTCCGAAATGTTACTTTTATGTCTAAAGCACTTATTCCCATGATATGTTTTTTATATTATCTGTTATTTATTTGATTACCACATGTATTACTACTGTGAAGCGCTATGTACACTAATGGCGCTATATAAATAAAGACATACAATACAATACAATACACACACACACAGATACAGACACACTGATACACACACACACACACACACCCACCCACACACCCACCCACCCACTAATACACACACACACACACACACACACACACACACACACACTGATTCACACACACACACACACACACACACACACACACACACACACACACACACACACACACACACACACACACACACACACACACACACACACACACACACACACACCCACTGATTCACACACACACACACACACACACTGATTCACACACACACAGACCCACTGATACACACACACACACACACACACTGAAACACACACACACACTGAAACACACACACACACTGAAACACGCGCACACACACACACACACACACACACACACACACACACAAACACACACACACACACACACACACACACACACACACACTGATACACACACACACACACACACACTGACACACACACACACACACAGATACACACAGATACACACACACACAGATACACACACACACACACACAGATACACAAACACACAGAGATACACATATACACACACACACACACATACACACAAATACACACACACAGATACACATACACACACACACACACACACACACTGATACACGTACACACACACACACACACACACACACACACACACACACACACACACACACACACACACACACACTGATACACATACACACACACACACACACACACACACACAGATACACATACACACACACACACACACAGATACACACACCCACACACACCCACTGATTCACACACACACACACACACACACACACACAAAGCTGTGAGCGCCGGAGGGGCAAAGGTGGGAGCGCCGGGGGGCAAAGCTGTGAGCGCCGGGGGGGGGGGCAAAGGTGGGAGCGCCGGGGGGCAAAGGTGGGAGTGCCGATGGGGCAAAGGTGGGAGCGCCGGGGGGCAAAGGTGGGAGTGCCGATGGGGCAATGGTGGGAGCGCCGGGGGGGCAATGGTGGGAGCGCCAGGGGGGCAAAGGTACAAGGTGGTACAAAGGTAGGCGCACCCCCGCTACCACCTCCTATTACCCCCCCTGGCTGGGACCCGGGACAGAAAGGGGACACTCACCGCGAACAGAGGAGCCGGGAGCGGGAAGACACTTGTGCTCTGCACAAAGCGGAAGTCCCGCCCCCGGCTTCCTCTGACCTGCCTGCAACCAATCCCATGCGGGCCGGCCGGCATTCTAAGTCCCGCCCCCGGCATTCTCCTTCATTCAGTCTCCCCGGCAGCATTCACACACACACATAGAAAATACTTACCGGCCGCCGCATTCTCCTCACCGCCGCTGCCCCGCAATACCGGGACCAGGGACAAAAATCGGGACATAACCGGGACGGAGCTAAAATCGGGACAGGGCAGAAAAAAACGGGACTGTCCCGGCAAAACCGGGACGAATGGTCACCCTACTTACAGACTATTCACTTGAGTGGACCATAAAGTGTCTTATAGAGGGAACTCTAAGGTGTCTTAAGATGCATTAAGATATATTATGTATGTAAATATTTATTTATATAGCGCTTTATAAGAGAGGCAATACAGTACAGAGAATTATAGTACAATAAGTGCAACAAACAAAATCAGACAATAGGAAAGGAAATCCCTGGCCTGCAGAGCTTACAGTCTTAATGCTAGATCCATATAACTCTGTTGTGTTTACGCTAATAACGGGACATTCCTGAAATTGGTACCTGACCCTGTGTGGTAGGCAGAGACACAGGGGCAGTGCCTGCCAATATCATAAAGAGCAGTGCACTTCCTATTTAGTAGAAGTGTGTGTCAGAGTTAAGAGTTCAGTCCAGAGTTAGAGTCTGCTGAGTCTGTCACCTGGCTGGCCCAGGGTGACAGAGAGAGCCTATATCAATTGGCCGTTGGAGAAGGGGAGCCATCAGCCTCTGAGTAGAGCTGATGCAACCTTAGTTAGGGAGGTGGACCAATTCCTCTCACCCTGTTTAGGGGGCGAGGGAAGAGCTAGCCCCACCCTGGGTGCCCTTGACCTGGGGTGGTGGCAGGGACACAGAGACCATCCTGAGGGAGAGCAGTCCTGTGTGGAGGAAGACACCCTGTACCTGATATATAGTCTTGTTGCTGCTATTCTGCTGCTGTGAATAAAGAGCTGCGGCTGCTTTTAAAGATATACAGTGTGAGACTGGAATCTCTCATCCCCGAGGGGGGGGGGGGGGACTCTCTGGAAGGATTCCACCCGTATTCCTGGGGCTCAGAGATGGAGGCGCTGCACCATTACATACATAGTTACATAATAGATGAGGTTGAAAAAAGACGTACGTCCATCAAGTTCAACCTATGCTAAATTCAGACAACAGATACTTACTTATTGATCCAGAGGAAGGCAAACAAAAAACCCCATTAAGGGGAAAAATTAATTCCTTCCTGACTCCAAGAATTGGCAATCGGATTAATCCCTGGATCAACATCCTTCCCATATATACTTATTTGGTATATCCCTGTATACCTGTCCCATCTAAAAAGATGTCCAACCTTTTTTTGAACAAATCTATTGTATCTGCCATCACAGTCTCCATGGGTAATGAGTTCCACATTTTAACTGCCCTTACTGTAAAGAACCCTTTCCTTTGTTGCTGGTGAAATTTCCTTTCCTCCAACCTTAAGGGATGGCCCCGAGTCCTTTGTACTGCCCGTGGGATGAATAGTTCTTTTGAAAGCTCCTTGTATTGTCCCTGAATATATTTGTATATAGTTATCATATCCCCTCTTAGACGCCTCTTTTCTAATGTAAATAAATCCAATATAGCTAGCCTCTCCTCATAAGTTAGAATGTCCATCCCCTTTATTAATTTGGTGGCTCTTCTCTGCACTCTCTCTAGTTCCAAAATGTCTTTTCTTAGGATTGGTGCCCAAAATTGTACTCCATATTCAAGGTGTGGTCTTACTAATGCTTTGTAAAGGGGCATAATTATGTCTACTTCCCTTCCATCCATTGCCCGTTTGATGCAAGATAAGATCTTGTTTGCCTTTGCAGCTACTGCATGACATTGGGCACTATTGCTAAGCCTGCTGTCTACAAGCACCCCTAAATCCTTCTCCATCAAGGATTCCCCCAATATATCTCCATTTAATTTGTAAGTCGCCTTTTTATTCTTGCATCCCAAATGCATAACCTTATATTTATCTGTATTAAACCTCATTTGCCATTTACCTGCCCACGTTTCCAGTCTCTCCAAGTCCTTCTGAAGAGAAATTTCATCCTGCTCTGATAAGACGGAGGCATTCACCCCAGAAACCTGATCCTGTCATCCCCCATACCATCGCGGGAGACTCAGGCCCCCCTGTTGCCAGCAGGTATGCACCACACTCAGACACGTAGCCAGACCCTAGTACAGAGGAGGGGGGCCCGATCTGCGATTGGCCCAGGGAAGGGGGGCTACATTGGGAATCGATGTTATTTTTCTTCATATTAATGGGTATCCTCAAAGCGAATGATATGCCAAAATGACGTCCATTAGCAAAACTACAATTGTTTCTTCACTTTTTCTGCTTGATCAATAGGGTGACCAGATTTCGAAAATGAAAAACCGGGACACCTTAAAAAATAATTTATTAAACAAATTACATCACGTGACACCCCCTGTTGCCATGACAACAAGACACTCTGATGCCCCTGCAGTGTTAGTGTGTATAGAGGTGGGGGCTTTGCTTGGGCCCTTCAACTCTTACAGCCAGGGCATTATTGGCCAGGAATGCCCAGTTCGGAGGGGATTACTACTTCAAAATGTATTTGATTCGTAACAACATCAAAAAACTCTAATACCAATAACTAACAACCACAGACAATGATAATCTAAACCATCAAATAAAATGTCTACGGCCCTTGTTCAAGCATGTTTGCGGTACTTACCAGATAAATCAGTGCCTGCAATCCACGACTGTATCCGCCTCTCCGAGCGTCTGAAAGCAACCCAGCGTTCCTGGTGTGTGGCTGAAGAGGTGAGGGACTCCCTCCTCTCAAACGGAAAAGAAGAGCAAAAAATAGAGTTGGAACATACCTATCATACAGGGATGAGAGAGAGAGACAGAGAATGAGAGAGAGACAGAGAATGAGAGACAGAGAATGAGAGACAGAGAATGAGAGAGAGACAGAGAATGAGAGAGAGACACAGAGAGAGAGAGAGACAGAGAATGAGAGAGAGACAGAGAGAGGGACATAGGGAGAGAGAGACAAAAGTAATGTACTGTATAACCATTATACCGTACCCCCTAGTATTCGTGTAATCATTGTCCCACACCCCCTTTTACTCACGCTTTGGCAATACTGAAATGTTCTTTTGACAGAGACACACAGAGAGAAACAGAGACACACAGAGAGAGACAGAGACACAGAGAGAGAGACAGAGACACAGAGAGACACACAGAGAGAGACAGAGACACACAGAGAGAGACAGAGACACAGAGAGAGAGAGAGAGACACAGAGAGAGAGAGAGAGAGACACGGGCCTATTTAGTAAGCGTCGATAAGGCTGCGTCTATAGTATTTCAGACGGAGGGAAGGCACACACGCTGCAATACACTTGCTGAAGCCTGAGCTTTTTTATGGCTTTGCAGGGTATGCAGCGGGTGCGATTGGGGGCGTGGCAATAAATATTTGGAGGCGTGGCAATAACGTTCCGGCGCGGACGTCACTTTCCTACCTCACATCCCGATCCACCGGCATTTTTTCAGATGCAGCATCTGAAGCACTGTGCAGACAAGAAGAAAAATGCACACAATGCGCACCAGAGATTAAAATATAGTAAATTATTTATTAATAAAACAAGAAATAACCGAGGAGGATCCAACCCCACCTCAGTACTTTCTTCTCGTTGCTATTGCCACACTATACGTCCTGACGCCGGAAGGGAAGTTGGTACGCGACCAAGACGAGACACCGGATTTACAGTGGAACCACAACATACCACAGATTGCTGGAGGACCACACTGCGAGGGGCGCAGCCTATCGAGTTTCCCGGTCATCGTCCAAAGTCTGGAGCTGCGGAGTGACCACCGGATTACCACGGAGCCCGAGCCTGTCTCATACAATGCTTTTACCAAACGGATGTTTGTGAGTTTGCTATTTTTATCTTGTCCAGGAAATGAAATTGTTAAACCGAATTTACACATGGAGCGGGCGCTTTCTCTTCTTTTTTTTGTTTAGATATCTATCGAGGAGGTGGTTGTTTCCCTGAAGAGAGCTGCCAGGGCTCCAGAGGACGCCCGAATTGGATCCTTTTATGATTGAGTTATAACATAGCTATTAGAGCTAGGTTTCTGGACTTTTATTGTGTTTAGGCATAGTGTTTATTATTATTTTATTACAGCTACTTTTTAGTAATTGCACTGTTATTAATTCTGACCACTAATTCTCACTGCCATTATAATCTCTCTCTAGCCACAACCAAATTGCTATATCAGCTATATTATTTATTGGTTATACCAGGGGAGCACAAACTTTTGCAGCTCGCCCCCCTGCCGGTGCTCGCGCCCCCCCCCCCCTTACCTTGATGCGGCGTCATGTGACCTGCAGCGGCATTTGACGAGGGTGACGTCACATGACCCCGCAGCGTAATTTAACATACTGTGCTATATCTATGCACACACAGCTGTCTCTAGGCATAAAACACATCCACACCGGGGGAAGGACCAGCACAGATAACATTCCAAGAGACACTGTTTTTAAGTATACCTTTTGCTTGCTTCATTCATTGTAACATCGCCGGAAGAAGAGATCAGTGTATCTCGAAAGCTCGCACAAATAAAAGCATTTCGTTAGCCACAGAACGGTATTATCTATTTATTTTTTGATTATTGAAGCTCGGCTAACACGGTACTGATACCTCTATATATATATATTGCGCGCGCACACACACATATAACGTTTTATCCAACTTTTTCATTTATCATTTGTAGAGAAAATGAACAATGTCGCCAGAAGTGCTATTTTTCAAAATGTAACATCTCTACTAATTAGTGTAAAATGATACTTCATATAAAGCAGGTTATGGGACCCATTATAAAATGACCTTCATGTTTCTTATCACATACCAGTATATGTATAACATGTGACAGGGCTCAGAGTCTGAGCCCAGAATGTGACATACAGAACATTCTCATTCTAAATTTCAAAAAATATTGTGTTGATTTCTGACCTGACTGCCGTGGTTACAGCTCAACCACTCTGTTCTACTGTATGTCACCACTTTCTGCCACAACCAGCTGACGGTGGATCTGCAAGGAGTTCAACGCTTATTGGCATCACATCTGTTGCTTGGTTGACGTATCATTTCTCCAGCTTTTTATTGTATTGTTTTTAAATAGATTATATTTATTTAGTTGAATAGATATTTATTTAGTTTAATAGATATTTATTTAGTTTAATAGATTATATTTCTAAGTTTAATAAGTTATATTTCTTAGTTTAATAAGTTATATTTCTTAGTTTAATAAAATATATTTCTTAGTTTAATAAGTTATATTTCTTAGTTTAATAAGTTATATTTGTTAGTTTAATAAATTATATTTCTTAGTTTAATAAGTTATATTTCTTAGTTAATAGATTATATTTGTTAGCACAGTAGATTATATTTACTAGTATTTAAGTCTCCCCCTCAGTGCCCCATTAGGACCCGTGCGCATATTTCACATCTTTTCGGAGTCGCTTATTTTTTAGACCCTCTGAGCCGAAACCTAAAGGGGTCAGCTAAGAAAGTTCGGATCAAGAGGAGCCGCACAGCTTAAAGACAGAACATTTCCAAGGGAGATGGAGACAATTTGGGTAAGATCTGATTAAAGGACATCCTTTGAGGAAGGAAAGGGTGACAGGGGAGTCTAAGAGGGGGGTGAGAGAGCAAGGTGGTGTGTCAGATTGGGGCAGAGCAAGAGAACGCAAAAATGATGGGGATTTGCTGCACACCAAAAAAAAAACAATAAGCAGTGATACTTTTACCGGTGCCCCTTAGTCTCAGGGAAGACCGGCATTTCGTCCAATGGATACAATATGATTGATGGGAAAGGGCACACGGATTTGAATAAAAAAAGATAATTTATTGTGCCACAGACTACAATGTTTCGGCTGCTGGCCTTTCTTTGCTGGATTTAGTGGGTTTAGCCACTTTACCTGAGAAAGACCAGCAGGCCGAAATGTTGTTGTCTATGGCAGTGCAAGAGAAAACAGGTTGGGGGGGGTGGGTTCTCGCAAAGTCGCCGACCCATGGGTGAGTGTCCCCGGTGGAAACTAGTCCTGGACCCCGGGAAAGCTGTCTGTGGCCCATACAAGCTGAGTAACATGTAAAAAGGACACATGTATGTTCAGAATGAGTTAGCATGGTATTTTGAGAGGCACCATAGCAGGTCAGTGCAAGTCAGTGCAGAGCACTGCAAGGTCAGTCAATATGAGGAAGGGTCCGATGGAGGAGTTGGAGGGTCCCAGAATATCTCTTAAAGCAGGGGTGCGCAAATCAAGGGGCACGACATTTTCTTGGGAGGAGGGGCTCGGCGCTTACAGAGGCCCCTCGCTCTTCCCCACAGCATTTAAATTAAATGCCGGAGATCGCGTGCAAGGCCTCTGTAAGTTCCCTTTCCTTGTCTCCGGCGGCTTCTGGCGACAGCAATGTGGCGTCACATGATGTGGCATTGCCATAGCAACGTGATATCACATGACGTCGTTACATCAGAACGTCGGAGACAAGGTGGGGAAGGTGGAGGGGGGAGCAGGGGGAAAAGGTTGTGCAACCCTGTCTTAAAGCATTGCCTTGCATACAGATCAGAGGCCAAGAATGGATATGGATATCCGATGTGAAGCCGGAAATAAGACAGAAAAGACCGTTTCGGGGGAAGAAGGTGAGTGATGAAATAGCCGTCACTGTGTAACTCTTCCAATTACCTGCAACTTCATGCAGAGAAATAGCAACGCTTGTTTTTAACGTGCTAAGCGCCTAATGGGGAATTCAACTGCTGAGAAGTTAAGGGAGTTACTAACCCAAACTCAGCGACGTTTCTGTGTCTCTGTGATAACTCCCCCAGGACATGCCTGAAAACCAGAGGTAACTCAATGTATTTTTGATAAATAGAAACATGACCTTCTGGGGAGGGGTATATAATGGGTACTGGGCCTGGTGAGGTGGGTATAACGAGTACTGGGCCTGGGGAGGGGCGTATAACAGGGTACGGGGCCTTGGGAAGGTTGTATAACTGGGTACTGGGCCTGGGGAGGTGGGTATAACGGGTATTTGCCCTGTGGAGGGCGGTATAACGTGGTATTGGGGATGGGGTATAAGTGGCACAGGAGCTCTTGCGATACAGAGTATCACTGTCCCTGGTTACAAACACTTCATGTCTCCTGCAGATCAGGACACACACGAAGGTGGTGCCCTTTGTGCCACCAGACGACGAGGCGGGCTACGAGGCGGACGACGAGGCATACGACAAAGCGGGCGTCAAGTGGAACAATGAGGTGGGCTACAAGGCGGCCGATGACGCAGACGTGGTGTACGATGACCAAGGAGCATACGACAGGTGTGGCCGGATCTGCTGCTTCACCTTTTTTAGGCGGAGGAGAAGACCCCGGGAGCAGGTAGGAGAATACGAGAGGTGCGGACAGATCTGCTGCTTCACCTTTTTTAGGCGGAGAAGAAGCCAGGTGCAGGTAGCAGAGGAGCCAGGGCGTAGATACAGGGGTATTCTAGGGGCCCTGAGAAGTTGGTTTGACCGCAGGAGAGGCAGATAAGATCAGGAAGGCTGAGGGAGGGGCAGGTACTAGAGGGAGATAGGGATATTGGGCGTGAGAGGGTGAGAGAGAACAAGGAGCAGGGCCAGAGCACGGGTTTCATGCGCCCGAGGCAAAACTTAAAATTTGTGCCCCAGTTGTATAAAAAATAATAAGATAAATAAAATAATAAAATAAACAGTGGCGTAGATATCGGGGCTGCAGGGGGGTGCGACCGCACCCCAGCGCAACGCAAAATAAAAATAAAAGGGCGCCAAAATACTGGATAAAAAAAAGAATAATAATTTTAAAAAAAAAGATAAATAAATAAAATAATAAGAGTAAAAAATAATAATGATTATTAATGCGCCCCTAGGACCTCTGCGCGCTAGGCGACCGCCTAATGGCCGGCCGGCCCTGCGAGGTATGCGGGAGGAAAAGGGGTGAATGGGATAGATATGCAGGGGGATGGGGGAGCAGGTGAGTTATACACAGGGGCACAAGGGCCCCATCACCCGCATCTCTATATACTGAGTGTGCCCCTGTGTATAACAACGCTGATCTGTGCTGCTCCATCTGATCTCACTGCGCAGTGATCCAGGGACCATCCGATCGCCATTTAATGGGGTCAGGAAGGAATTTTTTTCCCCCATTGCACAGCAGGGGTTATGTTTCGCCTTCCTCTGGATCACAGCAACAAACTGCACTTTGTGCATGAATTATCAGTGAGATCTTTATACACCCTGCATTGGTCTTCACCCCTTTGCTGCCGGAGGGGCCTGCAATGCATTGCTCTGCGTGTTACTATATCGCTCTGCAATGTGCTGCAGGCCCCTCCCAGCAAAGAGATTCATTATTTCAATAAAATACTCTCTTTAATCAAACCTATGTGTAGTGTCTTTTCTATCCGTTGTATCTATTGCTAACAGCTCAGTGATTCTTCCCCAGGACGCTGCACTAGTGTCACGCTGCCAAGCCCAGGTGTGAGGGAGATTTATAGGGTCACATATACACTTCTGCCAAAACACGAGTGCAAACAGGAAGCCCCTCTGATCTCATATATTTTATTACACAAAACGGTATCTAAAAAGGTAAAAATAACATACATGGGATTCTGCTACAAATATCTCTCTAATTACAAACCAATTAGCAAATCATTCAGATTAGTCGAGCGAAAAGAAAGGGTTAAGTATCTCATGTACAGTATATGCAGTGTAGGCTGTTCTGCAGCATTACATGCAGGGGACAACGTTTAGGGGATATAAGTAATGCTGATCTCAGAGCTGACCGGCTGACCTGCTCTACCGGCTGACCGGCTGACCTGCTCTTCTGGCTGACCTGCTGACCTGCTCTACTGGCTGACCGGCTGACCTGCTCTACCGGCTGACCGGCTTCTCTTCTTTCAGCTAAATGACCTGAATTGTGGCCCCTGTATCTCCCAATTAAACGTTTTATTGGCATATTCTTGTTTGACTCGTTCTATACAGACATTTTCTATATATTCATTG
Source organism: Ascaphus truei (assembly GCF_040206685.1). Classification (NCBI taxonomy): domain Eukaryota; kingdom Metazoa; phylum Chordata; class Amphibia; order Anura; family Ascaphidae; genus Ascaphus; species Ascaphus truei. Next base: position 8,697,817 of record NC_134498.1, read on the forward strand.
TGGGATTTGATAACATCTGTAAGATCTCTCAGAATATCACATTCTGTACGTTTGTGTTGAAGATTTTTCCATTCTCAATTTACTTAATATTAGTTTTTGGCATCAATTATTTATATCGAGTCCAAAATACCTTTATACAGAATGCTGTTCCCTTTAGCCCACAAATGCTGCTTCATTAAAGCCCATGGGTGGCACTTTATGCATTCTCAAACTTTTAGGCAACATCCCTAATTTCCAAAAGAGGGATTAAATCTGTACATATTTAAATGGTTAATTTTCTTACTCAGACTCCTAAATCCCTCCCCAAATATATCCGTTTCACATAAAAGTGTGTGCGCTTCTCCTTCCGCCTAACTGGCACGTCGTCCTTACGGGCGCCACTCCTTGCAACTCCACGCTGCCCTCCAGTGGCAAAAGAAATAAGATACATTTACTATACTCGTCTGGCAGCTGCTCCCGTATAAGGTGGGTAACTCTGTATTAGGGGTCTTGGTAGACTATATTTTATACTTATGTCGGATAGATGAGGAATTAATATTCCTAACGGGTTATTGTGAGAGGCCTTAGATCTTATCCTATATGCACGCAGCCCTCGCCTCTCTGACCTTGAACACGTACTTCAATCTGATTTTTGAGACTTGAAACTGGATTTCCCAAAACAAACTGATTTTAAACACTGACAAGACTGTAACAATGGTATTTGGGACCAGAGCTAAATTGCTAAAGCTACCAATGACAGAGCTTCAGATAAAAACCAGCTCTAAAACCATCCTAGCCCCTGTTACTTGTTTGAAATATCTGATCATTCAACTCCCATTTAACATTTGGGTTGCACATTGATACCCTGACATCCAAATCCTATGCCAAACTAGGTGTACTTTAAAGGAACAAATCCTCCCTAAGGCCCTCATGCAGTAAGCAGCGATAAGCCACTTATCACCAGCTTATCGCCAAAAAAGCCACACTGATACACACACACACACAGATACAGACACACTGATACACACACACACACCGCGCCCTGATGGCAGGGGTGGAGGCGTGGGGCTCCTGCTCTCCTCTGTCTGCCGTTACCGAACCCTTCCTATTCCCCCCTCTCTTGCTTTTCCCTCCTTTGAGGCTCACACTGTCCAGATCTTCTCTCCTCTCCCTGTTCACGTGGCGGTCATCTATCGCCCACCTACCTCTACTCATCCCCCTTCTGCCTTTCTCTCTCACTTTGAATCCTGGCTCTCTTTCTTTCTCTCCTCAGACTCCCCTGTTCTTCTCCTTGGGGACTTCAATTGCCACATTGATGACCCCTCTCTCTCTTGGGCTTCCCGCTTTCTTTCTCTTACCTCTTCTTTTGGCCTTCAACAGTGGACTGCAGCCAGCACCCACAAGGATGGCCACTACTTAGACCTGGTTTTCACTAAAAACTTATCTCTCTCTGATTTCTCCATTTCCCCTTTTCCTCTCTCTGACCATCATCTCATCTCATTCTCTTTATCTCGCTTCTCCCCTTCTCCACCTCCATCTACCCCCCGGTTCTGCAGAAACCTGCGCTCTATTCACTTACCTGACTTTGAGTCCACTTTACACTCCTCCCTCTCCTCTCTCAGCTCTGCTACAGACCCTGACAACCTGGTCAGAAAGTACAACTCTGTCTTGTCCTCATCTCTTGATCTACATGCCCCGCTTTCTCTCTGCCGCCCTCGCCCTTCTAACCCTAGACCCTGGCTAAATTCCCACACGCGCATGCTGCGTTCCTCCACTCGTTCCTCTGAACGCCTCTGGAGGAAGTCTCACACTCTCGCAGACTTCCTTCACTACAAATTTATGCTATCCTGTTTCAACTCTGCCCTCTCGCAAGCTAAACAAGCCTACTTTTCTGCACTAATAACATGCACAAGTCTAACCCACGCCGACTGTTCTCTGTCTTTGATACTCTACTCAAACCACCCTCAGCTGCCTCTCCTTCCTCCATCTCCGCTCAGGACTTTGCAGACTATTTTAAGGAAAAGGTGGAATCCATACGGCAGAACATCCCCTGTTTCTTCCCCCCATCCTACACCTCTTCCTAACTCTCCTCCTGCCTTTCTTGAGTCTTTTTCCACTGTCTCAGAGGAGGATGTGTCGCTGTTGATCTCCTCTTCTCCCTCTACCACTTGCCCTCTTGACCCCATTCCCTCCCATCTCCTAAAACCTCTAGCTCCTACTATAATCCCTACGCTTACACACATTTTTAACTCCTCCCTCTGCTCTGGAACCTTTCCATCCTCCTTCAAACATGCAACAGTCATACCATTACTCAAAAACAGCAAGCTTGACCCTACCTGTCTTTCTAACTATCGACCTGTCTCCCTCCTGCCTTTTGCCTCTAAACTACTTGAACGTCTTGTATTCTCTCGCTTGCTCCATTTTCTCAACACTTATTCTCTCCTAGACCCTCTACAATCTGGCTTCCGCACTGCTCACTCCACGGAAACAACCCTCACTAAAATAACTGACGAGCTCCATGCTGCCAAAGACAGAGGTCATTACACTCTGCTCATATTACTCGACCTCTCTGCAGCATTTGACACCGTGGACCACCCTCTTCTCCTCCACATTCTCCATACTCTAGGTATTCGGAACAAAGCTCTATCCTGGATCTCATCCTACCTCTCCCATCGTACTTTTAGTGTCTCTTCTGCTAACACCTCCTCCTCCTCTATTGATCTCTCTGTGGGGGTACCCCAGGGCTCTGTCCTGGGACCTCTTCTCTTTTCTCTGTACACACTCTCTCTAGGTGACCTAATAACATCTTTTGGGTTTAATTATCACCTCTATGCCGACGACACACAAATATACTTTTCAACACCTGACCTTACACCTGCTGTACAAACCAAAGTTTCTGAATGTCTCTCTGCTATATCATCCTGGATGGCCCTCCGACGCCTTAAACTCAACATGGCTAAAACAGAGCTCCTCATACTTCCTCCCAAACCTGGCCCTAATACCTCCTTCCACATTACTGTTGGAACTACAATCATTCACCCAGTAGCCCAAGCACGCTGCCTAGGGGTCACGTTCGACTCCTCTCTCACATTCGCCCCTCACATTCAAAACATTTCTAAAACTTGTCGCTTTTTCCTCCGCAATATAACTAAGATACGCCCTTTCCTCTGTTGTTCAACTGCTAAAACTCTGACTCAGGCCCTCATTCTCTCCTGTCTTGATTACTGTAACCTCCTGCTGTCCGGCCTTCCTGCCTCTCACCTGTCTCCCCTACAATCTATCCTAAATGCTGCTGCCAGAATCACTCTACTCTTTCCTAGATCTGTCTCAGCATCTCCCCTCATGAAATCCCTCTCCTGGCTTCCGATCAAATCCCGCATCTCACACTCCATTCTTCTCCTCACTTTTAAAGCTTTACATTCTTCTGCCCCTCCTTACATCTCATCCCTAATTTCTCGGTATGCACCATCCAGACTCTTGCGTTCTTCTCAAGGATGTCTTCTTTCTACCCCCTTTGTATCTAAAGCCCTCTCCCGCCTTAAACCTTTTTCACTGACTGCCCCACATCTCTGGAATGCCCTTCCCCTCAGTACCCGACTAGCACCCTCTCTATCCACCTTTAAGACCCACCTTAAGACACACTTGCTTAAAGAAGCATATGAATAGCACTGTGGATATTCTAAACACGATACATAATGCTTGACCCCCTGCAGACGCACTTACCAGAACTCCCTCCTACTGTCTCTGTACGTTCTCCCTACCTACCAATTAGACTGTAAGCTCCTCGGGGCAGGGACTCCTCTTCCGAAATGTTACTTTTATGTCTAAAGCACTTATTCCCATGATACAGTATGTTTTTTATATTATCTGTTATTTATTTGATTACCACATGTATTACTACTGTGAAGCGCTATGTACACTAATGGCGCTATATAAATAAAGACATACAATACAATACAATACACACACACACAGATACAGACACACTGATACACACACACACACACACACACACACCCACTAATACACACACACACACACACACACACACACACACACACACACACACACACACTGATTCTCACACACACACACACACACACACACACACACACACACACACACACACACACACACACACACACACACACACACACACACACACACACACTGATTCACACACACACACACACACACCCACTGATTCACACACACACAGACCCACTGATACACACACACACACACACACTGAAACACACACACACACTGAAACACACACACACACTGAAACACACACACACACTGAAACACGCACACACACACACACACACACACACACACACACACACACACACACACTGACACACACACACACACACACACACACAGATACACACAGATACACACACACACAGATACACACACACACACACACAGATACACACACAGAGATACACATACACACACACACACACATACACACAAATACACACACACAGATACACACACACAGATACACACACACACACACACACACACACACACACTGATACACATACACACACACACACACACACACTGATACACATACACACACACACACACACACACACACACACACTGATACACATACACACACACACACACACACACAGATACACACACCCACACACACCCACTGATTCACACACACACACACACACACACACACACACACACACAAAGCTGTGAGCGCCGGAGGGGCAAAGGTGGGAGCGCCGGGGGGCAAAGCTGTGAGCGCCGGGGGGGGGGGCAAAGGTGGGAGCGCCGGGGGGCAAAGGTGGGAGTGCCGATGGGGCAAAGGTGGGAGCGCCGGGGGGCAAAGGTGGGAGTGCCGATGGGGCAATGGTGGGAGCGCCGGGGGGGCAATGGTGGGAGCGCCAGGGGGGCAAAGGTACAAGGTGGTACAAAGGTAGGCGCACCCCCGCTACCACCTCCTATTACCCCCCCTGGCTGGGACCCGGGACAGAAAGGGGACACTCACCGCGAACAGAGGAGCCGGGAGCGGGAAGACACTTGTGCTCTGCACAAAGCGGAAGTCCCGCCCCCGGCTTCCTCTGACCTGCCTGCAACCAATCCCCTGCGGGCCGGCCGGCATTCTAAGTCCCGCCCCCGGCATTCTCCTTCATTCAGTCTCCCCGGCAGCATTCACACACACACATAGAAAATACTTACCGGCCGCCGCATTCTCCTCACCGCCGCTGCCCCGCAATACCGGGACCAGGGACAAAAATCGGGACATAACCGGGACGGAGCTAAAATCGGGACAGGGCAGAAAAAAACGGGACTGTCCCGGCAAAACCGGGACGAATGGTCACCCTACTTACAGACTATTCACTTGAGTGGACCATAAAGTGTCTTATAGAGGGAACTCTAAGGTGTCTTAAGATGCATTAAGATATATTATGTATGTAAATATTTATTTATATAGCGCTTTATAAGAGAGGCAATACAGTACAGAGAATTATAGTACAATAAGTGCAACAAACAAAATCAGACAATAGGAAAGGAAATCCCTGGCCTGCAGAGCTTACAGTCTTAATGCTAGATCCATATAACTCTGTTGTGTTTACGCTAATAACGGGACATTCCTGAAATTGGTACCTGACCCTGTGTGGTAGGCAGAGACACAGGGGCAGTGCCTGCCAATATCATAAAGAGCAGTGCACTTCCTATTTAGTAGAAGTGTGTGTCAGAGTTAAGAGTTCAGTCCAGAGTTAGAGTCTGCTGAGTCTGTCACCTGGCTGGCCCAGGGTGACAGAGAGAGCCTATATCAATTGGCCGTTGGAGAAGGGGAGCCATCAGCCTCTGAGTAGAGCTGATGCAACCTTAGTTAGGGAGGTGGACCAATTCCTCTCACCCTGTTTAGGGGGCGAGGGAAGAGCTAGCCCCACCCTGGGTGCCCTTGACCTGGGGTGGTGGCAGGGACACAGAGACCATCCTGAGGGAGAGCAGTCCTGTGTGGAGGAAGACACCCTGTACCTGATATATAGTCTTGTTGCTGCTATTCTGCTGCTGTGAATAAAGAGCTGCGGCTGCTTTTAAAGATATACAGTGTGAGACTGGAATCTCTCATCCCCGAGGGGGGGGGGGGGGACTCTCTGGAAGGATTCCACCCGTATTCCTGGGGCTCAGAGATGGAGGCGCTGCACCATTACATACATAGTTACATAATAGATGAGGTTGAAAAAAGACGTACGTCCATCAAGTTCAACCTATGCTAAATTCAGACAACAGATACTTACTTATTGATCCAGAGGAAGGCAAACAAAAAACCCCATTAAGGGGAAAAATTAATTCCTTCCTGACTCCAAGAATTGGCAATCGGATTAATCCCTGGATCAACATCCTTCCCATATATACTTATTTGGTATATCCCTGTATACCTGTCCCATCTAAAAAGATGTCCAACCTTTTTTTGAACAAATCTATTGTATCTGCCATCACAGTCTCCATGGGTAATGAGTTCCACATTTTAACTGCCCTTACTGTAAAGAACCCTTTCCTTTGTTGCTGGTGAAATTTCCTTTCCTCCAACCTTAAGGGATGGCCCCGAGTCCTTTGTACTGCCCGTGGGATGAATAGTTCTTTTGAAAGCTCCTTGTATTGTCCCTGAATATATTTGTATATAGTTATCATATCCCCTCTTAGACGCCTCTTTTCTAATGTAAATAAATCCAATATAGCTAGCCTCTCCTCATAAGTTAGAATGTCCATCCCCTTTATTAATTTGGTGGCTCTTCTCTGCACTCTCTCTAGTTCCAAAATGTCTTTTCTTAGGATTGGTGCCCAAAATTGTACTCCATATTCAAGGTGTGGTCTTACTAATGCTTTGTAAAGGGGCATAATTATGTCTACTTCCCTTCCATCCATTGCCCGTTTGATGCAAGATAAGATCTTGTTTGCCTTTGCAGCTACTGCATGACATTGGGCACTATTGCTAAGCCTGCTGTCTACAAGCACCCCTAAATCCTTCTCCATCAAGGATTCCCCCAATATATCTCCATTTAATTTGTAAGTCGCCTTTTTATTCTTGCATCCCAAATGCATAACCTTATATTTATCTGTATTAAACCTCATTTGCCATTTACCTGCCCACGTTTCCAGTCTCTCCAAGTCCTTCTGAAGAGAAATTTCATCCTGCTCTGATAAGACGGAGGCATTCACCCCAGAAACCTGATCCTGTCATCCCCCATACCATCGCGGGAGACTCAGGCCCCCCTGTTGCCAGCAGGTATGCACCACACTCAGACACGTAGCCAGACCCTAGTACAGAGGAGGGGGGCCCGATCTGCGATTGGCCCAGGGAAGGGGGGCTACATTGGGAATCGATGTTATTTTTCTTCATATTAATGGGTATCCTCAAAGCGAATGATATGCCAAAATGACGTCCATTAGCAAAACTACAATTGTTTCTTCACTTTTTCTGCTTGATCAATAGGGTGACCAGATTTCGAAAATGAAAAACCGGGACACCTTAAAAAATAATTTATTAAACAAATTACATCACGTGACACCCCCTGTTGCCATGACAACAAGACACTCTGATGCCCCTGCAGTGTTAGTGTGTATAGAGGTGGGGGCTTTGCTTGGGCCCTTCAACTCTTACAGCCAGGGCATTATTGGCCAGGAATGCCCAGTTCGGAGGGGATTACTACTTCAAAATGTATTTGATTCGTAACAACATCAAAAAACTCTAATACCAATAACTAACAACCACAGACAATGATAATCTAAACCATCAAATAAAATGTCTACGGCCCTTGTTCAAGCATGTTTGCGGTACTTACCAGATAAATCAGTGCCTGCAATCCACGACTGTATCCGCCTCTCCGAGCGTCTGAAAGCAACCCAGCGTTCCTGGTGTGTGGCTGAAGAGGTGAGGGACTCCCTCCTCTCAAACGGAAAAGAAGAGCAAAAAATAGAGTTGGAACATACCTATCATACAGGGATGAGAGAGAGAGACAGAGAATGAGAGAGAGACAGAGAATGAGAGACAGAGAATGAGAGAGAGACAGAGAATGAGAGAGAGACACAGAGAGAGAGAGAGACAGAGAATGAGAGAGAGACAGAGAGAGGGACATAGGGAGAGAGAGACAAAAGTAATGTACTGTATAACCATTATACCGTACCCCCTAGTATTCGTGTAATCATTGTCCCACACCCCCTTTTACTCACGCTTTGGCAATACTGAAATGTTCTTTTGACAGAGACACACAGAGAGAAACAGAGACACACAGAGAGAGACAGAGACACAGAGAGAGAGACAGAGACACAGAGAGACACACAGAGAGAGACAGAGACACACAGAGAGAGACAGAGACACAGAGAGAGAGAGAGAGACACAGAGAGAGAGAGAGAGAGACACGGGCCTATTTAGTAAGCGTCGATAAGGCTGCGTCTATAGTATTTCAGACGGAGGGAAGGCACACACGCTGCAATACACTTGCTGAAGCCTGAGCTTTTTTATGGCTTTGCAGGGTATGCAGCGGGTGCGATTGGGGGCGTGGCAATAAATATTTGGAGGCGTGGCAATAACGTTCCGGCGCGGACGTCACTTTCCTACCTCACATCCCGATCCACCGGCATTTTTTCAGATGCAGCATCTGAAGCACTGTGCAGACAAGAAGAAAAATGCACACAATGCGCACCAGAGATTAAAATATAGTAAATTATTTATTAATAAAACAAGAAATAACCGAGGAGGATCCAACCCCACCTCAGTACTTTCTTCTCGTTGCTATTGCCACACTATACGTCCTGACGCCGGAAGGGAAGTTGGTACGCGACCAAGACGAGACACCGGATTTACAGTGGAACCACAACATACCACAGATTGCTGGAGGACCACACTGCGAGGGGCGCAGCCTATCGAGTTTCCCGGTCATCGTCCAAAGTCTGGAGCTGCGGAGTGACCACCGGATTACCACGGAGCCCGAGCCTGTCTCACACAATGCTTTTACCAAACGGATGTTTGTGAGTTTGCTATTTTTATCTTGTCCAGGAAATGAAATTGTTAAACCGAATTTACACATGGAGCGGGCGCTTTCTCTTCTTTTTTTTGTTTAGATATCTATCGAGGAGGTGGTTGTTTCCCTGAAGAGAGCTGCCAGGGCTCCAGAGGACGCCCGAATTGGATCCTTTTATGATTGAGTTATAACATAGCTATTAGAGCTAGGTTTCTGGACTTTTATTGTGTTTAGGCATAGTGTTTATTATTATTTTATTACAGCTACTTTTTAGTAATTGCACTGTTATTAATTCTGACCACTAATTCTCACTGCCATTATAATCTCTCTCTAGCCACAACCAAATTGCTATATCAGCTATATTATTTATTGGTTATACCAGGGGAGCACAAACTTTTGCAGCTCGCCCCCCTGCCGGTGCTCGCGCCCCCCCCCCCCCCCTTACCTTGATGCGGCGTCATGTGACCTGCAGCGGCATTTGACGAGGGTGACGTCACATGACCCCGCAGCGTAATTTAACATACTGTGCTATATCTATGCACACACAGCTGTCTCTAGGCATAAAACACATCCACACCGGGGGAAGGACCAGCACAGATAACATTCCAAGAGACACTGTTTTTAAGTATACCTTTTGCTTGCTTCATTCATTGTAACATCGCCGGAAGAAGAGATCAGTGTATCTCGAAAGCTCGCACAAATAAAAGCATTTCGTTAGCCACAGAACGGTATTATCTATTTATTTTTTGATTATTGAAGCTCGGCTAACACGGTACTGATACCTCTATATATATATATTGCGCGCGCACACACACATATAACGTTTTATCCAACTTTTTCATTTATCATTTGTAGAGAAAATGAACAATGTCGCCAGAAGTGCTATTTTTCAAAATGTAACATCTCTACTAATTAGTGTAAAATGATACTTCATATAAAGCAGGTTATGGGACCCATTATAAAATGACCTTCATGTTTCTTATCACATCCCAGTATATGGATACTTTCTATTATCACAAGCTGCTAACATGTGACAGGGCTCAGAGTCTGAGCCCAGAATGTGACATACAGAACATTCTCATTCTAAATTTCAAAAAATATTGTGTTGATTTCTGACCTGACTGCCGTGGTTACAGCTCAACCACTCTGTTCTACTGTATGTCACCACTTTCTGCCACAACCAGCTGACGGTGGATCTGCAAGGAGTTCAACGCTTATTGGCATCACATCTGTTGCTTGGTTGACGTATCATTTCTCCAGCTTTTTATTGTATTGTTTTTAAATAGATTATATTTATTTAGTTGAATAGATATTTATTTAGTTTAATAGATATTTATTTAGTTTAATAGATTATATTTCTAAGTTTAATAAGTTATATTTCTTAGTTTAATAAGTTATATTTCTTAGTTTAATAAAATATATTTCTTAGTTTAATAAGTTATATTTCTTAGTTTAATAAGTTATATTTGTTAGTTTAATAAATTATATTTCTTAGTTTAATAAGTTATATTTCTTAGTTAATAGATTATATTTGTTAGCACAGTAGATTATATTTACTAGTATTTAAGTCTCCCCCTCAGTGCCCCATTAGGACCCGTGCGCATATTTCACATCTTTTCGGAGTCGCTTATTTTTTAGACCCTCGGAGCCGAAACCTAAAGGGGTCAGCTAAGAAAGTTCGGATCAAGAGGAGCCGCACAGCTTAAAGACAGAACATTTCCAAGGGAGATGGAGACAATTTGGGTAAGATCTGATTAAAGGACATCCTTTGAGGAAGGAAAGGGTGACAGGGGAGTCTAAGAGGGGGGTGAGAGAGCAAGGTGGTGTGTCAGATTGGGGCAGAGCAAGAGAACGCAAAAATGATGGGGATTTGCTGCACACCAAAAAAAAACAATAAGCAGTGATACTTTTACCGGTGCCCCTTAGTCTCAGGGAAGACCGGCATTTCGTCCAATGGATACAATATGATTGATGGGAAAGGGCACACGGATTTGAATAAAAAAAGATAATTTATTGTGCCACAGACTACAATGTTTCGGCTGCTGGCCTTTCTTTGCTGGATTTAGTGGGTTTAGCCACTTTACCTGAGAAAGACCAGCAGGCCGAAATGTTGTTGTCTATGGCAGTGCAAGAGAAAACAGGTTGGGGGGGGTGGGTTCTCGCAAAGTCGCCGACCCATGGGTGAGTGTCCCCGGTGGAAACTAGTCCTGGACCCCGGGAAAGCTGTCTGTGGCCCATACAAGCTGAGTAACATGTAAAAAGGACACATGTATGTTCAGAACGAGTTAGCATGGTATTTTGAGAGGCACCATAGCAGGTCAGTGCAAGTCAGTGCAGAGCACTGCAAGGTCAGTCAATATGAGGAAGGGTCCGATGGAGGAGTTGGAGGGTCCCAGAATATCTCTTAAAGCAGGGGTGCGCAAATCAAGGGGCACGACATTTTCTTGGGAGGAGGGGCTCGGCGCTTACAGAGGCCCCTCGCTCTTCCCCACAGCATTTAAATTAAATGCCGGAGATCGCGTGCAAGGCCTCTGTAAGTTCCCTTTCCTTGTCTCCGGCGGCTTCTGGCGACAGCAATGTGGCGTCACATGATGTGGCATTGCCATAGCAACGTGATATCACATGACGTCGTTACATCAGAACGCCGGAGACAAGGTGGGGAAGGTGGAGGGGGGAGCAGGGGGAAAAGGTTGTGCAACCCTGTCTTAAAGCATTGCCTTGCATACAGATCAGAGGCCAAGAATGGATATGGATATCCGATGTGAAGCCGGAAATAAGACAGAAAAGACCGTTTCGGGGGAAGAAGGTGAGTGATGAAATAGCCGTCACTGTGTAACTCTTCCAATTACCTGCAACTTCATGCAGAGAAATAGCAACGCTTGTTTTTAACGTGCTAAGCGCCTAATGGGGAATTCAACTGCTGAGAAGTTAAGGGAGTTACTAACCCAAACTCAGCGACGTTTCTGTGTCTCTGTGATAACTCCCCCAGGACATGCCTGAAAACCAGAGGTAACTCAATGTATTTTTGATAAATAGAAACATGACCTTCTGGGGAGGGGTATATAATGGGTACTGGGCCTGGTGAGGTGGGTATAACGAGTACTGGGCCTGGGGAGGGGCGTATAACAGGGTACTGGGCCTTGGGAAGGTTGTATAACTGGGTACTGGGCCTGGGGAGGTGGGTATAACGGGTATTTGCCCTGTGGAGGGCGGTATAACGTGGTATTGGGGATGGGGTATAAGTGGCACAGGAGCTCTTGCGATACAGAGTATCACTGTCCCTGGTTACAAACACTTCATGTCTCCTGCAGATCAGGACACACACGAAGGTGGTGCCCTTTGTGCCACCAGATGACGAGGCGGGCTACGAGGCGGACGACGAGGCATACGACAAAGCGGGCGTCAAGTGGAACAATGAGGTGGGCTACAAGGCGGCCGATGACGCAGACGTGGTGTACGATGACCAAGGAGCATACGACAGGTGTGGCCGGATCTGCTGCTTCACCTTTTTTAGGCGGAGGAGAAGACCCCGGGAGCAGGTAGGAGAATACGAGAGGTGCGGACAGATCTGCTGCTTCACCTTTTTTAGGCGGAGAAGAAGCCAGGTGCAGGTAGCAGAGGAGCCAGGGCGTAGATACAGGGGTATTCTAGGGGCCCTGAGAAGTTGGTTTGACCGCAGGAGAGGCAGATAAGATCAGGAAGGCTGAGGGAGGGGCAGGTACTAGAGGGAGATAGGGATATTGGGCGTGAGAGGGTGAGAGAGAACAAGGAGCAGGGCCAGAGCACGGGTTTCATGCGCCCGAGGCAAAACTTAAAATTTGTGCCCCAGTTGTATAAAAAATAATAAGATAAATAAAATAATAAAATAAACAGTGGCGTAGATACACTGGCGACACACTTTATTCGAGCTTGGCTAGTCCCACGAATTCGGGTATACCCGGGTGTATTGAGGTTTGTGACTGTTTTCTGCCCGAGTACATTGAGTTATTTTCCAAGCAGGGATTGAAGCATTTTATTCCCGCTGGCTGCAATACTGCACAGTATATATATATAAACTGCATTACAATTCATGAATTTATGCCATCTGGTAGACACGCGAAGCATTGCAGCCTATTAAATCCTAATCATTATCATTTAACAGATCAGCCGCCCATCAGCCAGGCATGAACCCAGGCTGGGAAGGCAAATGCAACGGGGCTTGTCAGAGGTTAGGAGTGGCGCATTCCAGGTATCTGCCAGGTACATACCGGGTATTTGCTCGAATAAAGTGTGTCGGTGCAGTATCGGGGCTGCAGGGGGGTGCGACCGCACCCCAGCGCAACGCAAAATAAAAATAAAAGGGCGCCAAAATACTGGATAAAAAAAAGAATAATAATTTTAAAAAAAGATAAATAAATAAAATAATAAGAGGAAAAAATAATAATGATTATTAATGCGCCCCTAGGACCTCTGCGCGCTAGGCGACCGCCTAATGGCCGGCCGGCCCTGCGAGGTATGCGGGAGGAAAAGGGGTGAATGGGATAGATATGCAGGGGGATGGGGGAGCAGGTGAGTTATACACAGGGGCACAAGGGCCCCATCACCTGCATCTCTATATACTGAGTGTGCCCCTGTGTATAACAACGCTGATCTGTGCTGCTCCATCTGATCTCACTGCGCAGTGATCCAGGGACCATCCGATCGCCATTTAATGGGGTCAGGAAGGAATTTTTTTCCCCCATTGCACAGCAGGGGTTATGTTTCGCCTTCCTCTGGATCACAGCAACAAACTGCACTTTGTGCATGAATTATCAGTGAGATCTTTATACACCCTGCATTGGTCTTCACCCCTTTGCTGCCGGAGGGGCCTGCAATGCATTGCTCTGCGTGTTACTATATCGCTCTGCAATGTGCTGCAGGCCCCTCCCAGCAAAGAGATTCATTATTTCAATAAAATACTCTCTTTAATCAAACCTATGTGTAGTGTCTTTTCTATCCGTTGTATCTATTGCTAACAGCTCAGTGATTCTTCCCCAGGACGCTGCACTAGTGTCACGCTGCCAAGCCCAGGTGTGAGGGAGATTTATAGGGTCACATATACACTTCTGCCAAAACACGAGTGCAAACAGGAAGCCCCTCTGATCTCATATATTTTATTACACAAAACGGTATCTAAAAAGGTAAAAATAACATACATGGGATTCTGCTACAAATATCTCTCTAATTACAAACCAATTAGCAAATCATTCAGATTAGTCGAGCGAAAAGAAAGGGTTAAGTATCTCATGTACAGTATATGCAGTGTAGGCTGTTCTGCAGCATTACATGCAGGGGACAACGTTTAGGGGATATAAGTAATGCTGATCTCAGAGCTGACCGGCTGACCTGCTCTACCGGCTGACCGGCTGACCTGCTCTTCTGGCTGACCTGCTGACCTGCTCTACTGGCTGACCGGCTGACCTGCTCTACCGGCTGACCGGCTTCTCTTCTTTCAGCTAAATGACCTGAATTGTGGCCCCTGTATCTCCCAATTAAACGTTTTATTGGCATATTCTTGTTTGACTCGTTCTATACAGACATTTTCTATATATTCATTGTGGGATTTGATAACATCTGTAAGATCTCTCAGAATATCACATTCTGTACGTTTGTGTTGAAGATTTTTCCATTCTCAATTTACTTAATATTAGTTTTTGGCATCAATTATTTATATCGAGTCCAAAATACCTTTATACAGAATGCTGTTCCATTTAGCCCACAAATGCTGCTTCATTAAAGCCCATGGGTGGCACTTTATGCATTCTCAAACTTTTAGGCAACATCCCTAATTTCCAAAAGTGGGATTAAATCTGTACATATTTAAATGGTTAATTTTCTTACTCAGACTCCTAAATCCCTCCCCAAATATATCCGTTTCACATAAAAGTGTGTGCGCTTCTCCTTCCGCCTAACTGGCACGTCGTCCTTACGGGCGCCACTCCTTGCAACTCCACGCTGCCCTCCAGTGGCAAAAGAAATAAGATACATTTACTATACTCGTCTGGCAGCTGCTCCCGTATAAGGTGGGTAACTCTGTATTAGGGGTCTTGGTAGACTATATTTTATACTTATGTCGGATAGATGAGGAATTAATATTCCTAACGGGTTATTGTGAGAGGCCTTAGATCTTATCCTATATGCACGCAGCCCTCGCCTCTCTGACCTTGAACACGTACTTCAATCTGATTTTTGAGACTTGAAACTGGATTTCCCAAAACAAACTGATTTTAAACACTGACAAGACTGTAACAATGGTATTTGGGACCAGAGCTAAATTGCTAAAGCTACCAATGACAGAGCTTCAGATAAAAACCAGCTCTAAAACCATCCTAGCCCCTGTTACTTGTTTGAAATATCTGATCATTCAACTCCCATTTAACATTTGGGTTGCACATTGATACCCTGACATCCAAATCCTATGCCAAACTAGGTGTACTTTAAAGGAACAAATCCTCCCTAAGGCCCTCATGCAGTAAGCAGCGATAAGCCACTTATCACCAGTTTATCGCCAAAAAAGCCACACTGATACACACACACACACACACAGATACAGACACACTGATACACACACACACACCGCGCCCTGATGGCAGGGGTGGAGGCGTGGGGCTCCTGCTCTCCTCTGTCTGCCGTTACCGAACCCTTCCTATTCCCCCCTCTCTTGCTTTTCCCTCCTTTGAGGCTCACACTGTCCAGATCTTCTCTCCTCTCCCTGTTCATGTGGCGGTCATCTATCGCCCACCTACCTCTACTCATCCCCCTTCTGCCTTTCTCTCTCACTTTGAATCCTGGCTCTCTTTCTTTCTCTCCTCAGACTCCCCTGTTCTTCTCCTTGGGGACTTCAATTGCCACATTGATGACCCCTCTCTCTCTTGGGCTTCCCGCTTTCTTTCTCTTACCTCTTCTTTTGGCCTTCAACAGTGGACTGCAGCCAGCACCCACAAGGATGGCCACTACTTAGACCTGGTTTTCACTAAAAACTTATCTCTCTCTGATTTCTCCATTTCCCCTTTTCCTCTCTCTGACCATCATCTCATCTCATTCTCTTTATCTCGCTTCTCCCCTTCTCCACCTCCATCTACCCCCCGGTTCTGCAGAAACCTGCGCTCTATTCACTTACCTGACTTTGAGTCCACTTTACACTCCTCCCTCTCCTCTCTCAGCTCTGCTACAGACCCTGACAACCTGGTCAGAAAGTACAACTCTGTCTTGTCCTCATCTCTTGATCTACATGCCCCGCTTTCTCTCTGCCGCCCTCGCCCTTCTAACCCTAGACCCTGGCTAAATTCCCACACGCGCATGCTGCGTTCCTCCACTCGTTCCTCTGAACGCCTCTGGAGGAAGTCTCACACTCTCGCAGACTTCCTTCACTACAAATTTATGCTATCCTGTTTCAACTCTGCCCTCTCGCAAGCTAAACAAGCCTACTTTTCTGCACTAATAACATGCACAAGTCTAACCCACGCCGACTGTTCTCTGTCTTTGATACTCTACTCAAACCACCCTCAGCTGCCTCTCCTTCCTCCATCTCCGCTCAGGACTTTGCAGACTATTTTAAGGAAAAGGTGGAATCCATACGGCAGAACATCCCCTGTTTCTTCCCCCCATCCTACACCTCTTCCTAACTCTCCTCCTGCCTTCCTTGAGTCTTTTTCCACTGTCTCAGAGGAGGATGTGTCGCTGTTGATCTCCTCTTCTCCCTCTACCACTTGCCCTCTTGACCCCATTCCCTCCCATCTCCTAAAACCTCTAGCTCCTACTATAATCCCTACGCTTACACACATTTTTAACTCCTCCCTCTGCTCTGGAACCTTTCCATCCTCCTTCAAACATGCAACAGTCATACCATTACTCAAAAACAGCAAGCTTGACCCTACCTGTCTTTCTAACTATCGACCTGTCTCCCTCCTGCCTTTTGCCTCTAAACTACTTGAACGTCTTGTATTCTCTCGCTTGCTCCATTTTCTCAACACTTATTCTCTCCTAGACCCTCTACAATCTGGCTTCCGCACTGCTCACTCCACGGAAACAACCCTCACTAAAATAACTGACGAGCTCCATGCTGCCAAAGACAGAGGTCATTACACTCTGCTCATATTACTCGACCTCTCTGCAGCATTTGACACCGTGGACCACCCTCTTCTCCTCCACATTCTCCATACTCTAGGTATTCGGAACAAAGCTCTATCCTGGATCTCATCCTACCTCTCCCATCGTACTTTTAGTGTCTCTTCTGCTAACACCTCCTCCTCCTCTATTGATCTCTCTGTGGGGGTACCCCAGGGCTCTGTCCTGGGACCTCTTCTCTTTTCTCTGTACACACTCTCTCTAGGTGACCTAATAACATCTTTTGGGTTTAATTATCACCTCTATGCCAACGACACACAAATATACTTTTCAACACCTGACCTTACACCTGCTGTACAAACCAAAGTTTCTGAATGTCTCTCTGCTATATCATCCTGGATGGCCCTCCGACGCCTTAAACTCAACATGGCTAAAACAGAGCTCCTCATACTTCCTCCCAAACCTGGCCCTAATACCTCCTTCCACATTACTGTTGGAACTACAATCATTCACCCAGTAGCCCAAGCACGCTGCCTAGGGGTCACGTTCGACTCCTCTCTCACATTCGCCCCTCACATTCAAAACATTTCTAAAACTTGTCGCTTTTTCCTCCGCAATATAACTAAGATACGCCCTTTCCTCTGTTGTTCGACTGCTAAAACTCTGACTCAGGCCCTCATTCTCTCCTGTCTTGATTACTGTAACCTCCTGCTGTCCGGCCTTCCTGCCTCTCACCTGTCTCCCCTACAATCTATCCTAAATGCTGTTGCCAGAATCACTCTACTCTTTCCTAGATCTGTCTCAGCATCTCCCCTCATGAAATCCCTCTCCTGGCTTCCGATCAAATCCCGCATCTCACACTCCATTCTTCTCCTCACTTTTAAAGCTTTACATTCTTCTGCCCCTCCTTACATCTCATCCCTAATTTCTCGGTATGCACCATCCAGACTCTTGCGTTCTTCTCAAGGATGTCTTCTTTCTACCCCCTTTGTATCTAAAGCCCTCTCCCGCCTTAAACCTTTTTCACTGACTGCCCCACATCTCTGGAATGCCCTTCCCCTCAGTACCCGACTAGCACCCTCTCTATCCACCTTTAAGACCCACCTTAAGACACACTTGCTTAAAGAAGCATATGAATAGCACTGTGGATATTCTAAACACGATACATAATGCTTGACCCCCTGCAGACGCACTTACCAGTACTCCCTCCTACTGTCTCTGCACGTTCTCCCTACCTACCAATTAGACTGTAAGCTCCTCGGGGCAGGGACTCCTCTTCCGAAATGTTACTTTTATGTCTAAAGCACTTATTCCCATGATCTGTTATTTATATTATCTGTTATTTATTTGATTACCACATGTATTACTACTGTGAAGCGCTATGTACACTAATGGCGCTATATAAATAAAGACATACAATACAATACAATACACACACACACAGATACAGACACACTGATACACACACACACACACCCACTAATACACACACACACACACACACACACACACACACACACACACACTGATTCACACACACACACACACACACACACACACACACACACACACACACACACACACACACACACACACACACACACACACACACACACACACACACACACTGATTCACACACACACACACACACACACACTGATTCACACACACACAGACCCACTGATACACACACACACACACACACACTGAAACACACACACACACTGAAACACACACACACACTGAAACACGCGCGCACACACACACACACACACACTGATACACACACACACACACACTGACACACACACACACACACACACACAGATACACACAGATACACACACACACAGATACACACACACACACACACAGATACACAAACACACAGAGATACACATATACACACACACACACACATACACACAAATACACACACACAGATACACATACACACACACACACACACACACACACACACACTGATACACGTACACACACACACACACACACACACACACACACACACACACACACACACACACACACTGATACACATACACACACACACACACACACACACACACACACAGATACACATACACACACACACACACACACACACAGATACACACACCCACACACACCCACTGATTCACACACACACACACACACACACACACACACACACACACACACACACACACACACACACACACAAAGCTGTGAGCGCCGGAGGGGCAAAGGTGGGAGCGCCGGGGGGCAAAGCTGTGAGCGCCGGGGGGGGGGCAAAGGTGGGAGCGCCGGGGGGCAAAGGTGGGAGTGCCGATGGGGCAAAGATGGGAGCGCCGGGGGGCAAAGGTGGGAGTGCCGATGGGGCAATGGTGGGAGCGCCGGGGGGGCAATGGTGGGAGCGCCAGGGGGGCAAAGGTACAAGGTGGTACAAAGGTAGGCGCACCCCCGCTACCACCTCCTATTACCCCCCCTGGCTGGGACCCGGGACAGAAAGGGGACACTCACCGCGAACAGAGGAGCCGGGAGCGGGAAGACACTTGTGCTCTGCACAAAGCGGAAGTCCCGCCCCCGGCTTCCTCTGACCTGCCTGCAACCAATCCCCTGCGGGCCGGCCGGCATTCTAAGTCCCGCCCCCGGCATTCTCCTTCATTCAGTCTCCCCGGCAGCATTCACACACACACATAGAAAATACTTACCGGCCGCCGCATTCTCCTCACCGCCGCTGCCCCGCAATACCGGGACCAGGGACAAAAATCGGGACATAACCGGGACGGAGCTAAAATCGGGACAGGGCAGAAAAAAACGGGACTGTCCCGGCAAAACCGGGACGAATGGTCACCCTACTTACAGACTATTCACTTGAGTGGACCATAAAGTGTCTTATAGAGGGAACTCTAAGGTGTCTTAAGATGCATTAAGATATATTATGTATGTAAATATTTATTTATATAGCGCTTTATAAGAGAGGCAATACAGTACAGAGAATTATAGTACAATAAGTGCAACAAACAAAATCAGACAATAGGAAAGGAAATCCCTGGCCTGCAGAGCTTACAGTCTTAATGCTAGATCCATATAACTCTGTTGTGTTTACGCTAATAACGGGACATTCCTGAAATTGGTACCTGACCCTGTGTGGTAGGCAGAGACACAGGGGCAGTGCCTGCCAATATCATAAAGAGCAGTGCACTTCCTATTTAGTAGAAGTGTGTGTCAGAGTTAAGAGTTCAGTCCAGAGTTAGAGTCTGCTGAGTCTGTCACCTGGCTGGCCCAGGGTGACAGAGAGAGCCTATATCAATTGGCCGTTGGAGAAGGGGAGCCATCAGCCTCTGAGTAGAGCTGATGCAACCTTAGTTAGGGAGGTGGACCAATTCCTCTCACCCTGTTTAGGGGGCGAGGGAAGAGCTAGCCCCACCCTGGGTGCCCTTGACCTGGGGTGGTGGCAGGGACACAGAGACCATCCTGAGGGAGAGCAGTCCTGTGTGGAGGAAGACACCCTGTACCTGATATATAGTCTTGTTGCTGCTATTCTGCTGCTGTGAATAAAGAGCTGCGGCTGCTTTTAAAGATATACAGTGTGAGACTGGAATCTCTCATCCCCGAGGGGGGGGGGGGACTCTCTGGAAGGATTCCACCCGTATTCCTGGGGCTCAGAGATGGAGGCGCTGCACCATTACATACATAGTTACATAATAGATGAGGTTGAAAAAAGACGTACGTCCATCAAGTTCAACCTATGCTAAATTCAGACAACAGATACTTACTTATTGATCCAGAGGAAGGCAAACAAAAAACCCCATTAAGGGGAAAAATTAATTCCTTCCTGACTCCAAGAATTGGCAATCGGATTAATCCCTGGATCAACATCCTTCCCATATATACTTATTTGGTATATCCCTGTATACCTGTCCCATCTAAAAAGATGTCCAACCTTTTTTTGAACAAATCTATTGTATCTGCCATCACAGTCTCCATGGGTAATGAGTTCCACATTTTAACTGCCCTTACTGTAAAGAACCCTTTCCTTTGTTGCTGGTGAAATTTCCTTTCCTCCAACCTTAAGGGATGGCCCCGAGTCCTTTGTACTGCCCGTGGGATGAATAGTTCTTTTGAAAGCTCCTTGTATTGTCCCTGAATATATTTGTATATAGTTATCATATCCCCTCTTAGACGCCTCTTTTCTAATGTAAATAAATCCAATATAGCTAGCCTCTCCTCATAAGTTAGAATGTCCATCCCCTTTATTAATTTGGTGGCTCTTCTCTGCACTCTCTCTAGTTCCAAAATGTCTTTTCTTAGGATTGGTGCCCAAAATTGTACTCCATATTCAAGGTGTGGTCTTACTAATGCTTTGTAAAGGGGCATAATTATGTCTACTTCCCTTCCATCCATTGCCCGTTTGATGCAAGATAAGATCTTGTTTGCCTTTGCAGCTACTGCATGACATTGGGCACTATTGCTAAGCCTGCTGTCTACAAGCACCCCTAAATCCTTCTCCATCAAGGATTCCCCCAATATATCTCCATTTAATTTGTAAGTCGCCTTTTTATTCTTGCATCCCAAATGCATAACCTTATATTTATCTGTATTAAACCTCATTTGCCATTTACCTGCCCACGTTTCCAGTCTCTCCAAGTCCTTCTGAAGAGAAATTTCATCCTGCTCTGATAAGACGGAGGCATTCACCCCAGAAACCTGATCCTGTCATCCCCCATACCATCGCGGGAGACTCAGGCCCCCCTGTTGCCAGCAGGTATGCACCACACTCAGACACGTAGCCAGACCCTAGTACAGAGGAGGGGGGCCCGATCTGCGATTGGCCCAGGGAAGGGGGGCTACATTGGGAATCGATGTTATTTTTCTTCATATTAATGGGTATCCTCAAAGCGAATGATATGCCAAAATGACGTCCATTAGCAAAACTACAATTGTTTCTTCACTTTTTCTGCTTGATCAATAGGGTGACCAGATTTCGAAAATGAAAAACCGGGACACCTTAAAAAATAATTTATTAAACAAATTACATCACGTGACACCCCCTGTTGCCATGACAACAAGACACTCTGATGCCCCTGCAGTGTTAGTGTGTATAGAGGTGGGGGCTTTGCTTGGGCCCTTCAACTCTTACAGCCAGGGCATTATTGGCCAGGAATGCCCAGTTCGGAGGGGATTACTACTTCAAAATGTATTTGATTCGTAACAACATCAAAAAACTCTAATACCAATAACTAACAACCACAGACAATGATAATCTAAACCATCAAATAAAATGTCTACGGCCCTTGTTCAAGCATGTTTGCGGTACTTACCAGATAAATCAGTGCCTGCAATCCACGACTGTATCCGCCTCTCCGAGCGTCTGAAAGCAACCCAGCGTTCCTGGTGTGTGGCTGAAGAGGTGAGGGACTCCCTCCTCTCAAACGGAAAAGAAGAGCAAAAAATAGAGTTGGAACATACCTATCATACAGGGATGAGAGAGAGAGACAGAGAATGAGAGAGAGACAGAGAATGAGAGAGAGACAGAGAATGAGAGAGAGACACAGAGAGAGAGAGAGACAGAGAATGAGAGAGAGACAGAGAGAGGGACATAGGGAGAGAGAGACAAAAGTAATGTACTGTATAACCATTATACCGTACCCCCTAGTATTCGTGTAATCATTGTCCCACACCCCCTTTTACTCACGCTTTGGCAATACTGAAATGTTCTTTTGACAGAGACACACAGAGAGAAACAGAGACACACAGAGAGAGACAGAGACACAGAGAGAGAGACAGAGACACAGAGAGACACACAGAGAGAGACAGAGACACAGAGAGAGAGAGAGAGACACAGAGAGAGAGAGAGAGAGACACGGGCCTATTTAGTAAGCGTCGATAAGGCTGCGTCTATAGTATTTCAGACGGAGGGAAGGCACACACGCTGCAATACACTTGCTGAAGCCTGAGCTTTTTTATGGCTTTGCAGGGTATGCAGCGGGTGCGATTGGGGGCGTGGCAATAAATATTTGGAGGCGTGGCAATAACGTTCCGGCGCGGACGTCACTTTCCTACCTCACATCCCGATCCACCGGCATTTTTTCAGATGCAGCATCTGAAGCACTGTGCAGACAAGAAGAAAAATGCACACAATGCGCACCAGAGATTAAAATATAGTAAATTATTTATTAATAAAACAAGAAATAACCGAGGAGGATCCAACCCCACCTCAGTACTTTCTTCTCGTTGCTATTGCCACACTATACGTCCTGACGCCGGAAGGGAAGTTGGTACGCGACCAAGACGAGACACCGGATTTACAGTGGAACCACAACATACCACAGATTGCTGGAGGACCACACTGCGAGGGGCGCAGCCTATCGAGTTTCCCGGTCATCGTCCAAAGTCTGGAGCTGCGGAGTGACCACCGGATTACCACGGAGCCCGAGCCTGTCTCATACAATGCTTTTACCAAACGGATGTTTGTGAGTTTGCTATTTTTATCTTGTCCAGGAAATGAAATTGTTAAACCGAATTTACACATGGAGCGGGCGCTTTCTCTTCTTTTTTTTGTTTAGATATCTATCGAGGAGGTGGTTGTTTCCCTGAAGAGAGCTGCCAGGGCTCCAGAGGACGCCCGAATTGGATCCTTTTATGATTGAGTTATAACATAGCTATTAGAGCTAGGTTTCTGGACTTTTATTGTGTTTAGGCATAGTGTTTATTATTATTTTATTACAGCTACTTTTTAGTAATTGCACTGTTATTAATTCTGACCACTAATTCTCACTGCCATTATAATCTCTCTCTAGCCACAACCAAATTGCTATATCAGCTATATTATTTATTGGTTATACCAGGGGAGCACAAACTTTTGCAGCTCGCCCCCCTGCCGGTGCTCGCGCCCCCCCCCCCCCTTACCTTGATGCGGCGTCATGTGACCTGCAGCGGCATTTGACGAGGGTGACGTCACATGACCCCGCAGCGTAATTTAACATACTGTGCTATATCTATGCACACACAGCTGTCTCTAGGCATAAAACACATCCACACCGGGGGAAGGACCAGCACAGATAACATTCCAAGAGACACTGTTTTTAAGTATACCTTTTGCTTGCTTCATTCATTGTAACATCGCCGGAAGAAGAGATCAGTGTATCTCGAAAGCTCGCACAAATAAAAGCATTTCGTTAGCCACAGAACGGTATTATCTATTTATTTTTTGATTATTGAAGCTCGGCTAACACGGTACTGATACCTCTATATATATATATATTGCGCGCGCACACACACATATAACGTTTTATCCAACTTTTTCATTTATCATTTGTAGAGAAAATGAACAATGTCGCCAGAAGTGCTATTTTTCAAAATGTAACATCTCTACTAATTAGTGTAAAATGATACTTCATATAAAGCAGGTTATGGGACCCATTATAAAATGACCTTCATGTTTCTTATCACATACCAGTATATGGATACTTTCTATTATCACAAGCTGCTAACATGTGACAGGGCTCAGAGTCTGAGCCCAGAATGTGACATACAGAACATTCTCATTCTAAATTTCAAAAAATATTGTGTTGATTTCTGACCTGACTGCCGTGGTTACAGCTCAACCACTCTGTTCTACTGTATGTCACCACTTTCTGCCACAACCAGCTGACGGTGGATCTGCAAGGAGTTCAACGCTTATTGGCATCACATCTGTTGCTTGGTTGACGTATCATTTCTCCAGCTTTTTATTGTATTGTTTTTAAATAGATTATATTTATTTAGTTGAATAGATATTTATTTAGTTTAATAGATATTTATTTAGTTTAATAGATTATATTTCTAAGTTTAATAAGTTATATTTCTTAGTTTAATAAGTTATATTTCTTAGTTTAATAAAATATATTTCTTAGTTTAATAAGTTATATTTCTTAGTTTAATAAGTTATATTTGTTAGTTTAATAAATTATATTTCTTAGTTTAATAAGTTATATTTCTTAGTTAATAGATTATATTTGTTAGCACAGTAGATTATATTTACT
The DNA here is from genome assembly GCF_040206685.1 of Ascaphus truei. NCBI lineage: Eukaryota > Metazoa > Chordata > Amphibia > Anura > Ascaphidae > Ascaphus > Ascaphus truei. The sequence goes on from NC_134498.1 coordinate 8,722,917, forward strand.
AGTATTTAAGTCTCCCCCTCAGTGCCCCATTAGGACCCGTGCGCATATTTCACATCTTTTCGGAGTCGCTTATTTTTTAGACCCTCTGAGCCGAAACCTAAAGGGGTCAGCTAAGAAAGTTCGGATCAAGAGGAGCCGCACAGCTTAAAGACAGAACATTTCCAAGGGAGATGGAGACAATTTGGGTAAGATCTGATTAAAGGACATCCTTTGAGGAAGGAAAGGGTGACAGGGGAGTCTAAGAGGGGGGTGAGAGAGCAAGGTGGTGTGTCAGATTGGGGCAGAGCAAGAGAACGCAAAAATGATGGGGATTTGCTGCACACCAAAAAAAAACAATAAGTAGTGATACTTTTACCGGTGCCCCTTAGTCTCAGGGAAGACCGGCATTTCGTCCAATGGATACAATATGATTGATGGGAAAGGGCACACGGATTTGAATAAAAAAAGATAATTTATTGTGCCACAGACTACAATGTTTCGGCTGCTGGCCTTTCTTTGCTGGATTTAGTGGGTTTAGCCACTTTACCTGAGAAAGACCAGCAGGCCGAAATGTTGTTGTCTATGGCAGTGCAAGAGAAAACAGGTTGGGGGGGGTGGGTTCTCGCAAAGTCGCCGACCCATGGGTGAGTGTCCCCGGTGGAAACTAGTCCTGGACCCCGGGAAAGCTGTCTGTGGCCCATACAAGCTGAGTAACATGTAAAAAGGACACATGTATGTTCAGAATGAGTTAGCATGGTATTTTGAGAGGCACCATAGCAGGTCAGTGCAAGTCAGTGCAGAGCACTGCAAGGTCAGTCAATATGAGGAAGGGTCCGATGGAGGAGTTGGAGGGTCCCAGAATATCTCTTAAAGCAGGGGTGCGCAAATCAAGGGGCACGACATTTTCTTGGGAGGAGGGGCTCGGCGCTTACAGAGGCCCCTCGCTCTTCCCCACAGCATTTAAATTAAATGCCGGAGATCGCGTGCAAGGCCTCTGTAAGTTCCCTTTCCTTGTCTCCGGCGGCTTCTGGCGACAGCAATGTGGCGTCACATGATGTGGCATTGCCATAGCAACGTGATATCACATGACGTCGTTACATCAGAACGTCGGAGACAAGGTGGGGAAGGTGGAGGGGGGAGCAGGGGGAAAAGGTTGTGCAACCCTGTCTTAAAGCATTGCCTTGCATACAGATCAGAGGCCAAGAATGGATATGGATATCCGATGTGAAGCCGGAAATAAGACAGAAAAGACCGTTTCGGGGGAAGAAGGTGAGTGATGAAATAGCCGTCACTGTGTAACTCTTCCAATTACCTGCAACTTCATGCAGAGAAATAGCAACGCTTGTTTTTAACGTGCTAAGCGCCTAATGGGGAATTCAACTGCTGAGAAGTTAAGGGAGTTACTAACCCAAACTCAGCGACGTTTCTGTGTCTCTGTGATAACTCCCCCAGGACATGCCTGAAAACCAGAGGTAACTCAATGTATTTTTGATAAATAGAAACATGACCTTCTGGGGAGGGGTATATAATGGGTACTGGGCCTGGTGAGGTGGGTATAACGAGTACTGGGCCTGGGGAGGGGCGTATAACAGGGTACTGGGCCTTGGGAAGGTTGTATAACTGGGTACTGGGCCTGGGGAGGTGGGTATAACGGGTATTTGCCCTGTGGAGGGCGGTATAACGTGGTATTGGGGATGGGGTATAAGTGGCACAGGAGCTCTTGCGATACAGAGTATCACTGTCCCTGGTTACAAACACTTCATGTCTCCTGCAGATCAGGACACACACGAAGGTGGTGCCCTTTGTGCCACCAGACGACGAGGCGGGCTACGAGGCGGACGACGAGGCATACGACAAAGCGGGCGTCAAGTGGAACAATGAGGTGGGCTACAAGGCGGCCGATGACGCAGACGTGGTGTACGATGACCAAGGAGCATACGACAGGTGTGGCCGGATCTGCTGCTTCACCTTTTTTAGGCGGAGGAGAAGACCCCGGGAGCAGGTAGGAGAATACGAGAGGTGCGGACAGATCTGCTGCTTCACCTTTTTTAGGCGGAGAAGAAGCCAGGTGCAGGTAGCAGAGGAGCCAGGGCGTAGATACAGGGGTATTCTAGGGGCCCTGAGAAGTTGGTTTGACCGCAGGAGAGGCAGATAAGATCAGGAAGGCTGAGGGAGGGGCAGGTACTAGAGGGAGATAGGGATATTGGGCGTGAGAGGGTGAGAGAGAACAAGGAGCAGGGCCAGAGCACGGGTTTCATGCGCCCGAGGCAAAACTTAAAATTTGTGCCCCAGTTGTATAAAAAATAATAAGATAAATAAAATAATAAAATAAACAGTGGCGTAGATATCGGGGCTGCAGGGGGGTGCGACCGCACCCCAGCGCAACGCAAAATAAAAATAAAAGGGCGCCAAAATACTGGATAAAAAAAAGAATAATAATTTAAAAAAAAAAGATAAATAAATAAAATAATAAGAGTAAAAAATAATAATGATTATTAATGCGCCCCTAGGACCTCTGCGCGCTAGGCGACCGCCTAATGGCCGGCCGGCCCTGCGAGGTATGCGGGAGGAAAAGGGGTGAATGGGATAGATATGCAGGGGGATGGGGGAGCAGGTGAGTTATACACAGGGGCACAAGGGCCCCATCACCCGCATCTCTATATACTGAGTGTGCCCCTGTGTATAACAACGCTGATCTGTGCTGCTCCATCTGATCTCACTGCGCAGTGATCCAGGGACCATCCGATCGCCATTTAATGGGGTCAGGAAGGAATTTTTTTCCCCCATTGCACAGCAGGGGTTATGTTTCGCCTTCCTCTGGATCACAGCAACAAACTGCACTTTGTGCATGAATTATCAGTGAGATCTTTATACACCCTGCATTGGTCTTCACCCCTTTGCTGCCGGAGGGGCCTGCAATGCATTGCTCTGCGTGTTACTATATCGCTCTGCAATGTGCTGCAGGCCCCTCCCAGCAAAGAGATTCATTATTTCAATAAAATACTCTCTTTAATCAAACCTATGTGTAGTGTCTTTTCTATCCGTTGTATCTATTGCTAACAGCTCAGTGATTCTTCCCCAGGACGCTGCACTAGTGTCACGCTGCCAAGCCCAGGTGTGAGGGAGATTTATAGGGTCACATATACACTTCTGCCAAAACACGAGTGCAAACAGGAAGCCCCTCTGATCTCATATATTTTATTACACAAAACGGTATCTAAAAAGGTAAAAATAACATACATGGGATTCTGCTACAAATATCTCTCTAATTACAAACCAATTAGCAAATCATTCAGATTAGTCGAGCGAAAAGAAAGGGTTAAGTATCTCATGTACAGTATATGCAGTGTAGGCTGTTCTGCAGCATTACATGCAGGGGACAACGTTTAGGGGATATAAGTAATGCTGATCTCAGAGCTGACCGGCTGACCTGCTCTACCGGCTGACCTGCTCTTCTGGCTGACCTGCTGACCTGCTCTACTGGCTGACCGGCTGACCTGCTCTACCGGCTGACCGGCTTCTCTTCTTTCAGCTAAATGACCTGAATTGTGGCCCCTGTATCTCCCAATTAAACGTTTTATTGGCATATTCTTGTTTGACTCGTTCTATACAGACATTTTCTATATATTCATTGTGGGATTTGATAACATCTGTAAGATCTCTCAGAATATCACATTCTGTACGTTTGTGTTGAAGATTTTTCCATTCTCAATTTACTTAATATTAGTTTTTGGCATCAATTATTTATATCGAGTCCAAAATACCTTTATACAGAATGCTGTTCCCTTTAGCCCACAAATGCTGCTTCATTAAAGCCCATGGGTGGCACTTTATGCATTCTCAAACTTTTAGGCAACATCCCTAATTTCCAAAAGTGGGATTAAATCTGTACATATTTAAATGGTTAATTTTCTTACTCAGACTCCTAAATCCCTCCCCAAATATATCCGTTTCACATAAAAGTGTGTGCGCTTCTCCTTCCGCCTAACTGGCACGTCGTCCTTACGGGCGCCACTCCTTGCAACTCCACGCTGCCCTCCAGTGGCAAAAGAAATAAGATACATTTACTATACTCGTCTGGCAGCTGCTCCCGTATAAGGTGGGTAACTCTGTATTAGGGGTCTTGGTAGACTATATTTTATACTTATGTCGGATAGATGAGGAATTAATATTCCTAACGGGTTATTGTGAGAGGCCTTAGATCTTATCCTATATGCACGCAGCCCTCGCCTCTCTGACCTTGAACACGTACTTCAATCTGATTTTTGAGACTTGAAACTGGATTTCCCAAAACAAACTGATTTTAAACACTGACAAGACTGTAACAATGGTATTTGGGACCAGAGCTAAATTGCTAAAGCTACCAATGACAGAGCTTCAGATAAAAACCAGCTCTAAAACCATCCTAGCCCCTGTTACTTGTTTGAAATATCTGATCATTCAACTCCCATTTAACATTTGGGTTGCACATTGATACCCTGACATCCAAATCCTATGCCAAACTAGGTGTACTTTAAAGGAACAAATCCTCCCTAAGGCCCTCATGCAGTAAGCAGCGATAAGCCACTTATCACCAGCTTATCGCCAAAAAAGCCACACTGATACACACACACACACACACAGATACAGACACACTGATACACACACACACACCGCGCCCTGATGGCAGGGGTGGAGGCGTGGGGCTCCTGCTCTCCTCTGTCTGCCGTTACCGAACCCTTCCTATTCCCCCCTCTCTTGCTTTTCCCTCCTTTGAGGCTCACACTGTCCAGATCTTCTCTCCTCTCCCTGTTCATGTGGCGGTCATCTATCGCCCACCTACCTCTACTCATCCCCCTTCTGCCTTTCTCTCTCACTTTGAATCCTGGCTCTCTTTCTTTCTCTCCTCAGACTCCCCTGTTCTTCTCCTTGGGGACTTCAATTGCCACATTGATGACCCCTCTCTCTCTTGGGCTTCCCGCTTTCTTTCTCTTACCTCTTCTTTTGGCCTTCAACAGTGGACTGCAGCCAGCACCCACAAGGATGGCCACTACTTAGACCTGGTTTTCACTAAAAACTTATCTCTCTCTGATTTCTCCATTTCCCCTTTTCCTCTCTCTGACCATCATCTCATCTCATTCTCTTTATCTCGCTTCTCCCCTTCTCCACCTCCATCTACCCCCCGGTTCTGCAGAAACCTGCGCTCTATTCACTTACCTGACTTTGAGTCCACTTTACACTCCTCCCTCTCCTCTCTCAGCTCTGCTACAGACCCTGACAACCTGGTCAGAAAGTAGAACTCTGTCTTGTCCTCATCTCTTGATCTACATGCCCCGCTTTCTCTCTGCCGCCCTCGCCCTTCTAACCCTAGACCCTGGCTAAATTCCCACACGCGCATGCTGCGTTCCTCCACTCGTTCCTCTGAACGCCTCTGGAGGAAGTCTCACACTCTCGCAGACTTCCTTCACTACAAATTTATGCTATCCTGTTTCAACTCTGCCCTCTCGCAAGCTAAACAAGCCTACTTTTCTGCACTAATAACATGCACAAGTCTAACCCACGCCGACTGTTCTCTGTCTTTGATACTCTACTCAAACCACCCTCAGCTGCCTCTCCTTCCTCCATCTCCGCTCAGGACTTTGCAGACTATTTTAAGGAAAAGGTGGAATCCATACGGCAGAACATCCCCTGTTTCTTCCCCCCATCCTACACCTCTTCCTAACTCTCCTCCTGCCTTCCTTGAGTCTTTTTCCACTGTCTCAGAGGAGGATGTGTCGCTGTTGATCTCCTCTTCTCCCTCTACCACTTGCCCTCTTGACCCCATTCCCTCCCATCTCCTAAAACCTCTAGCTCCTACTATAATCCCTACGCTTACACACATTTTTAACTCCTCCCTCTGCTCTGGAACCTTTCCATCCTCCTTCAAACATGCAACAGTCATACCATTACTCAAAAACAGCAAGCTTGACCCTACCTGTCTTTCTAACTATCGACCTGTCTCCCTCCTGCCTTTTGCCTCTAAACTACTTGAACGTCTTGTATTCTCTCGCTTGCTCCATTTTCTCAACACTTATTCTCTCCTAGACCCTCTACAATCTGGCTTCCGCACTGCTCACTCCACGGAAACAACCCTCACTAAAATAACTGACGAGCTCCATGCTGCCAAAGACAGAGGTCATTACACTCTGCTCATATTACTCGACCTCTCTGCAGCATTTGACACCGTGGACCACCCTCTTCTCCTCCACATTCTCCATACTCTAGGTATTCGGAACAAAGCTCTATCCTGGATCTCATCCTACCTCTCCCATCGTACTTTTAGTGTCTCTTCTGCTAACACCTCCTCCTCCTCTATTGATCTCTCTGTGGGGGTACCCCAGGGCTCTGTCCTGGGACCTCTTCTCTTTTCTCTGTACACACTCTCTCTAGGTGACCTAATAACATCTTTTGGGTTTAATTATCACCTCTATGCCGACGACACACAAATATACTTTTCAACACCTGACCTTACACCTGCTGTACAAACCAAAGTTTCTGAATGTCTCTCTGCTATATCATCCTGGATGGCCCTCCGACGCCTTAAACTCAACATGGCTAAAACAGAGCTCCTCATACTTCCTCCCAAACCTGGCCCTAATACCTCCTTCCACATTACTGTTGGAACTACAATCATTCACCCAGTAGCCCAAGCACGCTGCCTAGGGGTCACGTTCGACTCCTCTCTCACATTCGCCCCTCACATTCAAAACATTTCTAAAACTTGTCGCTTTTTCCTCCGCAATATAACTAAGATACGCCCTTTCCTCTGTTGTTCGACTGCTAAAACTCTGACTCAGGCCCTCATTCTCTCCTGTCTTGATTACTGTAACCTCCTGCTGTCCGGCCTTCCTGCCTCTCACCTGTCTCCCCTACAATCTATCCTAAATGCTGTTGCCAGAATCACTCTACTCTTTCCTAGATCTGTCTCAGCATCTCCCCTCATGAAATCCCTCTCCTGGCTTCCGATCAAATCCCGCATCTCACACTCCATTCTTCTCCTCACTTTTAAAGCTTTACATTCTTCTGCCCCTCCTTACATCTCATCCCTAATTTCTCGGTATACACCATCCAGACTCTTGCGTTCTTCACAAGGATGTCTTCTTTCTACCCCCTTTGTATCTAAAGCCCTCTCCCGCCTTAAACCTTTTTCACTGACTGCCCCACATCTCTGGAATGCCCTTCCCCTCAGTACCCGACTAGCACCCTCTCTATCCACCTTTAAGACCCACCTTAAGACACACTTGCTTAAAGAAGCATATGAATAGCACTGTGGATATTCTAAACACGATACATAATGCTTGACCCCCTGCAGACGCACTTACCAGAACTCCCTCCTACTGTCTCTGTACGTTCTCCCTACCTACCAATTAGACTGTAAGCTCCTCGGGGCAGGGACTCCTCTTCCGAAATGTTACTTTTATGTCTAAAGCACTTATTCCCATGATATGTTTTTTATATTATCTGTTATTTATTTGATTACCACATGTATTACTACTGTGAAGCGCTATGTACACTAATGGCGCTATATAAATAAAGACATACAATACAATACAATACACACACACACAGATACAGACACACTGATACACACACACACACACACACACACACGCACACCCACTAATACACACACACACACACACACACACACACACACACACACACACACACACACACACACACACACACACACACCCACTGATTCACACACACACACACACACACACACACTGATTCACACACACACAGACCCACTGATACACACACACACACACACACACTGAAACACACACACACACTGAAACACACACACACACTGAAACACGCGCGCACACACACACACACACACACACACACACACACACACACACACACACACTGATACACACACACACACACTGACACACACACACACACACACACAGATACACACAGATACACACACACACAGATACACACACACACACACACAGATACACAAACACACAGAGATACACATATACACACACACACACACATACACACAAATACACACACACAGATACACATACACACACACACACACACACACACTGATACACGTACACACACACACACACACACACACACACACACACACACACACACACTGATACACATACACACACACACACACACACACACACACACACACACACACACACACACACACACAGATACACATACACACACACACACACACAGATACACACACCCACACACACCCACTGATTCACACACACACACACACACACACACACACAAAGCTGTGAGCGCCGGAGGGGCAAAGGTGGGAGCGCCGGGGGGCAAAGCTGTGAGCGCCGGGGGGGGGGGGCAAAGGTGGGAGCGCCGGGGGGCAAAGGTGGGAGTGCCGATGGGGCAAAGGTGGGAGCGCCGGGGGGCAAAGGTGGGAGTGCCGATGGGGCAATGGTGGGAGCGCCGGGGGGGCAATGGTGGGAGCGCCAGGGGGGCAAAGGTACAAGGTGGTACAAAGGTAGGCGCACCCCCGCTACCACCTCCTATTACCCCCCCTGGCTGGGACCCGGGACAGAAAGGGGACACTCACCGCGAACAGAGGAGCCGGGAGCGGGAAGACACTTGTGCTCTGCACAAAGCGGAAGTCCCGCCCCCGGCTTCCTCTGACCTGCCTGCAACCAATCCCCTGCGGGCCGGCCGGCATTCTAAGTCCCGCCCCCGGCATTCTCCTTCATTCAGTCTCCCCGGCAGCATTCACACACACACATAGAAAATACTTACCGGCCGCCGCATTCTCCTCACCGCCGCTGCCCCGCAATACCGGGACCAGGGACAAAAATCGGGACATAACCGGGACGGAGCTAAAATCGGGACAGGGCAGAAAAAAACGGGACTGTCCCGGCAAAACCGGGACGAATGGTCACCCTACTTACAGACTATTCACTTGAGTGGACCATAAAGTGTCTTATAGAGGGAACTCTAAGGTGTCTTAAGATGCATTAAGATATATTATGTATGTAAATATTTATTTATATAGCGCTTTATAAGAGAGGCAATACAGTACAGAGAATTATAGTACAATAAGTGCAACAAACAAAATCAGACAATAGGAAAGGAAATCCCTGGCCTGCAGAGCTTACAGTCTTAATGCTAGATCCATATAACTCTGTTGTGTTTACGCTAATAACGGGACATTCCTGAAATTGGTACCTGACCCTGTGTGGTAGGCAGAGACACAGGGGCAGTGCCTGCCAATATCATAAAGAGCAGTGCACTTCCTATTTAGTAGAAGTGTGTGTCAGAGTTAAGAGTTCAGTCCAGAGTTAGAGTCTGCTGAGTCTGTCACCTGGCTGGCCCAGGGTGACAGAGAGAGCCTATATCAATTGGCCGTTGGAGAAGGGGAGCCATCAGCCTCTGAGTAGAGCTGATGCAACCTTAGTTAGGGAGGTGGACCAATTCCTCTCACCCTGTTTAGGGGGCGAGGGAAGAGCTAGCCCCACCCTGGGTGCCCTTGACCTGGGGTGGTGGCAGGGACACAGAGACCATCCTGAGGGAGAGCAGTCCTGTGTGGAGGAAGACACCCTGTACCTGATATATAGTCTTGTTGCTGCTATTCTGCTGCTGTGAATAAAGAGCTGCGGCTGCTTTTAAAGATATACAGTGTGAGACTGGAATCTCTCATCCCCGAGGGGGGGGGGGGACTCTCTGGAAGGATTCCACCCGTATTCCTGGGGCTCAGAGATGGAGGCGCTGCACCATTACATACATAGTTACATAATAGATGAGGTTGAAAAAAGACGTACGTCCATCAAGTTCAACCTATGCTAAATTCAGACAACAGATACTTACTTATTGATCCAGAGGAAGGCAAACAAAAAACCCCATTAAGGGGAAAAATTAATTCCTTCCTGACTCCAAGAATTGGCAATCGGATTAATCCCTGGATCAACATCCTTCCCATATATACTTATTTGGTATATCCCTGTATACCTGTCCCATCTAAAAAGATGTCCAACCTTTTTTTGAACAAATCTATTGTATCTGCCATCACAGTCTCCATGGGTAATGAGTTCCACATTTTAACTGCCCTTACTGTAAAGAACCCTTTCCTTTGTTGCTGGTGAAATTTCCTTTCCTCCAACCTTAAGGGATGGCCCCGAGTCCTTTGTACTGCCCGTGGGATGAATAGTTCTTTTGAAAGCTCCTTGTATTGTCCCTGAATATATTTGTATATAGTTATCATATCCCCTCTTAGACGCCTCTTTTCTAATGTAAATAAATCCAATATAGCTAGCCTCTCCTCATAAGTTAGAATGTCCATCCCCTTTATTAATTTGGTGGCTCTTCTCTGCACTCTCTCTAGTTCCAAAATGTCTTTTCTTAGGATTGGTGCCCAAAATTGTACTCCATATTCAAGGTGTGGTCTTACTAATGCTTTGTAAAGGGGCATAATTATGTCTACTTCCCTTCCATCCATTGCCCGTTTGATGCAAGATAAGATCTTGTTTGCCTTTGCAGCTACTGCATGACATTGGGCACTATTGCTAAGCCTGCTGTCTACAAGCACCCCTAAATCCTTCTCCATCAAGGATTCCCCCAATATATCTCCATTTAATTTGTAAGTCGCCTTTTTATTCTTGCATCCCAAATGCATAACCTTATATTTATCTGTATTAAACCTCATTTGCCATTTACCTGCCCACGTTTCCAGTCTCTCCAAGTCCTTCTGAAGAGAAATTTCATCCTGCTCTGATAAGACGGAGGCATTCACCCCAGAAACCTGATCCTGTCATCCCCCATACCATCGCGGGAGACTCAGGCCCCCCTGTTGCCAGCAGGTATGCACCACACTCAGACACGTAGCCAGACCCTAGTACAGAGGAGGGGGGCCCGATCTGCGATTGGCCCAGGGAAGGGGGGCTACATTGGGAATCGATGTTATTTTTCTTCATATTAATGGGTATCCTCAAAGCGAATGATATGCCAAAATGACGTCCATTAGCAAAACTACAATTGTTTCTTCACTTTTTCTGCTTGATCAATAGGGTGACCAGATTTCGAAAATGAAAAACCGGGACACCTTAAAAAATAATTTATTAAACAAATTACATCACGTGACACCCCCTGTTGCCATGACAACAAGACACTCTGATGCCCCTGCAGTGTTAGTGTGTATAGAGGTGGGGGCTTTGCTTGGGCCCTTCAACTCTTACAGCCAGGGCATTATTGGCCAGGAATGCCCAGTTCGGAGGGGATTACTACTTCAAAATGTATTTGATTCGTAACAACATCAAAAAACTCTAATACCAATAACTAACAACCACAGACAATGATAATCTAAACCATCAAATAAAATGTCTACGGCCCTTGTTCAAGCATGTTTGCGGTACTTACCAGATAAATCAGTGCCTGCAATCCACGACTGTATCCGCCTCTCCGAGCGTCTGAAAGCAACCCAGCGTTCCTGGTGTGTGGCTGAAGAGGTGAGGGACTCCCTCCTCTCAAACGGAAAAGAAGAGCAAAAAATAGAGTTGGAACATACCTATCATACAGGGATGAGAGAGAGAGACAGAGAATGAGAGAGAGACAGAGAATGAGAGACAGAGAATGAGAGACAGAGAATGAGAGAGAGACAGAGAATGAGAGAGAGACACAGAGAGAGAGAGAGACAGAGAATGAGAGAGAGACAGAGAGAGGGACATAGGGAGAGAGAGACAAAAGTAATGTACTGTATAACCATTATACCGTACCCCCTAGTATTCGTGTAATCATTGTCCCACACCCCCTTTTACTCACGCTTTGGCAATACTGAAATGTTCTTTTGACAGAGACACACAGAGAGAAACAGAGACACACAGAGAGAGACAGAGACACAGAGAGAGAGACAGAGACACAGAGAGAGAGACAGAGACACAGAGAGACACACAGAGAGAGACAGAGACACACAGAGAGAGACAGAGACACAGAGAGAGAGAGACACAGAGAGAGAGAGAGAGAGACACGGGCCTATTTAGTAAGCGTCGATAAGGCTGCGTCTATAGTATTTCAGACGGAGGGAAGGCACACACGCTGCAATACACTTGCTGAAGCCTGAGCTTTTTTATGGCTTTGCAGGGTATGCAGCGGGTGCGATTGGGGGCGTGGCAATAAATATTTGGAGGCGTGGCAATAACGTTCCGGCGCGGACGTCACTTTCCTACCTCACATCCCGATCCACCGGCATTTTTTCAGATGCAGCATCTGAAGCACTGTGCAGACAAGAAGAAAAATGCACACAATGCGCACCAGAGATTAAAATATAGTAAATTATTTATTAATAAAACAAGAAATAACCGAGGAGGATCCAACCCCACCTCAGTACTTTCTTCTCGTTGCTATTGCCACACTATACGTCCTGACGCCGGAAGGGAAGTTGGTACGCGACCAAGACGAGACACCGGATTTACAGTGGAACCACAACATACCACAGATTGCTGGAGGACCACACTGCGAGGGGCGCAGCCTATCGAGTTTCCCGGTCATCGTCCAAAGTCTGGAGCTGCGGAGTGACCACCGGATTACCACGGAGCCCGAGCCTGTCTCATACAATGCTTTTACCAAACGGATGTTTGTGAGTTTGCTATTTTTATCTTGTCCAGGAAATGAAATTGTTAAACCGAATTTACACATGGAGCGGGCGCTTTCTCTTCTTTTTTTTGTTTAGATATCTATCGAGGAGGTGGTTGTTTCCCTGAAGAGAGCTGCCAGGGCTCCAGAGGACGCCCGAATTGGATCCTTTTATGATTGAGTTATAACATAGCTATTAGAGCTAGGTTTCTGGACTTTTATTGTGTTTAGGCATAGTGTTTATTATTATTTTATTACAGCTACTTTTTAGTAATTGCACTGTTATTAATTCTGACCACTAATTCTCACTGCCATTATAATCTCTCTCTAGCCACAACCAAATTGCTATATCAGCTATATTATTTATTGGTTATACCAGGGGAGCACAAACTTTTGCAGCTCGCCCCCCTGCCGGTGCTCGCGCCCCCCCCCCCCTTACCTTGATGCGGCGTCATGTGACCTGCAGCGGCATTTGACGACGGTGACGTCACATGACCCCGCAGCGTAATTTAACATACTGTGCTATATCTATGCACACACAGCTGTCTCTAGGCATAAAACACATCCACACCGGGGGAAGGACCAGCACAGATAACATTCCAAGAGACACTGTTTTTAAGTATACCTTTTGCTTGCTTCATTCATTGTAACATCGCCGGAAGAAGAGATCAGTGTATCTCGAAAGCTCGCACAAATAAAAGCATTTCGTTAGCCACAGAACGGTATTATCTATTTATTTTTTGATTATTGAAGCTCGGCTAACACGGTACTGATACCTCTATATATATATATTGCGCGCGCACACACACATATAACGTTTTATCCAACTTTTTCATTTATCATTTGTAGAGAAAATGAACAATGTCGCCAGAAGTGCTATTTTTCAAAATGTAACATCTCTACTAATTAGTGTAAAATGATACTTCATATAAAGCAGGTTATGGGACCCATTATAAAATGACCTTCATGTTTCTTATCACATACCAGTATATGGATACTTTCTATTATCACAAGCTGCTAACATGTGACAGGGCTCAGAGTCTGAGCCCAGAATGTGACATACAGAACATTCTCATTCTAAATTTCAAAAAATATTGTGTTGATTTCTGACCTGACTGCCGTGGTTACAGCTCAACCACTCTGTTCTACTGTATGTCACCACTTTCTGCCACAACCAGCTGACGGTGGATCTGCAAGGAGTTCAACGCTTATTGGCATCACATCTGTTGCTTGGTTGACGTATCATTTCTCCAGCTTTTTATTGTATTGTTTTTAAATAGATTATATTTATTTAGTTGAATAGATATTTATTTAGTTTAATAGATATTTATTTAGTTTAATAGATTATATTTCTAAGTTTAATAAGTTATATTTCTTAGTTTAATAAGTTATATTTCTTAGTTTAATAAAATATATTTCTTAGTTTAATAAGTTATATTTCTTAGTTTAATAAGTTATATTTGTTAGTTTAATAAATTATATTTCTTAGTTTAATAAGTTATATTTCTTAGTTAATAGATTATATTTGTTAGCACAGTAGATTATATTTACTAGTATTTAAGTCTCCCCCTCAGTGCCCCATTAGGACCCGTGCGCATATTTCACATCTTTTCGGAGTCGCTTATTTTTTAGACCCTCGGAGCCGAAACCTAAAGGGGTCAGCTAAGAAAGTTCGGATCAAGAGGAGCCGCACAGCTTAAAGACAGAACATTTCCAAGGGAGATGGAGACAATTTGGGTAAGATCTGATTAAAGGACATCCTTTGAGGAAGGAAAGGGTGACAGGGGAGTCTAAGAGGGGGGTGAGAGAGCAAGGTGGTGTGTCAGATTGGGGCAGAGCAAGAGAACGCAAAAATGATGGGGATTTGCTGCACACCAAAAAAAAACAATAAGTAGTGATACTTTTACCGGTGCCCCTTAGTCTCAGGGAAGACCGGCATTTCGTCCAATGGATACAATATGATTGATGGGAAAGGGCACACGGATTTGAATAAAAAAAGATAATTTATTGTGCCACAGACTACAATGTTTCGGCTGCTGGCCTTTCTTTGCTGGATTTAGTGGGTTTAGCCACTTTACCTGAGAAAGACCAGCAGGCCGAAATGTTGTTGTCTATGGCAGTGCAAGAGAAAACAGGTTGGGGGGGGTGGGTTCTCGCAAAGTCGCCGACCCATGGGTGAGTGTCCCCGGTGGAAACTAGTCCTGGACCCCGGGAAAGCTGTCTGTGGCCCATACAAGCTGAGTAACATGTAAAAAGGACACATGTATGTTCAGAATGAGTTAGCATGGTATTTTGAGAGGCACCATAGCAGGTCAGTGCAAGTCAGTGCAGAGCACTGCAAGGTCAGTCAATATGAGGAAGGGTCCGATGGAGGAGTTGGAGGGTCCCAGAATATCTCTTAAAGCAGGGGTGCGCAAATCAAGGGGCACGACATTTTCTTGGGAGGAGGGGCTCGGCGCTTACAGAGGCCCCTCGCTCTTCCCCACAGCATTTAAATTAAATGCCGGAGATCGCGTGCAAGGCCTCTGTAAGTTCCCTTTCCTTGTCTCCGGCGGCTTCTGGCGACAGCAATGTGGCGTCACATGATGTGGCATTGCCATAGCAACGTGATATCACATGACGTCGTTACATCAGAACGTCGGAGACAAGGTGGGGAAGGTGGAGGGGGGAGCAGGGGGAAAAGGTTGTGCAACCCTGTCTTAAAGCATTGCCTTGCATACAGATCAGAGGCCAAGAATGGATATGGATATCCGATGTGAAGCCGGAAATAAGACAGAAAAGACCGTTTCGGGGGAAGAAGGTGAGTGATGAAATAGCCGTCACTGTGTAACTCTTCCAATTACCTGCAACTTCATGCAGAGAAATAGCAACGCTTGTTTTTAACGTGCTAAGCGCCTAATGGGGAATTCAACTGCTGAGAAGTTAAGGGAGTTACTAACCCAAACTCAGCGACGTTTCTGTGTCTCTGTGATAACTCCCCCAGGACATGCCTGAAAACCAGAGGTAACTCAATGTATTTTTGATAAATAGAAAC
This sequence comes from Ascaphus truei, assembly GCF_040206685.1. NCBI lineage: Eukaryota > Metazoa > Chordata > Amphibia > Anura > Ascaphidae > Ascaphus > Ascaphus truei. Next base: position 8,738,548 of record NC_134498.1, read on the forward strand.
ATGACCTTCTGGGGAGGGGTATATAATGGGTACTGGGCCTGGTGAGGTGGGTATAACGAGTACTGGGCCTGGGGAGGGGCGTATAACAGGGTACTGGGCCTTGGGAAGGTTGTATAACTGGGTACTGGGCCTGGGGAGGTGGGTATAACGGGTATTTGCCCTGTGGAGGGCGGTATAACGTGGTATTGGGGATGGGGTATAAGTGGCACAGGAGCTCTTGCGATACAGAGTATCACTGTCCCTGGTTACAAACACTTCATGTCTCCTGCAGATCAGGACACACACGAAGGTGGTGCCCTTTGTGCCACCAGACGACGAGGCGGGCTACGAGGCGGACGACGAGGCATACGACAAAGCGGGCGTCAAGTGGAACAATGAGGTGGGCTACAAGGCGGCCGATGACGCAGACGTGGTGTACGATGACCAAGGAGCATACGACAGGTGTGGCCGGATCTGCTGCTTCACCTTTTTTAGGCGGAGGAGAAGACCCCGGGAGCAGGTAGGAGAATACGAGAGGTGCGGACAGATCTGCTGCTTCACCTTTTTTAGGCGGAGAAGAAACCAGGTGCAGGTAGCAGAGGAGCCAGGGCGTAGATACAGGGGTATTCTAGGGGCCCTGAGAAGTTGGTTTGACCGCAGGAGAGGCAGATAAGATCAGGAAGGCTGAGGGAGGGGCAGGTACTAGAGGGAGATAGGGATATTGGGCGTGAGAGGGTGAGAGAGAACAAGGAGCAGGGCCAGAGCACGGGTTTCATGCGCCCGAGGCAAAACTTAAAATTTGTGCCCCAGTTGTATAAAAAATAATAAGATAAATAAAATAATAAAATAAACAGTGGCGTAGATATCGGGGCTGCAGGGGGGTGCGACCGCACCCCAGCGCAACGCAAAATAAAAATAAAAGGGCGCCAAAATACTGGATAAAAAAAAGAATAATAATTTAAAAAAAAAAGATAAATAAATAAAATAATAAGAGGAAAAAATAATAATGATTATTAATGCGCCCCTAGGACCTCTGCGCGCTAGGCGACCGCCTAATGGCCGGCCGGCCCTGCGAGGTATGCGGGAGGAAAAGGGGTGAATGGGATAGATATGCAGGGGGATGGGGGAGCAGGTGAGTTATACACAGGGGCACAAGGGCCCCATCACCCGCATCTCTATATACTGAGTGTGCCCCTGTGTATAACAACGCTGATCTGTGCTGCTCCATCTGATCTCACTGCGCAGTGATCCAGGGACCATCCGATCGCCATTTAATGGGGTCAGGAAGGAATTTTTTTCCCCCATTGCACAGCAGGGGTTATGTTTCGCCTTCCTCTGGATCACAGCAACAAACTGCACTTTGTGCATGAATTATCAGTGAGATCTTTATACACCCTGCATTGGTCTTCACCCCTTTGCTGCCGGAGGGGCCTGCAATGCATTGCTCTGCGTGTTACTATATCGCTCTGCAATGTGCTGCAGGCCCCTCCCAGCAAAGAGATTCATTATTTCAATAAAATACTCTCTTTAATCAAACCTATGTGTAGTGTCTTTTCTATCCGTTGTATCTATTGCTAACAGCTCAGTGATTCTTCCCCAGGACGCTGCACTAGTGTCACGCTGCCAAGCCCAGGTGTGAGGGAGATTTATAGGGTCACATATACACTTCTGCCAAAACACGAGTGCAAACAGGAAGCCCCTCTGATCTCATATATTTTATTACACAAAACGGTATCTAAAAAGGTAAAAATAACATACATGGGATTCTGCTACAAATATCTCTCTAATTACAAACCAATTAGCAAATCATTCAGATTAGTCGAGCGAAAAGAAAGGGTTAAGTATCTCATGTACAGTATATGCAGTGTAGGCTGTTCTGCAGCATTACATGCAGGGGACAACGTTTAGGGGATATAAGTAATGCTGATCTCAGAGCTGACCGGCTGACCTGCTCTACCGGCTGACCGGCTGACCTGCTCTTCTGGCTGACCTGCTGACCTGCTCTACTGGCTGACCGGCTGACCTGCTCTACCGGCTGACCGGCTTCTCTTCTTTCAGCTAAATGACCTGAATTGTGGCCCCTGTATCTCCCAATTAAACGTTTTATTGGCATATTCTTGTTTGACTCGTTCTATACAGACATTTTCTATATATTCATTGTGGGATTTGATAACATCTGTAAGATCTCTCAGAATATCACATTCTGTACGTTTGTGTTGAAGATTTTTCCATTCTCAATTTACTTAATATTAGTTTTTGGCATCAATTATTTATATCGAGTCCAAAATACCTTTATACAGAATGCTGTTCCATTTAGCCCACAAATGCTGCTTCATTAAAGCCCATGGGTGGCACTTTATGCATTCTCAAACTTTTAGGCAACATCCCTAATTTCCAAAAGTGGGATTAAATCTGTACATATTTAAATGGTTAATTTTCTTACTCAGACTCCTAAATCCCTCCCCAAATATATCCGTTTCACATAAAAGTGTGTGCGCTTCTCCTTCCGCCTAACTGGCACGTCGTCCTTACGGGCGCCACTCCTTGCAACTCCACGCTGCCCTCCAGTGGCAAAAGAAATAAGATACATTTACTATACTCGTCTGGCAGCTGCTCCCGTATAAGGTGGGTAACTCTGTATTAGGGGTCTTGGTAGACTATATTTTATACTTATGTCGGATAGATGAGGAATTAATATTCCTAACGGGTTATTGTGAGAGGCCTTAGATCTTATCCTATATGCACGCAGCCCTCGCCTCTCTGACCTTGAACACGTACTTCAATCTGATTTTTGAGACTTGAAACTGGATTTCCCAAAACAAACTGATTTTAAACACTGACAAGACTGTAACAATGGTATTTGGGACCAGAGCTAAATTGCTAAAGCTACCAATGACAGAGCTTCAGATAAAAACCAGCTCTAAAACCATCCTAGCCCCTGTTACTTGTTTGAAATATCTGATCATTCAACTCCCATTTAACATTTGGGTTGCACATTGATACCCTGACATCCAAATCCTATGCCAAACTAGGTGTACTTTAAAGGAACAAATCCTCCCTAAGGCCCTCATGCAGTAAGCAGCGATAAGCCACTTATCACCAGCTTATCGCCAAAAAAGCCACACTGATACACACACACACACACACACAGATACAGACACACTGATACACACACACACACCGCGCCCTGATGGCAGGGGTGGAGGCGTGGGGCTCCTGCTCTCCTCTGTCTGCCGTTACTGAACCCTTCCTATTCCCCCCTCTCTTGCTTTTCCCTCCTTTGAGGCTCACACTGTCCAGATCTTCTCTCCTCTCCCTGTTCATGTGGCGGTCATCTATCGCCCACCTACCTCTACTCATCCCCCTTCTGCCTTTCTCTCTCACTTTGAATCCTGGCTCTCTTTCTTTCTCTCCTCAGACTCCCCTGTTCTTCTCCTTGGGGACTTCAATTGCCACATTGATGACCCCTCTCTCTCTTGGGCTTCCCGCTTTCTTTCTCTTACCTCTTCTTTTGGCCTTCAACAGTGGACTGCAGCCAGCACCCACAAGGATGGCCACTACTTAGACCTGGTTTTCACTAAAAACTTATCTCTCTCTGATTTCTCCATTTCCCCTTTTCCTCTCTCTGACCATCATCTCATCTCATTCTCTTTATCTCGCTTCTCCCCTTCTCCACCTCCATCTACCCCCCGGTTCTGCAGAAACCTGCGCTCTATTCACTTACCTGACTTTGAGTCCACTTTACACTCCTCCCTCTCCTCTCTCAGCTCTGCTACAGACCCTGACAACCTGGTCAGAAAGTACAACTCTGTCTTGTCCTCATCTCTTGATCTACATGCCCCGCTTTCTCTCTGCCGCCCTCGCCCTTCTAACCCTAGACCCTGGCTAAATTCCCACACGCGCATGCTGCGTTCCTCCACTCGTTCCTCTGAACGCCTCTGGAGGAAGTCTCACACTCTCGCAGACTTCCTTCACTACAAATTTATGCTATCCTGTTTCAACTCTGCCCTCTCGCAAGCTAAACAAGCCTACTTTTCTGCACTAATAACATGCACAAGTCTAACCCACGCCGACTGTTCTCTGTCTTTGATACTCTACTCAAACCACCCTCAGCTGCCTCTCCTTCCTCCATCTCCGCTCAGGACTTTGCAGACTATTTTAAGGAAAAGGTGGAATCCATACGGCAGAACATCCCCTGTTTCTTCCCCCCATCCTACACCTCTTCCTAACTCTCCTCCTGCCTTCCTTGAGTCTTTTTCCACTGTCTCAGAGGAGGATGTGTCGCTGTTGATCTCCTCTTCTCCCTCTACCACTTGCCCTCTTGACCCCATTCCCTCCCATCTCCTAAAACCTCTAGCTCCTACTATAATCCCTACGCTTACACACATTTTTAACTCCTCCCTCTGCTCTGGAACCTTTCCATCCTCCTTCAAACATGCAACAGTCATACCATTACTCAAAAACAGCAAGCTTGACCCTACCTGTCTTTCTAACTATCGACCTGTCTCCCTCCTGCCTTTTGCCTCTAAACTACTTGAACGTCTTGTATTCTCTCGCTTGCTCCATTTTCTCAACACTTATTCTCTCCTAGACCCTCTACAATCTGGCTTCCGCACTGCTCACTCCACGGAAACAACCCTCACTAAAATAACTGACGAGCTCCATGCTGCCAAAGACAGAGGTCATTACACTCTGCTCATATTACTCGACCTCTCTGCAGCATTTGACACCGTGGACCACCCTCTTCTCCTCCACATTCTCCATACTCTAGGTATTCGGAACAAAGCTCTATCCTGGATCTCATCCTACCTCTCCCATCGTACTTTTAGTGTCTCTTCTGCTAACACCTCCTCCTCCTCTATTGATCTCTCTGTGGGGGTACCCCAGGGCTCTGTCCTGGGACCTCTTCTCTTTTCTCTGTACACACTCTCTCTAGGTGACCTAATAACATCTTTTGGGTTTAATTATCACCTCTATGCCGACGACACACAAATATACTTTTCAACACCTGACCTTACACCTGCTGTACAAACCAAAGTTTCTGAATGTCTCTCTGCTATATCATCCTGGATGGCCCTCCGACGCCTTAAACTCAACATGGCTAAAACAGAGCTCCTCATACTTCCTCCCAAACCTGGCCCTAATACCTCCTTCCACATTACTGTTGGAACTACAATCATTCACCCAGTAGCCCAAGCACGCTGCCTAGGGGTCACGTTCGACTCCTCTCTCACATTCGCCCCTCACATTCAAAACATTTCTAAAACTTGTCGCTTTTTCCTCCGCAATATAACTAAGATACGCCCTTTCCTCTGTTGTTCGACTGCTAAAACTCTGACTCAGGCCCTCATTCTCTCCTGTCTTGATTACTGTAACCTCCTGCTGTCCGGCCTTCCTGCCTCTCACCTGTCTCCCCTACAATCTATCCTAAATGCTGCTGCCAGAATCACTCTACTCTTTCCTAGATCTGTCTCAGCATCTCCCCTCATGAAATCCCTCTCCTGGCTTCCGATCAAATCCCGCATCTCACACTCCATTCTTCTCCTCACTTTTAAAGCTTTACATTCTTCTGCCCCTCCTTACATCTCATCCCTAATTTCTCGGTATGCACCATCCAGACTCTTGCGTTCTTCTCAAGGATGTCTTCTTTCTACCCCCTTTGTATCTAAAGCCCTCTCCCGCCTTAAACCTTTTTCACTGACTGCCCCACATCTCTGGAATGCCCTTCCCCTCAGTACCCGACTAGCACCCTCTCTATCCACCTTTAAGACCCACCTTAAGACACACTTGCTTAAAGAAGCATATGAATAGCACTGTGGATATTCTAAACACGATACATAATGCTTGACCCCCTGCAGACGCACTTACCAGAACTCCCTCCTACTGTCTCTGTACGTTCTCCCTACCTACCAATTAGACTGTAAGCTCCTCGGGGCAGGGACTCCTCTTCCGAAATGTTACTTTTATGTCTAAAGCACTTATTCCCATGATATGTTTTTTATATTATCTGTTATTTATTTGATTACCACATGTATTACTACTGTGAAGCGCTATGTACACTAATGGCGCTATATAAATAAAGACATACAATACAATACAATACACACACACACAGATACAGACACACTGATACACACACACACACACACACACACACACTAATACACACACACACACACACACACACACACACACACACACACACACACACACACACACACACACACACACACACCCACTGATTCACACACACACACACACACACACACACACACACACACACACACACACACACACACACACACACACCCACTGATTCACACACACACACACACACACCCACTGATTCACACACACACAGACCCACTGATACACACACACACACACACACTGAAACACACACACACACTGAAACACACACACACACTGAAACACACACACACACTGAAACACGCGCACACACACACACACACACACACACACACACACACACACACACACACACACACACACACACACACACACACACACACACACACACACTGATACACACACACACACACACACACTGACACACACACACACACACACAGATACACACAGATACACACACACACAGATACACACACACACACACACACAGATACACAAACACACAGAGATACACATACACACACACACACACACACATACACACAAATACACACACACAGATACACATACACACACACACACACACACACTGATACACATACACACACACACACACACACACACACACTGATACACATACACACACACACACACACACACACACACACACACACACTGATACACATACACACACACACACACACACACAGATACACACACCCACACACACCCACTGATTCACACACACACACACACACACACACACACACACACACACAAAGCTGTGAGCGCCGGAGGGGCAAAGGTGGGAGCGCCGGGGGGCAAAGCTGTGAGCGCCGGGGGGGGCAAAGGTGGGAGCGCCGGGGGGCAAAGGTGGGAGTGCCGATGGGGCAAAGGTGGGAGCGCCGGGGGGCAAAGGTGGGAGTGCCGATGGGGCAAAGGTGGGAGCGCCGGGGGGCAAAGGTGGGAGTGCCGATGGGGCAATGGTGGGAGCGCCGGGGGGGCAATGGTGGGAGCGCCAGGGGGGCAAAGGTACAAGGTGGTACAAAGGTAGGCGCACCTCCGCTACCACCTCCTATTACCCCCCCTGGCTGGGACCCGGGACAGAAAGGGGACACTCACCGCGAACAGAGGAGCCGGGAGCGGGAAGACACTTGTGCTCTGCACAAAGCGGAAGTCCCGCCCCCGGCTTCCTCTGACCTGCCTGCAACCAATCCCCTGCGGGCCGGCCGGCATTCTAAGTCCCGCCCCCGGCATTCTCCTTCATTCAGTCTCCCCGGCAGCATTCACACACACACATAGAAAATACTTACCGGCCGCCGCATTCTCCTCACCGCCGCTGCCCCGCAATACCGGGACCAGGGACAAAAATCGGGACATAACCGGGACGGAGCTAAAATCGGGACAGGGCAGAAAAAAACGGGACTGTCCCGGCAAAACCGGGACGAATGGTCACCCTACTTACAGACTATTCACTTGAGTGGACCATAAAGTGTCTTATAGAGGGAACTCTAAGGTGTCTTAAGATGCATTAAGATATATTATGTATGTAAATATTTATTTATATAGCGCTTTATAAGAGAGGCAATACAGTACAGAGAATTATAGTACAATAAGTGCAACAAACAAAATCAGACAATAGGAAAGGAAATCCCTGGCCTGCAGAGCTTACAGTCTTAATGCTAGATCCATGGAACTCTGTTGTGTTTACGCTAATAACGGGACATTCCTGAAATTGGTACCTGACCCTGTGTGGTAGGCAGAGACACAGGGGCAGTGCCTGCCAATATCATAAAGAGCAGTGCACTTCCTATTTAGTAGAAGTGTGTGTCAGAGTTAAGAGTTCAGTCCAGAGTTAGAGTCTGCTGAGTCTGTCACCTGGCTGGCCCAGGGTGACAGAGAGAGCCTATATCAATTGGCCGTTGGAGAAGGGGAGCCATCAGCCTCTGAGTAGAGCTGATGCAACCTTAGTTAGGGAGGTGGACCAATTCCTCTCACCCTGTTTAGGGGGCGAGGGAAGAGCTAGCCCCACCCTGGGTGCCCTTGACCTGGGGTGGTGGCAGGGACACAGAGACCATCCTGAGGGAGAGCAGTCCTGTGTGGAGGAAGACACCCTGTACCTGATATATAGTCTTGTTGCTGCTATTCTGCTGCTGTGAATAAAGAGCTGCGGCTGCTTTTAAAGATATACAGTGTGAGACTGGAATCTCTCATCCCCGAGGGGGGGGGGGGACTCTCTGGAAGGATTCCACCCGTATTCCTGGGGCTCAGAGATGGAGGCGCTGCACCATTACATACATAGTTACATAATAGATGAGGTTGAAAAAAGACGTACGTCCATCAAGTTCAACCTATGCTAAATTCAGACAACAGATACTTACTTATTGATCCAGAGGAAGGCAAACAAAAAACCCCATTAAGGGGAAAAATTAATTCCTTCCTGACTCCAAGAATTGGCAATCGGATTAATCCCTGGATCAACATCCTTCCCATATATACTTATTTGGTATATCCCTGTATACCTGTCCCATCTAAAAAGATGTCCAACCTTTTTTTGAACAAATCTATTGTATCTGCCATCACAGTCTCCATGGGTAATGAGTTCCACATTTTAACTGCCCTTACTGTAAAGAACCCTTTCCTTTGTTGCTGGTGAAAATTCCTTTCCTCCAACCTTAAGGGATGGCCCCGAGTCCTTTGTACTGCCCGTGGGATGAATAGTTCTTTTGAAAGCTCCTTGTATTGTCCCTGAATATATTTGTATATAGTTATCATATCCCCTCTTAGACGCCTCTTTTCTAATGTAAATAAATCCAATATAGCTAGCCTCTCCTCATAAGTTAGAATGTCCATCCCCTTTATTAATTTGGTGGCTCTTCTCTGCACTCTCTCTAGTTCCAAAATGTCTTTTCTTAGGATTGGTGCCCAAAATTGTACTCCATATTCAAGGTGTGGTCTTACTAATGCTTTGTAAAGGGGCATAATTATGTCTACTTCCCTTCCATCAATTGCCCGTTTGATGCAAGATAAGATCTTGTTTGCCTTTGCAGCTACTGCATGACATTGGGCACTATTGCTAAGCCTGCTGTCTACAAGCACCCCTAAATCCTTCTCCATCAAGGATTCCCCCAATATATCTCCATTTAATTTGTAAGTCGCCTTTTTATTCTTGCATCCCAAATGCATAACCTTATATTTATCTGTATTAAACCTCATTTGCCATTTACCTGCCCACGTTTCCAGTCTCTCCAAGTCCTTCTGAAGAGAAATTTCATCCTGCTCTGATAAGACGGAGGCATTCACCCCAGAAACCTGATCCTGTCATCCCCCATACCATCGCGGGAGACTCAGGCCCCCCTGTTGCCAGCAGGTATGCACCACACTCAGACACGTAGCCAGACCCTAGTACAGAGGAGGGGGGCCCGATCTGCGATTGGCCCAGGGAAGGGGGGCTACATTGGGAATCGATGTTATTTTTCTTCATATTAATGGGTATCCTCAAAGCGAATGATATGCCAAAATGACGTCCATTAGCAAAACTACAATTGTTTCTTCACTTTTTCTGCTTGATCAATAGGGTGACCAGATTTCGAAAATGAAAAACCGGGACACCTTAAAAAATAATTTATTAAACAAATTACATCACGTGACACCCCCTGTTGCCATGACAACAAGACACTCTGATGCCCCTGCAGTGTTAGTGTGTATAGAGGTGGGGGCTTTGCTTGGGCCCTTCAACTCTTACAGCCAGGGCATTATTGGCCAGGAATGCCCAGTTCGGAGGGGATTACTACTTCAAAATGTATTTGATTCGTAACAACATCAAAAAACTCTAATACCAATAACTAACAACCACAGACAATGATAATCTAAACCATCAAATAAAATGTCTACGGCCCTTGTTCAAGCATGTTTGCGGTACTTACCAGATAAATCAGTGCCTGCAATCCACGACTGTATCCGCCTCTCCGAGCGTCTGAAAGCAACCCAGCGTTCCTGGTGTGTGGCTGAAGAGGTGAGGGACTCCCTCCTCTCAAACGGAAAAGAAGAGCAAAAAATAGAGTTGGAACATACCTATCATAGAGGGATGAGAGAGAGAGACAGAGAATGAGAGAGAGACAGAGAATGAGAGACAGAGAATGAGAGACAGAGAATGAGAGAGAGACAGAGAATGAGAGAGAGACACAGAGAGAGAGAGAGACAGAGAATGAGAGAGAGACAGAGAGAGGGACATAGGGAGAGAGAGACAAAAGTAATGTACTGTATAACCATTATACCGTACCCCCTAGTATTCGTGTAATCATTGTCCCACACCCCCTTTTACTCACGCTTTGGCAATACTGAAATGTTCTTTTGACAGAGACACACAGAGAGAAACAGAGACACACAGAGAGAGACAGAGACACAGAGAGAGAGACAGAGACACAGAGAGACACACAGAGAGAGACAGAGACACACAGAGAGAGACAGAGACACAGAGAGAGAGAGAGAGACACAGAGAGAGAGAGAGAGAGAGACACGGGCCTATTTAGTAAGCGTCGATAAGGCTGCGTCTATAGTATTTCAGACGGAGGGAAGGCACACACGCTGCAATACACTTGCTGAAGCCTGAGCTTTTTTATGGCTTTGCAGGGTATGCAGCGGGTGCGATTGGGGGCGTGGCAATAAATATTTGGAGGCGTGGCAATAACGTTCCGGCGCGGACGTCACTTTCCTACCTCACATCCCGATCCACCGGCATTTTTTCAGATGCAGCATCTGAAGCACTGTGCAGACAAGAAGAAAAATGCACACAATGCGCACCAGAGATTAAAATATAGTAAATTATTTATTAATAAAACAAGAAATAACCGAGGAGGATCCAACCCCACCTCAGTACTTTCTTCTCGTTGCTATTGCCACACTATACGTCCTGACGCCGGAAGGGAAGTTGGTACGCGACCAAGACGAGACACCGGATTTACAGTGGAACCACAACATACCACAGATTGCTGGAGGACCACACTGCGAGGGGCGCAGCCTATCGAGTTTCCCGGTCATCGTCCAAAGTCTGGAGCTGCGGAGTGACCACCGGATTACCACGGAGCCCGAGCCTGTCTCACACAATGCTTTTACCAAACGGATGTTTGTGAGTTTGCTATTTTTATCTTGTCCAGGAAATGAAATTGTTAAACCGAATTTACACATGGAGCGGGCGCTTTCTCTTCTTTTTTTTGTTTAGATATCTATCGAGGAGGTGGTTGTTTCCCTGAAGAGAGCTGCCAGGGCTCCAGAGGACGCCCGAATTGGATCCTTTTATGATTGAGTTATAACATAGCTATTAGAGCTAGGTTTCTGGACTTTTATTGTGTTTAGGCATAGTGTTTATTATTATTTTATTACAGCTACTTTTTAGTAATTGCACTGTTATTAATTCTGACCACTAATTCTCACTGCCATTATAATCTCTCTCTAGCCACAACCAAATTGCTATATCAGCTATATTATTTATTGGTTATACCAGGGGAGCACAAACTTTTGCAGCTCGCCCCCCTGCCGGTGCTCGCGCCCCCCCCCCTTACCTTGATGCGGCGTCATGTGACCTGCAGCGGCATTTGACGAGGGTGATGTCACATGACCCCGCAGCGTAATTTAACATACTGTGCTATATCTATGCACACACAGCTGTCTCTAGGCATAAAACACATCCACACCGGGGGAAGGACCAGCACAGACAACATTCCAAGAGACACTGTTTTTAAGTATACCTTTTGCTTGCTTCATTCATTGTAACATCGCCGGAAGAAGAGATCAGTGTATCTCGAAAGCTCGCACAAATAAAAGCATTTCGTTAGCCACAGAACGGTATTATCTATTTATTTTTTGATTATTGAAGCTCGGCTAACACGGTACTGATACCTCTATATATATATATTGCGCGCGCACACACACATATAACGTTTTATCCAACTTTTTCATTTATCATTTGTAGAGAAAATGAACAATGTCGCCAGAAGTGCTATTTTTCAAAATGTAACATCTCTACTAATTAGTGTAAAATGATACTTCATATAAAGCAGGTTATGGGACCCATTATAAAATGACCTTCATGTTTCTTATCACATACCAGTATATGGATACTTTCTATTATCACAAGCTGCTAACATGTGACAGGGCTCAGAGTCTGAGCCCAGAATGTGACATACAGAACATTCTCATTCTAAATTTCAAAAAATATTGTGTTGATTTCTGACCTGACTGCCGTGGTTACAGCTCAACCACTCTGTTCTACTGTATGTCACCACTTTCTGCCACAACCAGCTGACGGTGGATCTGCAAGGAGTTCAACGCTTATTGGCATCACATCTGTTGCTTGGTTGACGTATCATTTCTCCAGCTTTTTATTGTATTGTTTTTAAATAGATTATATTTATTTAGTTGAATAGATATTTATTTAGTTTAATAGATATTTATTTAGTTTAATAGATTATATTTCTAAGTTTAATAAGTTATATTTCTTAGTTTAATAAGTTATATTTCTTAGTTTAATAAAATATATTTCTTAGTTTAATAAGTTATATTTCTTAGTTTAATAAGTTATATTTGTTAGTTTAATAAATTATATTTCTTAGTTTAATAAGTTATATTTCTTAGTTAATAGATTATATTTGTTAGCACAGTAGATTATATTTACTAGTATTTAAGTCTCCCCCTCAGTGCCCCATTAGGACCCGTGCGCATATTTCACATCTTTTCGGAGTCGCTTATTTTTTAGACCCTCGGAGCCGAAACCTAAAGGGGTCAGCTAAGAAAGTTCGGATCAAGAGGAGCCGCACAGCTTAAAGACAGAACATTTCCAAGGGAGATGGAGACAATTTGGGTAAGATCTGATTAAAGGACATCCTTTGAGGAAGGAAAGGGTGACAGGGGAGTCTAAGAGGGGGGTGAGAGAGCAAGGTGGTGTGTCAGATTGGGGCAGAGCAAGAGAACGCAAAAATGATGGGGATTTGCTGCACACCAAAAAAAAACAATAAGCAGTGATACTTTTACCGGTGCCCCTTAGTCTCAGGGAAGACCGGCATTTCGTCCAATGGATACAATATGATTGATGGGAAAGGGCACACGGATTTGAATAAAAAAAGATAATTTATTGTGCCACAGACTACAATGTTTCGGCTGCTGGCCTTTCTTTGCTGGATTTAGTGGGTTTAGCCACTTTACCTGAGAAAGACCAGCAGGCCGAAATGTTGTTGTCTATGGCAGTGCAAGAGAAAACAGGTTGGGGGGGGTGGGTTCTCGCAAAGTCGCCGACCCATGGGTGAGTGTCCCCGGTGGAAACTAGTCCTGGACCCCGGGAAAGCTGTCTGTGGCCCATACAAGCTGAGTAACATGTAAAAAGGACACATGTATGTTCAGAATGAGTTAGCATGGTATTTTGAGAGGCACCATAGCAGGTCAGTGCAAGTCAGTGCAGAGCACTGCAAGGTCAGTCAATATGAGGAAGGGTCCGATGGAGGAGTTGGAGGGTCCCAGAATATCTCTTAAAGCAGGGGTGCGCAAATCAAGGGGCACGACATTTTCTTGGGAGGAGGGGCTCGGCGCTTACAGAGGCCCCTCGCTCTTCCCCACAGCATTTAAATTAAATGCCGGAGATCGCGTGCAAGGCCTCTGTAAGTTCCCTTTCCTTGTCTCCGGCGGCTTCTGGCGACAGCAATGTGGCGTCACATGATGTGGCATTGCCATAGCAACGTGATATCACATGACGTCGTTACATCAGAACGTCGGAGACAAGGTGGGGAAGGTGGAGGGGGGAGCAGGGGGAAAAGGTTGTGCAACCCTGTCTTAAAGCATTGCCTTGCATACAGATCAGAGGCCAAGAATGGATATGGATATCCGATGTGAAGCCGGAAATAAGACAGAAAAGACCGTTTCGGGGGAAGAAGGTGAGTGATGAAATAGCCGTCACTGTGTAACTCTTCCAATTACCTGCAACTTCATGCAGAGAAATAGCAACGCTTGTTTTTAACGTGCTAAGCGCCTAATGGGGAATTCAACTGCTGAGAAGTTAAGGGAGTTACTAACCCAAACTCAGCGACGTTTCTGTGTCTCTGTGATAACTCCCCCAGGACATGCCTGAAAACCAGAGGTAACTCAATGTATTTTTGATAAATAGAAACATGACCTTCTGGGGAGGGGTATATAATGGGTACTGGGCCTGGTGAGGTGGGTATAACGAGTACTGGGCCTGGGGAGGGGCGTATAACAGGGTACTGGGCCTTGGGAAGGTTGTATAACTGGGTACTGGGCCTGGGGAGGTGGGTATAACGGGTATTTGCCCTGTGGAGGGCGGTATAACGTGGTATTGGGGATGGGGTATAAGTGGCACAGGAGCTCTTGCGATACAGAGTATCACTGTCCCTGGTTACAAACACTTCATGTCTCCTGCAGATCAGGACACACACGAAGGTGGTGCCCTTTGTGCCACCAGACGACGAGGCGGGCTACGAGGCGGACGACGAGGCATACGACAAAGCGGGCGTCAAGTGGAACAATGAGGTGGGCTACAAGGCGGCCGATGACGCAGACGTGGTGTACGATGACCAAGGAGCATACGACAGGTGTGGCCGGATCTGCTGCTTCACCTTTTTTAGGCGGAGGAGAAGACCCCGGGAGCAGGTAGGAGAATACGAGAGGTGCGGACAGATCTGCTGCTTCACCTTTTTTAGGCGGAGAAGAAGCCAGGTGCAGGTAGCAGAGGAGCCAGGGCGTAGATACAGGGGTATTCTAGGGGCCCTGAGAAGTTGGTTTGACCGCAGGAGAGGCAGATAAGATCAGGAAGGCTGAGGGAGGGGCAGGTACTAGAGGGAGATAGGGATATTGGGCGTGAGAGGGTGAGAGAGAACAAGGAGCAGGGCCAGAGCACGGGTTTCATGCGCCCGAGGCAAAACTTAAAATTTGTGCCCCAGTTGTATAAAAAATAATAAGATAAATAAAATAATAAAATAAACAGTGGCGTAGATATCGGGGCTGCAGGGGGGTGCGACCGCACCCCAGCGCAACGCAAAATAAAAATAAAAGGGCGCCAAAATACTGGATAAAAAAAAAGAATAATAATTTTAAAAAAAAGATAAATAAATAAAATAATAAGAGGAAAAAATAATAATGATTATTAATGCGCCCCTAGGACCTCTGCGCGCTAGGCGACCGCCTAATGGCCGGCCGGCCCTGCGAGGTATGCGGGAGGAAAAGGGGTGAATGGGATAGATATGCAGGGGGATGGGGGAGCAGGTGAGTTATACACAGGGGCACAAGGGCCCCATCACCCGCATCTCTATATACTGAGTGTGCCCCTGTGTATAACAACGCTGATCTGTGCTGCTCCATCTGATCTCACTGCGCAGTGATCCAGGGACCAACCGATCGCCATTTAATGGGGTCAGGAAGGAATTTTTTTCCCCCATTGCACAGCAGGGGTTATGTTTCGCCTTCCTCTGGATCACAGCAACAAACTGCACTTTGTGCATGAATTATCAGTGAGATCTTTATACACCCTGCATTGGTCTTCACCCCTTTGCTGCCGGAGGGGCCTGCAATGCATTGCTCTGCGTGTTACTATATCGCTCTGCAATGTGCTGCAGGCCCCTCCCAGCAAAGAGATTCATTATTTCAATAAAATACTCTCTTTAATCAAACCTATGTGTAGTGTCTTTTCTATCCGTTGTATCTATTGCTAACAGCTCAGTGATTCTTCCCCAGGACGCTGCACTAGTGTCACGCTGCCAAGCCCAGGTGTGAGGGAGATTTATAGGGTCACATATACACTTCTGCCAAAACACGAGTGCAAACAGGAAGCCCCTCTGATCTCATATATTTTATTACACAAAACGGTATCTAAAAAGGTAAAAATAACATACATGGGATTCTGCTACAAATATCTCTCTAATTACAAACCAATTAGCAAATCATTCAGATTAGTCGAGCGAAAAGAAAGGGTTAAGTATCTCATGTACAGTATATGCAGTGTAGGCTGTTCTGCAGCATTACATGCAGGGGACAACGTTTAGGGGATATAAGTAATGCTGATCTCAGAGCTGACCGGCTGACCTGCTCTACCGGCTGACCGGCTGACCTGCTCTTCTGGCTGACCTGCTGACCTGCTCTACTGGCTGACCGGCTGACCTGCTCTACCGGCTGACCGGCTTCTCTTCTTTCAGCTAAATGACCTGAATTGTGGCCCCTGTATCTCCCAATTAAACGTTTTATTGGCATATTCTTGTTTGACTCGTTCTATACAGACATTTTCTATATATTCATTGTGGGATTTGATAACATCTGTAAGATCTCTCAGAATATCACATTCTGTACGTTTGTGTTGAAGATTTTTCCATTCTCAATTTACTTAATATTAGTTTTTGGCATCAATTATTTATATCGAGTCCAAAATACCTTTATACAGAATGCTGTTCCCTTTAGCCCACAAATGCTGCTTCATTAAAGCCCATGGGTGGCACTTTATGCATTCTCAAACTTTTAGGCAACATCCCTAATTTCCAAAAGTGGGATTAAATCTGTACATATTTAAATGGTTAATTTTCTTACTCAGACTCCTAAATCCCTCCCCAAATATATCCGTTTCACATAAAAGTGTGTGCGCTTCTCCTTCCGCCTAACTGGCACGTCGTCCTTACGGGCGCCACTCCTTGCAACTCCACGCTGCCCTCCAGTGGCAAAAGAAATAAGATACATTTACTATACTCGTCTGGCAGCTGCTCCCGTATAAGGTGGGTAACTCTGTATTAGGGGTCTTGGTAGACTATATTTTATACTTATGTCGGATAGATGAGGAATTAATATTCCTAACGGGTTATTGTGAGAGGCCTTAGATCTTATCCTATATGCACGCAGCCCTCGCCTCTCTGACCTTGAACACGTACTTCAATCTGATTTTTGAGACTTGAAACTGGATTTCCCAAAACAAACTGATTTTAAACACTGACAAGACTGTAACAATGGTATTTGGGACCAGAGCTAAATTGCTAAAGCTACCAATGACAGAGCTTCAGATAAAAACCAGCTCTAAAACCATCCTAGCCCCTGTTACTTGTTTGAAATATCTGATCATTCAACTCCCATTTAACATTTGGGTTGCACATTGATACCCTGACATCCAAATCCTATGCCAAACTAGGTGTACTTTAAAGGAACAAATCCTCCCTAAGGCCCTCATGCAGTAAGCAGCGATAAGCCACTTATCACCAGCTTATCGCCAAAAAAGCCACACTGATACACACACACACACACACACACAGATACAGACACACTGATACACACACACACACCGCGCCCTGATGGCAGGGGTGGAGGCGTGGGGCTCCTGCTCTCCTCTGTCTGCCGTTACCGAACCCTTCCTATTCCCCCCTCTCTTGCTTTTCCCTCCTTTGAGGCTCACACTGTCCAGATCTTCTCTCCTCTCCCTGTTCATGTGGCGGTCATCTATCGCCCACCTACCTCTACTCATCCCCCTTCTGCCTTTCTCTCTCACTTTGAATCCTGGCTCTCTTTCTTTCTCTCCTCAGACTCCCCTGTTCTTCTCCTTGGGGACTTCAATTGCCACATTGATGACCCCTCTCTCTCTTGGGCTTCCCGCTTTCTTTCTCTTACCTCTTCTTTTGGCCTTCAACAGTGGACTGCAGCCAGCACCCACAAGGATGGCCACTACTTAGACCTGGTTTTCACTAAAAACTTATCTCTCTCTGATTTCTCCATTTCCCCTTTTCCTCTCTCTGACCATCATCTCATCTCATTCTCTTTATCTCGCTTCTCCCCTTCTCCACCTCCATCTACCCCCCGGTTCTGCAGAAACCTGCGCTCTATTCACTTACCTGACTTTGAGTCCACTTTACACTCCTCCCTCTCCTCTCTCAGCTCTGCTACAGACCCTGACAACCTGGTCAGAAAGTACAACTCTGTCTTGTCCTCATCTCTTGATCTACATGCCCCGCTTTCTCTCTGCCGCCCTCGCCCTTCTAACCCTAGACCCTGGCTAAAGTCCCACACGCGCATGCTGCGTTCCTCCACTCGTTCCTCTGAACGCCTCTGGAGGAAGTCTCACACTCTCGCAGACTTCCTTCACTACAAATTTATGCTATCCTGTTTCAACTCTGCCCTCTCGCAAGCTAAACAAGCCTACTTTTCTGCACTAATAACATGCACAAGTCTAACCCACGCCGACTGTTCTCTGTCTTTGATACTCTACTCAAACCACCCTCAGCTGCCTCTCCTTCCTCCATCTCCGCTCAGGACTTTGCAGACTATTTTAAGGAAAAGGTGGAATCCATACGGCAGAACATCCCCTGTTTCTTCCCCCCATCCTACACCTCTTCCTAACTCTCCTCCTGCCTTCCTTGAGTCTTTTTCCACTGTCTCAGAGGAGGACGTGTCGCTGTTGATCTCCTCTTCTCCCTCTACCACTTGCCCTCTTGACCCCATTCCCTCCCATCTCCTAAAACCTCTAGCTCCTACTATAATCCCTACGCTTACACACATTTTTAACTCCTCCCTCTGCTCTGGAACCTTTCCATCCTCCTTCAAACATGCAACAGTCATACCATTACTCAAAAACAGCAAGCTTGACCCTACCTGTCTTTCTAACTATCGACCTGTCTCCCTCCTGCCTTTTGCCTCTAAACTACTTGAACGTCTTGTATTCTCTCGCTTGCTCCATTTTCTCAACACTTATTCTCTCCTAGACCCTCTACAATCTGGCTTCCGCACTGCTCACTCCACGGAAACAACCCTCACTAAAATAACTGACGAGCTCCATGCTGCCAAAGACAGAGGTCATTACACTCTGCTCATATTACTCGACCTCTCTGCAGCATTTGACACCGTGGACCACCCTCTTCTCCTCCACATTCTCCATACTCTAGGTATTCGGAACAAAGCTCTATCCTGGATCTCATCCTACCTCTCCCATCGTACTTTTAGTGTCTCTTCTGCTAACACCTCCTCCTCCTCTATTGATCTCTCTGTGGGGGTACCCCAGGGCTCTGTCCTGGGACCTCTTCTCTTTTCTCTGTACACACTCTCTCTAGGTGACCTAATAACATCTTTTGGGTTTAATTATCACCTCTATGCCGACGACACACAAATATACTTTTCAACACCTGACCTTACACCTGCTGTACAAACCAAAGTTTCTGAATGTCTCTCTGCTATATCATCCTGGATGGCCCTCCGACGCCTTAAACTCAACATGGCTAAAACAGAGCTCCTCATACTTCCTCCCAAACCTGGCCCTAATACCTCCTTCCACATTACTGTTGGAACTACAATCATTCACCCAGTAGCCCAAGCACGCTGCCTAGGGGTCACGTTCGACTCCTCTCTCACATTCGCCCCTCACATTCAAAACATTTCTAAAACTTGTCGCTTTTTCCTCCGCAATATAACTAAGATACGCCCTTTCCTCTGTTGTTCGACTGCTAAAACTCTGACTCAGGCCCTCATTCTCTCCTGTCTTGATTACTGTAACCTCCTGCTGTCCGGCCTTCCTGCCTCTCACCTGTCTCCCCTACAATCTATCCTAAATGCTGTTGCCAGAATCACTCTACTCTTTCCTAGATCTGTCTCAGCATCTCCCCTCATGAAATCCCTCTCCTGGCTTCCGATCAAATCCCGCATCTCACACTCCATTCTTCTCCTCACTTTTAAAGCTTTACATTCTTCTGCCCCTCCTTACATCTCATCCCTAATTTCTCGGTATGCACCATCCAGACTCTTGCGTTCTTCTCAAGGATGTCTTCTTTCTACCCCCTTTGTATCTAAAGCCCTCTCCTGCCTTAAACCTTTTTCACTGACTGCCCCACATCTCTGGAATGCCCTTCCCCTCAGTACCCGACTAGCACCCTCTCTATCCACCTTTAAGACCCACCTTAAGACACACTTGCTTAAAGAAGCATATGAATAGCACTGTGGATATTCTAAACACGATACATAATGCTTGACCCCCTGCAGACGCACTTACCAGTACTCCCTCCTACTGTCTCTGTACGTTCTCCCTACCTACCAATTAGACTGTAAGCTCCTCGGGGCAGGGACTCCTCTTCCGAAATGTTACTTTTATGTCTAAAGCACTTATTCCCATGATCTGTTATTTATATTATCTGTTATTTATTTGATTACCACATGTATTACTACTGTGAAGCGCTATGTACACTAATGGCGCTATATAAATAAAGACATACAATACAATACAATACACACACACACAGATACAGACACACTGATACACACACACACACACACACACACACACACACCCACTAATACACACACACACACACACACACACACACACACACACACACACACACACACACACACACACACACTGATTCACACACACACACACACACACACACACACACACACACACACACACACACACACACACACACACACACACACACACACACACACACACACACCCCACTGATTCACACACACACACACACACACACACACACACACTGATTCACACACACACAGACCCACTGATACACACACACACACACACACACTGAAACACACACACACACTGAAACACACACACACACTGAAACACGCGCGCACACACACACACACACACACACACACACACACACACACACACACACACACACACACACACACACACACACACACACACACACACTGATACACACTGACACACACTGACACACACACACACACACACACAGATACACACACACACAGATACACACACACACACACAGATACACAAACACACAGAGATACACATATACACACACACACACATACACACAAATACACACACACAGATACACATACACACACACACACACACACACACACTGATACACGTACACACACACACACACACACACACACACACACACACACACACACACACTGATACACATACACACACACACACACACACACACACACAGATACACATACACACACACACACACACAGATACACACACCCACACACACCCACTGATTCACACACACACACACACACACACACACAAAGCTGTGAGCGCCGGAGGGGCAAAGGTGGGAGCGCCGGGGGGCAAAGCTGTGAGCGCCGGGGGGGGGGCAAAGGTGGGAGCGCCGGGGGGCAAAGGTGGGAGTGCCGATGGGGCAAAGGTGGGAGCGCCGGGGGGCAAAGGTGGGAGTGCCGATGGGGCAATGGTGGGAGCGCCGGGGGGGCAATGGTGGGAGCGCCAGGGGGGCAAAGGTACAAGGTGGTACAAAGGTAGGCGCACCCCCGCTACCACCTCCTATTACCCCCCCTGGCTGGGACCCGGGACAGAAAGGGGACACTCACCGCGAACAGAGGAGCCGGGAGCGGGAAGACACTTGTGCTCTGCACAAAGCGGAAGTCCCGCCCCCGGCTTCCTCTGACCTGCCTGCAACCAATCCCCTGCGGGCCGGCCGGCATTCTAAGTCCCGCCCCCGGCATTCTCCTTCATTCAGTCTCCCCGGCAGCATTCACACACACACATAGAAAATACTTACCGGCCGCCGCATTCTCCTCACCGCCGCTGCCCCGCAATACCGGGACCAGGGACAAAAATCGGGACATAACCGGGACGGAGCTAAAATCGGGACAGGGCAGAAAAAAACGGGACTGTCCCGGCAAAACCGGGACGAATGGTCACCCTACTTACAGACTATTCACTTGAGTGGACCATAAAGTGTCTTATAGAGGGAACTCTAAGGTGTCTTAAGATGCATTAAGATATATTATGTATGTAAATATTTATTTATATAGCGCTTTATAAGAGAGGCAATACAGTACAGAGAATTATAGTACAATACACTGGCGACACACTTTATTCGAGCTTGGCTAGTCCCACGAATTCGGGTATACCCGGGTGTATTGAGGTTTGTGACTGTTTTCTGCCCGAGTACATTGAGTTATTTTCCAAGCAGGGATTGAAGCATTTTATTCCCGCTGGCTGCAATACTGCACAGTATATATATATAAACTGCATTACAATTCATGAATTTATGCCATCTGGTAGACACGCGAAGCATTGCAGCCTATTAAATCCTAATCATTATCATTTAACAGATCAGCCGCCCATCAGCCAGGCATGAACCCAGGCTGGGAAGGCAAATGCAACGGGGCTTGTCAGAGGTGAGGAGCGGCGCATTCCAGGTATCTGCCAGGTACATACCGGGTATTTGCTCGAATAAAGTGTGTCGGTGCAGTAAGTGCAACAAACAAAATCAGACAATAGGAAAGGAAATCCCTGGCCTGCAGAGCTTACAGTCTTAATGCTAGATCCATATAACTCTGTTGTGTTTACGCTAATAACGGGACATTCCTGAAATTGGTACCTGACCCTGTGTGGTAGGCAGAGACACAGGGGCAGTGCCTGCCAATATCATAAAGAGCAGTGCACTTCCTATTTAGTAGAAGTGTGTGTCAGAGTTAAGAGTTCAGTCCAGAGTTAGAGTCTGCTGAGTCTGTCACCTGGCTGGCCCAGGGTGACAGAGAGAGCCTATATCAATTGGCCGTTGGAGAAGGGGAGCCATCAGCCTCTGAGTAGAGCTGATGCAACCTTAGTTAGGGAGGTGGACCAATTCCTCTCACCCTGTTTAGGGGGCGAGGGAAGAGCTAGCCCCACCCTGGGTGCCCTTGACCTGGGGTGGTGGCAGGGACACAGAGACCATCCTGAGGGAGAGCAGTCCTGTGTAGAGGAAGACACCCTGTACCTGATATATAGTCTTGTTGCTGCTATTCTGCTGCTGTGAATAAAGAGCTGCGGCTGCTTTTAAAGATATACAGTGTGAGACTGGAATCTCTCATCCCCGAGGGGGGGGGGGGACTCTCTGGAAGGATTCCACCCGTATTCCTGGGGCTCAGAGATGGAGGCGCTGCACCATTACTGCACCGACACACTTTATTCGAGCAAATACCCAGTATGTACCTGGCAGATACCTGGAATGCGCCGCTCCTCACCTCTGACAAGCCCCGTTGCGTTTGCCTTCCCAGCCTGGGTTCATGCCTGGCTGATGGGCGGCTGATCTGTTAAATGATAATGATTAGGATTTAATAGGCTGCAATGCTTCGCGTGTCTACCAGATGGCATAAATTCATGAATTGTAATGCAGTATATATATATATACTGTGCAGTATTGCAGCCAGCGGGAATAAAATGCTTCAATCCCTGCTTGGAAAATACCTCAATGCACTCGGGCAGAAAACAGTCACAAACCTCAATACACCCGGGTATACCCGAATTCGTGGGACTAGCCGAGCTCGAATAAAGTGTGTCGCCAGTGTACATACATAGTTACATAATAGATGAGGTTGAAAAAAGACGTACGTCCATCAAGTTCAACCTATGCTAAATTCAGACAACAGATACTTACTTATTGATCCAGAGGAAGGCAAACAAAAAACCCCATTAAGGGGAAAAATTAATTCCTTCCTGACTCCAAGAATTGGCAATCGGATTAATCCCTGGATCAACATCCTTCCCATATATACTTATTTGGTATATCCCTGTATACCTGTCCCATCTAAAAAGATGTCCAACCTTTTTTTGAACAAATCTATTGTATCTGCCATCACAGTCTCCATGGGTAATGAGTTCCACATTTTAACTGCCCTTACTGTAAAGAACCCTTTCCTTTGTTGCTGGTGAAATTTCCTTTCCTCCAACCTTAAGGGATGGCCCCGAGTCCTTTGTACTGCCCGTGGGATGAATAGTTCTTTTGAAAGCTCCTTGTATTGTCCCTGAATATATTTGTATATAGTTATCATATCCCCTCTTAGACGCCTCTTTTCTAATGTAAATAAATCCAATATAGCTAGCCTCTCCTCATAAGTTAGAATGTCCATCCCCTTTATTAATTTGGTGGCTCTTCTCTGCACTCTCTCTAGTTCCAAAATGTCTTTTCTTAGGATTGGTGCCCAAAATTGTACTCCATATTCAAGGTGTGGTCTTACTAATGCTTTGTAAAGGGGCATAATTATGTCTACTTCCCTTCCATCCATTGCCCGTTTGATGCAAGATAAGATCTTGTTTGCCTTTGCAGCTACTGCATGACATTGGGCACTATTGCTAAGCCTGCTGTCTACAAGCACCCCTAAATCCTTCTCCATCAAGGATTCCCCCAATATATCTCCATTTAATTTGTAAGTCGCCTTTTTATTCTTGCATCCCAAATGCATAACCTTATATTTATCTGTATTAAACCTCATTTGCCATTTACCTGCCCACGTTTCCAGTCTCTCCAAGTCCTTCTGAAGAGAAATTTCATCCTGCTCTGATAAGACGGAGGCATTCACCCCAGAAACCTGATCCTGTCATCCCCCATACCATCGCGGGAGACTCAGGCCCCCCTGTTGCCAGCAGGTATGCACCACACTCAGACACGTAGCCAGACCCTAGTACAGAGGAGGGGGGCCCGATCTGCGATTGGCCCAGGGAAGGGGGGCTACATTGGGAATCGATGTTATTTTTCTTCATATTAATGGGTATCCTCAAAGCGAATGATATGCCAAAATGACGTCCATTAGCAAAACTACAATTGTTTCTTCACTTTTTCTGCTTGATCAATAGGGTGACCAGATTTCGAAAATGAAAAACCGGGACACCTTAAAAAATAATTTATTAAACAAATTACATCACGTGACACCCCCTGTTGCCATGACAACAAGACACTCTGATGCCCCTGCAGTGTTAGTGTGTATAGAGGTGGGGGCTTTGCTTGGGCCCTTCAACTCTTACAGCCAGGGCATTATTGGCCAGGAATGCCCAGTTCGGAGGGGATTACTACTTCAAAATGTATTTGATTCGTAACAACATCAAAAAACTCTAATACCAATAACTAACAACCACAGACAATGATAATCTAAACCATCAAATAAAATGTCTACGGCCCTTGTTCAAGCATGTTTGCGGTACTTACCAGATAAATCAGTGCCTGCAATCCACGACTGTATCCGCCTCTCCGAGCGTCTGAAAGCAACCCAGCGTTCCTGGTGTGTGGCTGAAGAGGTGAGGGACTCCCTCCTCTCAAACGGAAAAGAAGAGCAAAAAATAGAGTTGGAACATACCTATCATACAGGGATGAGAGAGAGAGACAGAGAATGAGAGAGAGACAGAGAATGAGAGACAGAGAATGAGAGAGAGACAGAGAATGAGAGAGAGACACAGAGAGAGAGAGAGACAGAGAATGAGAGAGAGACAGAGAGAGGGACATAGGGAGAGAGAGACAAAAGTAATGTACTGTATAACCATTATACCGTACCCCCTAGTATTCGTGTAATCATTGTCCCACACCCCCTTTTACTCACGCTTTGGCAATACTGAAATGTTCTTTTGACAGAGACACACAGAGAGAAACAGAGACACACAGAGAGAGACAGAGACACAGAGAGAGAGACAGAGACACAGAGAGACACACAGAGAGAGACAGAGACACACAGAGAGAGACAGAGACACAGAGAGAGAGAGAGAGACACAGAGAGAGAGAGAGAGAGACACGGGCCTATTTAGTAAGCGTCGATAAGGCTGCGTCTATAGTATTTCAGACGGAGGGAAGGCACACACGCTGCAATACACTTGCTGAAGCCTGAGCTTTTTTATGGCTTTGCAGGGTATGCAGCGGGTGCGATTGGGGGCGTGGCAATAAATATTTGGAGGCGTGGCAATAACGTTCCGGCGCGGACGTCACTTTCCTACCTCACATCCCGATCCACCGGCATTTTTTCAGATGCAGCATCTGAAGCACTGTGCAGACAAGAAGAAAAATGCACACAATGCGCACCAGAGATTAAAATATAGTAAATTATTTATTAATAAAACAAGAAATAACCGAGGAGGATCCAACCCCACCTCAGTACTTTCTTCTCGTTGCTATTGCCACACTATACGTCCTGACGCCGGAAGGGAAGTTGGTACGCGACCAAGACGAGACACCGGATTTACAGTGGAACCACAACATACCACAGATTGCTGGAGGACCACACTGCGAGGGGCGCAGCCTATCGAGTTTCCCGGTCATCGTCCAAAGTCTGGAGCTGCGGAGTGACCACCGGATTACCACGGAGCCCGAGCCTGTCTCATACAATGCTTTTACCAAACGGATGTTTGTGAGTTTGCTATTTTTATCTTGTCCAGGAAATGAAATTGTTAAACCGAATTTACACATGGAGCGGGCGCTTTCTCTTCTTTTTTTTTGTTTAGATATCTATCGAGGAGGTGGTTGTTTCCCTGAAGAGAGCTGCCAGGGCTCCAGAGGACGCCCGAATTGGATCCTTTTATGATTGAGTTATAACATAGCTATTAGAGCTAGGTTTCTGGACTTTTATTGTGTTTAGGCATAGTGTTTATTATTATTTTATTACAGCTACTTTTTAGTAATTGCACTGTTATTAATTCTGACCACTAATTCTCACTGCCATTATAATCTCTCTCTAGCCACAACCAAATTGCTATATCAGCTATATTATTTATTGGTTATACCAGGGGAGCACAAACTTTTGCAGCTCGCCCCCCTGCCGGTGCTCGCGCCCCCCCCCCCCCTTACCTTGATGCGGCGTCATGTGACCTGCAGCGGCATTTGACGAGGGTGACGTCACATGACCCCGCAGCGTAATTTAACATACTGTGCTATATCTATGCACACACAGCTGTCTCTAGGCATAAAACACATCCACACCGGGGGAAGGACCAGCACAGATAACATTCCAAGAGACACTGTTTTTAAGTATACCTTTTGCTTGCTTCATTCATTGTAACATCGCCGGAAGAAGAGATCAGTGTATCTCGAAAGCTCGCACAAATAAAAGCATTTCGTTAGCCACAGAACGGTATTATCTATTTATTTTTTGATTATTGAAGCTCGGCTAACACGGTACTGATACCTCTATATATATATATTGCGCGCGCACACACACATATAACGTTTTATCCAACTTTTTCATTTATCATTTGTAGAGAAAATGAACAATGTCGCCAGAAGTGCTATTTTTCAAAATGTAACATCTCTACTAATTAGTGTAAAATGATACTTCATATAAAGCAGGTTATGGGACCCATTATAAAATGACCTTCATGTTTCTTATCACATACCAGTATATGGATACTTTCTATTATCACAAGCTGCTAACATGTGACAGGGCTCAGAGTCTGAGCCCAGAATGTGACATACAGAACATTCTCATTCTAAATTTCAAAAAATATTGTGTTGATTTCTGACCTGACTGCCGTGGTTACAGCTCAACCACTCTGTTCTACTGTATGTCACCACTTTCTGCCACAACCAGCTGACGGTGGATCTGCAAGGAGTTCAACGCTTATTGGCATCACATCTGTTGCTTGGTTGACGTATCATTTCTCCAGCTTTTTATTGTATTGTTTTTAAATAGATTATATTTATTTAGTTGAATAGATATTTATTTAGTTTAATAGATATTTATTTAGTTTAATAGATTATATTTCTAAGTTTAATAAGTTATATTTCTTAGTTTAATAAGTTATATTTCTTAGTTTAATAAAATATATTTCTTAGTTTAATAAGTTATATTTCTTAGTTTAATAAGTTATATTTGTTAGTTTAATAAATTATATTTCTTAGTTTAATAAGTTATATTTCTTAGTTAATAGATTATATTTGTTAGCACAGTAGATTATATTTACTAGTATTTAAGTCTCCCCCTCAGTGCCCCATTAGGACCCGTGCGCATATTTCACATCTTTTCGGAGTCGCTTATTTTTTAGACCCTCTGAGCCGAAACCTAAAGGGGTCAGCTAAGAAAGTTCGGATCAAGAGGAGCCGCACAGCTTAAAGACAGAACATTTCCAAGGGAGATGGAGACAATTTGGGTAAGATCTGATTAAAGGACATCCTTTGAGGAAGGAAAGGGTGACAGGGGAGTCTAAGAGGGGGGTGAGAGAGCAAGGTGGTGTGTCAGATTGGGGCAGAGCAAGAGAACGCAAAAATGATGGGGATTTGCTGCACACCAAAAAAAAACAATAAGTAGTGATACTTTTACCGGTGCCCCTTAGTCTCAGGGAAGACCGGCATTTCGTCCAATGGATACAATATGATTGATGGGAAAGGGCACACGGATTTGAATAAAAAAAGATAATTTATTGTGCCACAGACTACAATGTTTCGGCTGCTGGCCTTTCTTTGCTGGATTTAGTGGGTTTAGCCACTTTACCTGAGAAAGACCAGCAGGCCGAAATGTTGTTGTCTATGGCAGTGCAAGAGAAAACAGGTTGGGGGGGGTGGGTTCTCGCAAAGTCGCCGACCCATGGGTGAGTGTCCCCGGTGGAAACTAGTCCTGGACCCCGGGAAAGCTGTCTGTGGCCCATACAAGCTGAGTAACATGTAAAAAGGACACATGTATGTTCAGAATGAGTTAGCATGGTATTTTGAGAGGCACCATAGCAGGTCAGTGCAAGTCAGTGCAGAGCACTGCAAGGTCAGTCAATATGAGGAAGGGTCCGATGGAGGAGTTGGAGGGTCCCAGAATATCTCTTAAAGCAGGGGTGCGCAAATCAAGGGGCACGACATTTTCTTGGGAGGAGGGGCTCGGCGCTTACAGAGGCCCCTCGCTCTTCCCCACAGCATTTAAATTAAATGCCGGAGATCGCGTGCAAGGCCTCTGTAAGTTCCCTTTCCTTGTCTCCGGCGGCTTCTGGCGACAGCAATGTGGCGTCACATGATGTGGCATTGCCATAGCAACGTGATATCACATGACGTCGTTACATCAGAACGTCGGAGACAAGGTGGGGAAGGTGGAGGGGGGAGCAGGGGGAAAAGGTTGTGCAACCCTGTCTTAAAGCATTGCCTTGCATACAGATCAGAGGCCAAGAATGGATATGGATATCCGATGTGAAGCCGGAAATAAGACAGAAAAGACCGTTTCGGGGGAAGAAGGTGAGTGATGAAATAGCCGTCACTGTGTAACTCTTCCAATTACCTGCAACTTCATGCAGAGAAATAGCAACGCTTGTTTTTAACGTGCTAAGCGCCTAATGGGGAATTCAACTGCTGAGAAGTTAAGGGAGTTACTAACCCAAACTCAGCGACGTTTCTGTGTCTCTGTGATAACTCCCCCAGGACATGCCTGAAAACCAGAGGTAACTCAATGTATTTTTGATAAATAGAAACATGACCTTCTGGGGAGGGGTATATAATGGGTACTGGGCCTGGTGAGGTGGGTATAACGAGTACTGGGCCTGGGGAGGGGCGTATAACAGGGTACTGGGCCTTGGGAAGGTTGTATAACTGGGTACTGGGCCTGGGGAGGTGGGTATAACGGGTATTTGCCCTGTGGAGGGCGGTATAACGTGGTATTGGGGATGGGGTATAAGTGGCACAGGAGCTCTTGCGATACAGAGTATCACTGTCCCTGGTTACAAACACTTCATGTCTCCTGCAGATCAGGACACACACGAAGGTGGTGCCCTTTGTGCCACCAGACGACGAGGCGGGCTACGAGGCGGACGACGAGGCATACGACAAAGCGGGCGTCAAGTGGAACAATGAGGTGGGCTACAAGGCGGCCGATGACGCAGACGTGGTGTACGATGACCAAGGAGCATACGACAGGTGTGGCCGGATCTGCTGCTTCACCTTTTTTAGGCGGAGGAGAAGACCCCGGGAGCAGGTAGGAGAATACGAGAGGTGCGGACAGATCTGCTGCTTCACCTTTTTTAGGCGGAGAAGAAGCCAGGTGCAGGTAGCAGAGGAGCCAGGGCGTAGATACAGGGGTATTCTAGGGGCCCTGAGAAGTTGGTTTGACCGCAGGAGAGGCAGATAAGATCAGGAAGGCTGAGGGAGGGGCAGGTACTAGAGGGAGATAGGGATATTGGGCGTGAGAGGGTGAGAGAGAACAAGGAGCAGGGCCAGAGCACGGGTTTCATGCGCCCGAGGCAAAACTTAAAATTTGTGCCCCAGTTGTATAAAAAATAATAAGATAAATAAAATAATAAAATAAACAGTGGCGTAGATATCGGGGCTGCAGGGGGGTGCGACCGCACCCCAGCGCAACGCAAAATAAAAATAAAAGGGCGCCAAAATACTGGATAAAAAAAAGAATAATAATTTAAAAAAAAAAGATAAATAAATAAAATAATAAGAGTAAAAAATAATAATGATTATTAATGCGCCCCTAGGACCTCTGCGCGCTAGGCGACCGCCTAATGGCCGGCCGGCCCTGCGAGGTATGCGGGAGGAAAAGGGGTGAATGGGATAGATATGCAGGGGGATGGGGGAGCAGGTGAGTTATACACAGGGGCACAAGGGCCCCATCACCCGCATCTCTATATACTGAGTGTGCCCCTGTGTATAACAACGCTGATCTGTGCTGCTCCATCTGATCTCACTGCGCAGTGATCCAGGGACCATCCGATCGCCATTTAATGGGGTCAGGAAGGAATTTTTTTCCCCCATTGCACAGCAGGGGTTATGTTTCGCCTTCCTCTGGATCACAGCAACAAACTGCACTTTGTGCATGAATTATCAGTGAGATCTTTATACACCCTGCATTGGTCTTCACCCCTTTGCTGCCGGAGGGGCCTGCAATGCATTGCTCTGCGTGTTACTATATCGCTCTGCAATGTGCTGCAGGCCCCTCCCAGCAAAGAGATTCATTATTTCAATAAAATACTCTCTTTAATCAAACCTATGTGTAGTGTCTTTTCTATCCGTTGTATCTATTGCTAACAGCTCAGTGATTCTTCCCCAGGACGCTGCACTAGTGTCACGCTGCCAAGCCCAGGTGTGAGGGAGATTTATAGGGTCACATATACACTTCTGCCAAAACACGAGTGCAAACAGGAAGCCCCTCTGATCTCATATATTTTATTACACAAAACGGTATCTAAAAAGGTAAAAATAACATACATGGGATTCTGCTACAAATATCTCTCTAATTACAAACCAATTAGCAAATCATTCAGATTAGTCGAGCGAAAAGAAAGGGTTAAGTATCTCATGTACAGTATATGCAGTGTAGGCTGTTCTGCAGCATTACATGCAGGGGACAACGTTTAGGGGATATAAGTAATGCTGATCTCAGAGCTGACCGGCTGACCTGCTCTACCGGCTGACCTGCTCTTCTGGCTGACCTGCTGACCTGCTCTACTGGCTGACCGGCTGACCTGCTCTACCGGCTGACCGGCTTCTCTTCTTTCAGCTAAATGACCTGAATTGTGGCCCCTGTATCTCCCAATTAAACGTTTTATTGGCATATTCTTGTTTGACTCGTTCTATACAGACATTTTCTATATATTCATTGTGGGATTTGATAACATCTGTAAGATCTCTCAGAATATCACATTCTGTACGTTTGTGTTGAAGATTTTTCCATTCTCAATTTACTTAATATTAGTTTTTGGCATCAATTATTTATATCGAGTCCAAAATACCTTTATACAGAATGCTGTTCCATTTAGCCCACAAATGCTGCTTCATTAAAGCCCATGGGTGGCACTTTATGCATTCTCAAACTTTTAGGCAACATCCCTAATTTCCAAAAGTGGGATTAAATCTGTACATATTTAAATGGTTAATTTTCTTACTCAGAATCCCTCCCCAAATATATCCGTTTCACATAAAAGTGTGTGCGCTTCTCCTTCCGCCTAACTGGCACGTCGTCCTTACGGGCGCCACTCCTTGCAACTCCACGCTGCCCTCCAGTGGCAAAAGAAATAAGATACATTTACTATACTCGTCTGGCAGCTGCTCCCGTATAAGGTGGGTAACTCTGTATTAGGGGTCTTGGTAGACTATATTTTATACTTATGTCGGATAGATGAGGAATTAATATTCCTAACGGGTTATTGTGAGAGGCCTTAGATCTTATCCTATATGCACGCAGCCCTCGCCTCTCTGACCTTGAACACGTACTTCAATCTGATTTTTGAGACTTGAAACTGGATTTCCCAAAACAAACTGATTTTAAACACTGACAAGACTGTAACAATGGTATTTGGGACCAGAGCTAAATTGCTAAAGCTACCAATGACAGAGCTTCAGATAAAAACCAGCTCTAAAACCATCCTAGCCCCTGTTACTTGTTTGAAATATCTGATCATTCAACTCCCATTTAACATTTGGGTTGCACATTGATACCCTGACATCCAAATCCTATGCCAAACTAGGTGTACTTTAAAGGAACAAATCCTCCCTAAGGCCCTCATGCAGTAAGCAGCGATAAGCCACTTATCACCAGCTTATCGCCAAAAAAGCCACACTGATACACACACACACACACACAGATACAGACACACTGATACACACACACACACCGCGCCCTGATGGCAGGGGTGGAGGCGTGGGGCTCCTGCTCTCCTCTGTCTGCCGTTACCGAACCCTTCCTATTCCCCCCTCTCTTGCTTTTCCCTCCTTTGAGGCTCACACTGTCCAGATCTTCTCTCCTCTCCCTGTTCATGTGGCGGTCATCTATCGCCCACCTACCTCTACTCATCCCCCTTCTGCCTTTCTCTCTCACTTTGAATCCTGGCTCTCTTTCTTTCTCTCCTCAGACTCCCCTGTTCTTCTCCTTGGGGACTTCAATTGCCACATTGATGACCCCTCTCTCTCTTGGGCTTCCCGCTTTCTTTCTCTTACCTCTTCTTTTGGCCTTCAACAGTGGACTGCAGCCAGCACCCACAAGGATGGCCACTACTTAGACCTGGTTTTCACTAAAAACTTATCTCTCTCTGATTTCTCCATTTCCCCTTTTCCTCTCTCTGACCATCATCTCATCTCATTCTCTTTATCTCGCTTCTCCCCTTCTCCACCTCCATCTACCCCCCGGTTCTGCAGAAACCTGCGCTCTATTCACTTACCTGACTTTGAGTCCACTTTACACTCCTCCCTCTCCTCTCTCAGCTCTGCTACAGACCCTGACAACCTGGTCAGAAAGTACAACTCTGTCTTGTCCTCATCTCTTGATCTACATGCCCCGCTTTCTCTCTGCCGCCCTCGCCCTTCTAACCCTAGACCCTGGCTAAATTCCCACACGCGCATGCTGCGTTCCTCCACTCGTTCCTCTGAACGCCTCTGGAGGAAGTCTCACACTCTCGCAGACTTCCTTCACTACAAATTTATGCTATCCTGTTTCAACTCTGCCCTCTCGCAAGCTAAACAAGCCTACTTTTCTGCACTAATAACATGCACAAGTCTAACCCACGCCGACTGTTCTCTGTCTTTGATACTCTACTCAAACCACCCTCAGCTGCCTCTCCTTCCTCCATCTCCGCTCAGGACTTTGCAGACTATTTTAAGGAAAAGGTGGAATCCATACGGCAGAACATCCCCTGTTTCTTCCCCCCATCCTACACCTCTTCCTAACTCTCCTCCTGCCTTTCTTGAGTCTTTTTCCACTGTCTCAGAGGAGGATGTGTCGCTGTTGATCTCCTCTTCTCCCTCTACCACTTGCCCTCTTGACCCCATTCCCTCCCATCTCCTAAAACCTCTAGCTCCTACTATAATCCCTACGCTTACACACATTTTTAACTCCTCCCTCTGCTCTGGAACCTTTCCATCCTCCTTCAAACATGCAACAGTCATACCATTACTCAAAAACAGCAAGCTTGACCCTACCTGTCTTTCTAACTATCGACCTGTCTCCCTCCTGCCTTTTGCCTCTAAACTACTTGAACGTCTTGTATTCTCTCGCTTGCTCCATTTTCTCAACACTTATTCTCTCCTAGACCCTCTACAATCTGGCTTCCGCACTGCTCACTCCACGGAAACAACCCTCACTAAAATAACTGACGAGCTCCATGCTGCCAAAGACAGAGGTCATTACACTCTGCTCATATTACTCGACCTCTCTGCAGCATTTGACACCGTGGACCACCCTCTTCTCCTCCACATTCTCCATACTCTAGGTATTCGGAACAAAGCTCTATCCTGGATCTCATCCTACCTCTCCCATCGTACTTTTAGTGTCTCTTCTGCTAACACCTCCTCCTCCTCTATTGATCTCTCTGTGGGGGTACCCCAGGGCTCTGTCCTGGGACCTCTTCTCTTTTCTCTGTACACACTCTCTCTAGGTGACCTAATAACATCTTTTGGGTTTAATTATCACCTCTATGCCGACGACACACAAATATACTTTTCAACACCTGACCTTACACCTGCTGTACAAACCAAAGTTTCTGAATGTCTCTCTGCTATATCATCCTGGATGGCCCTCCGACGCCTTAAACTCAACATGGCTAAAACAGAGCTCCTCATACTTCCTCCCAAACCTGGCCCTAATACCTCCTTCCACATTACTGTTGGAACTACAATCATTCACCCAGTAGCCCAAGCACGCTGCCTAGGGGTCACGTTCGACTCCTCTCTCACATTCGCCCCTCACATTCAAAACATTTCTAAAACTTGTCGCTTTTTCCTCCGCAATATAACTAAGATACGCCCTTTCCTCTGTTGTTCGACTGCTAAAACTCTGACTCAGGCCCTCATTCTCTCCTGTCTTGATTACTGTAACCTCCTGCTGTCCAGCCTTCCTGCCTCTCACCTGTCTCCCCTACAATCTATCCTAAATGCTGCTGCCAGAATCACTCTACTCTTTCCTAGATCTGTCTCAGCATCTCCCCTCATGAAATCCCTCTCCTGGCTTCCGATCAAATCCCGCATCTCACACTCCATTCTTCTCCTCACTTTTAAAGCTTTACATTCTTCTGCCCCTCCTTACATCTCATCCCTAATTTCTCGGTATGCACCATCCAGACTCTTGCGTTCTTCTCAAGGATGTCTTCTTTCTACCCCCTTTGTATCTAAAGCCCTCTCCCGCCTTAAACCTTTTTCACTGACTGCCCCACATCTCTGGAATGCCCTTCCCCTCAGTACCCGACTAGCACCCTCTCTATCCACCTTTAAGACCCACCTTAAGACACACTTGCTTAAAGAAGCATATGAATAGCACTGTGGATATTCTAAACACGATACATAATGCTTGACCCCCTGCAGACGCACTTACCAGAACTCCCTCCTACTGTCTCTGTACGTTCTCCCTACCTACCAATTAGACTGTAAGCTCCTCGGGGCAGGGACTCCTCTTCCGAAATGTTACTTTTATGTCTAAAGCACTTATTCCCATGATATGTTTTTTATATTATCTGTTATTTATTTGATTACCACATGTATTACTACTGTGAAGCGCTATGTACACTAATGGCGCTATATAAATAAAGACATACAATACAATACAATACACACACACACAGATACAGACACACTGATACACACACACACACACACACACCCACTAATACACACACACACACACACACACACACACACACACACACACACACACACACACACACACACACACACCCACTGATTCACACACACACACACACACACACACCCACTGATTCACACACACACAGACCCACTGATACACACACACACACACACACTGAAACACACACACACACTGAAACACACACACACACACTGAAACACACACACACACTGAAACACGCGCACACACACACACACACACACACACACACACACACACACACACACACACACTGACACACACACACACACACACAGATACACACAGATACACACACACACAGATACACACACACACACACACACAGATACACAAACACACAGAGATACACATACACACACACACACACATACACACAAATACACACACACAGATACACATACACACACACACACACACACACACACACACACTGATACACATACACACACACACACACACACACACACACACACACTGATACACATACACACACACACACACACACACACACACACACAGATACACATACACACACACACACAGATACACACACCCACACACACCCACTGATTCACACACACACACACACACACACACACACACACACACACACACACAAAGCTGTGAGCGCCGGAGGGGCAAAGGTGGGAGCGCCGGGGGGCAAAGCTGTGAGCGCCGGGGGGGGGGGCAAAGGTGGGAGCGCCGGGGGGCAAAGGTGGGAGTGCCGATGGGGCAAAGGTGGGAGCGCCGGGGGGCAAAGGTGGGAGTGCCGATGGGGCAATGGTGGGAGCGCCGGGGGGGCAATGGTGGGAGCGCCAGGGGGGCAAAGGTACAAGGTGGTACAAAGGTAGGCGCACCCCCGCTACCACCTCCTATTACCCCCCCTGGCTGGGACCCGGGACAGAAAGGGGACACTCACCGCGAACAGAGGAGCCGGGAGCGGGAAGACACTTGTGCTCTGCACAAAGCGGAAGTCCCGCCCCCGGCTTCCTCTGACCTGCCTGCAACCAATCCCCTGCGGGCCGGCCGGCATTCTAAGTCCCGCCCCCGGCATTCTCCTTCATTCAGTCTCCCCGGCAGCAATCACACACACACATAGAAAATACTTACCGGCCGCCGCATTCTCCTCACCGCCGCTGCCCCGCAATACCGGGACCAGGGACAAAAATCGGGACATAACCGGGACGGAGCTAAAATCGGGACAGGGCAGAAAAAAACGGGACTGTCCCGGCAAAACCGGGACGAATGGTCACCCTACTTACAGACTATTCACTTGAGTGGACCATAAAGTGTCTTATAGAGGGAACTCTAAGGTGTCTTAAGATGCATTAAGATATATTATGTATGTAAATATTTATTTATATAGCGCTTTATAAGAGAGGCAATACAGTACAGAGAATTATAGTACAATAAGTGCAACAAACAAAATCAGACAATAGGAAAGGAAATCCCTGGCCTGCAGAGCTTACAGTCTTAATGCTAGATCCATGGAACTCTGTTGTGTTTACGCTAATAACGGGACATTCCTGAAATTGGTACCTGACCCTGTGTGGTAGGCAGAGACACAGGGGCAGTGCCTGCCAATATCATAAAGAGCAGTGCACTTCCTATTTAGTAGAAGTGTGTGTCAGAGTTAAGAGTTCAGTCCAGAGTTAGAGTCTGCTGAGTCTGTCACCTGGCTGGCCCAGGGTGACAGAGAGAGCCTATATCAATTGGCCGTTGGAGAAGGGGAGCCATCAGCCTCTGAGTAGAGCTGATGCAACCTTAGTTAGGGAGGTGGACCAATTCCTCTCACCCTGTTTAGGGGGCGAGGGAAGAGCTAGCCCCACCCTGGGTGCCCTTGACCTGGGGTGGTGGCAGGGACACAGAGACCATCCTGAGGGAGAGCAGTCCTGTGTGGAGGAAGACACCCTGTACCTGATATATAGTCTTGTTGCTGCTATTCTGCTGCTGTGAATAAAGAGCTGCGGCTGCTTTTAAAGATATACAGTGTGAGACTGGAATCTCTCATCCCCGAGGGGGGGGGGGGGACTCTCTGGAAGGATTCCACCCGTATTCCTGGGGCTCAGAGATGGAGGCGCTGCACCATTACATACATAGTTACATAATAGATGAGGTTGAAAAAAGACGTACGTCCATCAAGTTCAACCTATGCTAAATTCAGACAACAGATACTTACTTATTGATCCAGAGGAAGGCAAACAAAAAACCCCATTAAGGGGAAAAATTAATTCCTTCCTGACTCCAAGAATTGGCAATCGGATTAATCCCTGGATCAACATCCTTCCCATATATACTTATTTGGTATATCCCTGTATACCTGTCCCATCTAAAAAGATGTCCAACCTTTTTTTGAACAAATCTATTGTATCTGCCATCACAGTCTCCATGGGTAATGAGTTCCACATTTTAACTGCCCTTACTGTAAAGAACCCTTTCCTTTGTTGCTGGTGAAATTTCCTTTCCTCCAACCTTAAGGGATGGCCCCGAGTCCTTTGTACTGCCCGTGGGATGAATAGTTCTTTTGAAAGCTCCTTGTATTGTCCCTGAATATATTTGTATATAGTTATCATATCCCCTCTTAGACGCCTCTTTTCTAATGTAAATAAATCCAATATAGCTAGCCTCTCCTCATAAGTTAGAATGTCCATCCCCTTTATTAATTTGGTGGCTCTTCTCTGCACTCTCTCTAGTTCCAAAATGTCTTTTCTTAGGATTGGTGCCCAAAATTGTACTCCATATTCAAGGTGTGGTCTTACTAATGCTTTGTAAAGGGGCATAATTATGTCTACTTCCCTTCCATCAATTGCCCGTTTGATGCAAGATAAGATCTTGTTTGCCTTTGCAGCTACTGCATGACATTGGGCACTATTGCTAAGCCTGCTGTCTACAAGCACCCCTAAATCCTTCTCCATCAAGGATTCCCCCAATATATCTCCATTTAATTTGTAAGTCGCCTTTTTATTCTTGCATCCCAAATGCATAACCTTATATTTATCTGTATTAAACCTCATTTGCCATTTACCTGCCCACGTTTCCAGTCTCTCCAAGTCCTTCTGAAGAGAAATTTCATCCTGCTCTGATAAGACGGAGGCATTCACCCCAGAAACCTGATCCTGTCATCCCCCATACCATCGCGGGAGACTCAGGCCCCCCTGTTGCCAGCAGGTATGCACCACACTCAGACACGTAGCCAGACCCTAGTACAGAGGAGGGGGGCCCGATCTGCGATTGGCCCAGGGAAGGGGGGCTACATTGGGAATCGATGTTATTTTTCTTCATATTAATGGGTATCCTCAAAGCGAATGATATGCCAAAATGACGTCCATTAGCAAAACTACAATTGTTTCTTCACTTTTTCTGCTTGATCAATAGGGTGACCAGATTTCGAAAATGAAAAACCGGGACACCTTAAAAAATAATTTATTAAACAAATTACATCACGTGACACCCCCTGTTGCCATGACAACAAGACACTCTGATGCCCCTGCAGTGTTAGTGTGTATAGAGGTGGGGGCTTTGCTTGGGCCCTTCAACTCTTACAGCCAGGGCATTATTGGCCAGGAATGCCCAGTTCGGAGGGGATTACTACTTCAAAATGTATTTGATTCGTAACAACATCAAAAAACTCTAATACCAATAACTAACAACCACAGACAATGATAATCTAAACCATCAAATAAAATGTCTACGGCCCTTGTTCAAGCATGTTTGCGGTACTTACCAGATAAATCAGTGCCTGCAATCCACGACTGTATCCGCCTCTCCGAGCGTCTGAAAGCAACCCAGCGTTCCTGGTGTGTGGCTGAAGAGGTGAGGGACTCCCTCCTCTCAAACGGAAAAGAAGAGCAAAAAATAGAGTTGGAACATACCTATCATACAGGGATGAGAGAGAGAGACAGAGAATGAGAGAGAGACAGAGAATGAGAGACAGAGAATGAGAGACAGAGAATGAGAGAGAGACAGAGAATGAGAGAGAGACACAGAGAGAGAGAGAGACAGAGAATGAGAGAGAGACAGAGAGAGGGACATAGGGAGAGAGAGACAAAAGTAATGTACTGTATAACCATTATACCGTACCCCCTAGTATTCGTGTAATCATTGTCCCACACCCCCTTTTACTCACGCTTTGGCAATACTGAAATGTTCTTTTGACAGAGACACACAGAGAGAAACAGAGACACACAGAGAGAGACAGAGACACAGAGAGAGAGACAGAGACACAGAGAGACACACAGAGAGAGACAGAGACACACAGAGAGAGACAGAGACACAGAGAGAGAGAGAGAGACACAGAGAGAGAGAGAGAGACACGGGCCTATTTAGTAAGCGTCGATAAGGCTGCGTCTATAGTATTTCAGACGGAGGGAAGGCACACACGCTGCAATACACTTGCTGAAGCCTGAGCTTTTTTATGGCTTTGCAGGGTATGCAGCGGGTGCGATTGGGGGCGTGGCAATAAATATTTGGAGGCGTGGCAATAACGTTCCGGCGCGGACGTCACTTTCCTACCTCACATCCCGTTCCACCGGCATTTTTTCAGATGCAGCATCTGAAGCACTGTGCAGACAAGAAGAAAAATGCACACAATGCGCACCAGAGATTAAAATATAGTAAATTATTTATTAATAAAACAAGAAATAACCGAGGAGGATCCAACCCCACCTCAGTACTTTCTTCTCGTTGCTATTGCCACACTATACGTCCTGACGCCGGAAGGGAAGTTGGTACGCGACCAAGACGAGACACCGGATTTACAGTGGAACCACAACATACCACAGATTGCTGGAGGACCACACTGCGAGGGGCGCAGCCTATCGAGTTTCCCGGTCATCGTCCAAAGTCTGGAGCTGCGGAGTGACCACCGGATTACCACGGAGCCCGAGCCTGTCTCACACAATGCTTTTACCAAACGGATGTTTGTGAGTTTGCTATTTTTATCTTGTCCAGGAAATGAAATTGTTAAACCGAATTTACACATGGAGCGGGCGCTTTCTCTTCTTTTTTTTGTTTAGATATCTATCGAGGAGGTGGTTGTTTCCCTGAAGAGAGCTGCCAGGGCTCCAGAGGACGCCCGAATTGGATCCTTTTATGATTGAGTTATAACATAGCTATTAGAGCTAGGTTTCTGGACTTTTATTGTGTTTAGGCATAGTGTTTATTATTATTTTATTACAGCTACTTTTTAGTAATTGCACTGTTATTAATTCTGACCACTAATTCTCACTGCCATTATAATCTCTCTCTAGCCACAACCAAATTGCTATATCAGCTATATTATTTATTGGTTATACCAGGGGAGCACAAACTTTTGCAGCTCGCCCCCCTGCCGGTGCTCGCGCCCCCCCCCCTTACCTTGATGCGGCGTCATGTGACCTGCAGCGGCATTTGACGAGGGTGACGTCACATGACCCCGCAGCGTAATTTAACATACTGTGCTATATCTATGCACACACAGCTGTCTCTAGGCATAAAACACATCCACACCGGGGGAAGGACCAGCACAGATAACATTCCAAGA
Organism: Ascaphus truei; assembly: GCF_040206685.1. Taxonomy (NCBI): domain Eukaryota; kingdom Metazoa; phylum Chordata; class Amphibia; order Anura; family Ascaphidae; genus Ascaphus; species Ascaphus truei. Next base: position 8,779,523 of record NC_134498.1, read on the forward strand.
GACACTGTTTTTAAGTATACCTTTTGCTTGCTTCATTCATTGTAACATCGCCGGAAGAAGAGATCAGTGTATCTCGAAAGCTCGCACAAATAAAAGCATTTCGTTAGCCACAGAACGGTATTATCTATTTATTTTTTGATTATTGAAGCTCGGCTAACACGGTACTGATACCTCTATATATATATATTGCGCGCGCACACACACATATAACGTTTTATCCAACTTTTTCATTTATCATTTGTAGAGAAAATGAACAATGTCGCCAGAAGTGCTATTTTTCAAAATGTAACATCTCTACTAATTAGTGTAAAATGATACTTCATATAAAGCAGGTTATGGGACCCATTATAAAATGACCTTCATGTTTCTTATCACATCCCAGTATATGGATACTTTTTATTATCACAAGCTGCTAACATGTGACAGGGCTCAGAGTCTGAGCCCAGAATGTGACATACAGAACATTCTCATTCGAAATTTCAAAAAATATTGTGTTGATTTCTGACCTGACTGCTGTGGTTACAGCTCAACCACTCTGTTCTACTGTATGTCACCACTTTCTGCCACAACCAGCTGACGGTGGATCTGCAAGGAGTTCAACGCTTATTGGCATCACATCTGTTGCTTGGTTGACGTATCATTTCTCCAGCTTTTTATTGTATTGTTTTTAAATAGATTATATTTATTTAGTTGAATAGATATTTATTTAGTTTAATAGATATTTATTTAGTTTAATAGATTATATTTCTAAGTTTAATAAGTTATATTTCTTAGTTTAATAAGTTATATTTCTTAGTTTAATAAAATATATTTCTTAGTTTAATAAGTTATATTTCTTAGTTTAATAAGTTATATTTGTTAGTTTAATAAATTATATTTCTTAGTTTAATAAGTTATATTTCTTAGTTAATAGATTATATTTGTTAGCACAGTAGATTATATTTACTAGTATTTAAGTCTCCCCCTCAGTGCCCCATTAGGACCCGTGCGCATATTTCACATCTTTTCGGAGTCGCTTATTTTTTAGACCCTCGGAGCCGAAACCTAAAGGGGTCAGCTAAGAAAGTTCGGATCAAGAGGAGCCGCACAGCTTAAAGACAGAACATTTCCAAGGGAGATGGAGACAATTTGGGTAAGATCTGATTAAAGGACATCCTTTGAGGAAGGAAAGGGTGACAGGGGAGTCTAAGAGGGGGGTGAGAGAGCAAGGTGGTGTGTCAGATTGGGGCAGAGCAAGAGAACGCAAAAATGATGGGGATTTGCTGCACACCAAAAAAAAACAATAAGTAGTGATACTTTTACCGGTGCCCCTTAGTCTCAGGGAAGACCGGCATTTCGTCCAATGGATACAATATGATTGATGGGAAAGGGCACACGGATTTGAATAAAAAAAGATAATTTATTGTGCCACAGACTACAATGTTTCGGCTGCTGGCCTTTCTTTGCTGGATTTAGTGGGTTTAGCCACTTTACCTGAGAAAGACCAGCAGGCCGAAATGTTGTTGTCTATGGCAGTGCAAGAAAAAACAGGTTGGGGGGGGTGGGTTCTCGCAAAGTCGCCGACCCATGGGTGAGTGTCCCCGGTGGAAACTAGTCCTGGACCCCGGGAAAGCTGTCTGTGGCCCATACAAGCTGAGTAACATGTAAAAAGGACACATGTATGTTCAGAATGAGTTAGCATGGTATTTTGAGAGGCACCATAGCAGGTCAGTGCAAGTCAGTGCAGAGCACTGCAAGGTCAGTCAATATGAGGAAGGGTCCGATGGAGGAGTTGGAGGGTCCCAGAATATCTCTTAAAGCAGGGGTGCGCAAATCGAGGGGCACGACATTTTCTTGGGAGGAGGGGCTCGGCGCTTACAGAGGCCCCTCGCTCTTCCCCACAGCATTTAAATTAAATGCCGGAGATCGCGTGCAAGGCCTCTGTAAGTTCCCTTTCCTTGTCTCCGGCGGCTTCTGGCGACAGCAATGTGGCGTCACATGATGTGGCATTGCCATAGCAACGTGATATCACATGACGTCGTTACATCAGAACGTCGGAGACAAGGTGGGGAAGGTGGAGGGGGGAGCAGGGGGAAAAGGTTGTGCAACCCTGTCTTAAAGCATTGCCTTGCATACAGATCAGAGGCCAAGAATGGATATGGATATCCGATGTGAAGCCGGAAATAAGACAGAAAAGACCGTTTCGGGGGAAGAAGGTGAGTGATGAAATAGCCGTCACTGTGTAACTCTTCCAATTACCTGCAACTTCATGCAGAGAAATAGCAACGCTTGTTTTTAACGTGCTAAGCGCCTAATGGGGAATTCAACTGCTGAGAAGTTAAGGGAGTTACTAACCCAAACTCAGCGACGTTTCTGTGTCTCTGTGATAACTCCCCCAGGACATGCCTGAAAACCAGAGGTAACTCAATGTATTTTTGATAAATAGAAACATGACCTTCTGGGGAGGGGTATATAATGGGTACTGGGCCTGGTGAGGTGGGTATAACGAGTACTGGGCCTGGGGAGGGGCGTATAACAGGGTACTGGGCCTTGGGAAGGTTGTATAACTGGGTACTGGGCCTGGGGAGGTGGGTATAACGGGTATTTGCCCTGTGGAGGGCGGTATAACGTGGTATTGGGGATGGGGTATAAGTGGCACAGGAGCTCTTGCGATACAGAGTATCACTGTCCCTGGTTACAAACACTTCATGTCTCCTGCAGATCAGGACACACACGAAGGTGGTGCCCTTTGTGCCACCAGACGACGAGGCGGGCTACGAGGCGGACGACGAGGCATACGACAAAGCGGGCGTCAAGTGGAACAATGAGGTGGGCTACAAGGCGGCCGATGACGCAGACGTGGTGTACGATGACCAAGGAGCATACGACAGGTGTGGCCGGATCTGCTGCTTCACCTTTTTTAGGCGGAGGAGAAGACCCCGGGAGCAGGTAGGAGAATACGAGAGGTGCGGACAGATCTGCTGCTTCACCTTTTTTAGGCGGAGAAGAAGCCAGGTGCAGGTAGCAGAGGAGCCAGGGCGTAGATACAGGGGTATTCTAGGGGCCCTGAGAAGTTGGTTTGACCGCAGGAGAGGCAGATAAGATCAGGAAGGCTGAGGGAGGGGCAGGTACTAGAGGGAGATAGGGATATTGGGCGTGAGAGGGTGAGAGAGAACAAGGAGCAGGGCCAGAGCACGGGTTTCATGCGCCCGAGGCAAAACTTAAAATTTGTGCCCCAGTTGTATAAAAAATAATAAGATAAATAAAATAATAAAATAAACAGTGGCGTAGATATCGGGGCTGCAGGGGGGTGCGACCGCACCCCAGCGCAACGCAAAATAAAAATAAAAGGGCGCCAAAATACTGGATAAAAAAAAGAATAATAATTAAAAAAAAAAGATAAATAAATAAAATAATAAGAGGAAAAAATAATAATGATTATTAATGCGCCCCTAGGACCTCTGCGCGCTAGGCGACCGCCTAATGGCCGGCCGGCCCTGCGAGGTATGCGGGAGGAAAAGGGGTGAATGGGATAGATATGCAGGGGGATGGGGGAGCAGGTGAGTTATACACAGGGGCACAAGGGCCCCATCACCCGCATCTCTATATACTGAGTGTGCCCCTGTGTATAACAACGCTGATCTGTGCTGCTCCATCTGATCTCACTGCGCAGTGATCCAGGGACCATCCGATCGCCATTTAATGGGGTCAGGAAGGAATTTTTTTCCCCCATTGCACAGCAGGGGTTATGTTTCGCCTTCCTCTGGATCACAGCAACAAACTGCACTTTGTGCATGAATTATCAGTGAGATCTTTATACACCCTGCATTGGTCTTCACCCCTTTGCTGCCGGAGGGGCCTGCAATGCATTGCTCTGCGTGTTACTATATCGCTCTGCAATGTGCTGCAGGCCCCTCCCAGCAAAGAGATTCATTATTTCAATAAAATACTCTCTTTAATCAAACCTATGTGTAGTGTCTTTTCTATCCGTTGTATCTATTGCTAACAGCTCAGTGATTCTTCCCCAGGACGCTGCACTAGTGTCACGCTGCCAAGCCCAGGTGTGAGGGAGATTTATAGGGTCACATATACACTTCTGCCAAAACACGAGTGCAAACAGGAAGCCCCTCTGATCTCATATATTTTATTACACAAAACGGTATCTAAAAAGGTAAAAATAACATACATGGGATTCTGCTACAAATATCTCTCTAATTACAAACCAATTAGCAAATCATTCAGATTAGTCGAGCGAAAAGAAAGGGTTAAGTATCTCATGTACAGTATATGCAGTGTAGGCTGTTCTGCAGCATTACATGCAGGGGACAACGTTTAGGGGATATAAGTAATGCTGATCTCAGAGCTGACCGGCTGACCTGCTCTACCGGCTGACCGGCTGACCTGCTCTTCTGGCTGACCTGCTGACCTGCTCTACTGGCTGACCGGCTGACCTGCTCTACCGGCTGACCGGCTTCTCTTCTTTCAGCTAAATGACCTGAATTGTGGCCCCTGTATCTCCCAATTAAACGTTTTATTGGCATATTCTTGTTTGACTCGTTCTATACAGACATTTTCTATATATTCATTGTGGGATTTGATAACATCTGTAAGATCTCTCAGAATATCACATTCTGTACGTTTGTGTTGAAGATTTTTCCATTCTCAATTTACTTAATATTAGTTTTTGGCATCAATTATTTATATCGAGTCCAAAATACCTTTATACAGAATGCTGTTCCCTTTAGCCCACAAATGCTGCTTCATTAAAGCCCATGGGTGGCACTTTATGCATTCTCAAACTTTTAGGCAACATCCCTAATTTCCAAAAGTGGGATTAAATCTGTACATATTTAAATGGTTAATTTTCTTACTCAGACTCCTAAATCCCTCCCCAAACATATCCGTTTCACATAAAAGTGTGTGCGCTTCTCCTTCCGCCTAACTGGCACGTCGTCCTTACGGGCGCCACTCCGTGTAACTCCACGCTGCCCTCCAGTGGCAAAAGAAATAAGATACATTTACTATACTCGTCTGGCAGCTGCTCCCGTATAAGGTGGGTAACTCTGTATTAGGGGTCTTGGTAGACTATATTTTATACTTATGTCGGATAGATGAGGAATTAATATTCCTAACGGGTTATTGTGAGAGGCCTTAGATCTTATCCTATATGCACGCAGCCCTCGCCTCTCTGACCTTGAACACGTACTTCAATCTGATTTTTGAGACTTGAAACTGGATTTCCCAAAACAAACTGATTTTAAACACTGACAAGACTGTAACAATGGTATTTGGGACCAGAGCTAAATTGCTAAAGCTACCAATGACAGAGCTTCAGATAAAAACCAGCTCTAAAACCATCCTAGCCCCTGTTACTTGTTTGAAATATCTGATCATTCAACTCCCATTTAACATTTGGGTTGCACATTGATACCCTGACATCCAAATCCTATGCCAAACTAGGTGTACTTTAAAGGAACAAATCCTCCCTAAGGCCCTCATGCAGTAAGCAGCGATAAGCCACTTATCACCAGCTTATCGCCAAAAAAGCCACACTGATACACACACACACACAGATACAGACACACTGATACACACACACACACCGCGCCCTGATGGCAGGGGTGGAGGCGTGGGGCTCCTGCTCTCCTCTGTCTGCCGTTACCGAACCCTTCCTATTCCCCCCTCTCTTGCTTTTCCCTCCTTTGAGGCTCACACTGTCCAGATCTTCTCTCCTCTCCCTGTTCATGTGGCGGTCATCTATCGCCCACCTACCTCTACTCATCCCCCTTCTGCCTTTCTCTCTCACTTTGAATCCTGGCTCTCTTTCTTTCTCTCCTCAGACTCCCCTGTTCTTCTCCTTGGGGACTTCAATTGCCACATTGATGACCCCTCTCTCTCTTGGGCTTCCCGCTTTCTTTCTCTTACCTCTTCTTTTGGCCTTCAACAGTGGACTGCAGCCAGCACCCACAAGGATGGCCACTACTTAGACCTGGTTTTCACTAAAAACTTATCTCTCTCTGATTTCTCCATTTCCCCTTTTCCTCTCTCTGACCATCATCTCATCTCATTCTCTTTATCTCGCTTCTCCCCTTCTCCACCTCCATCTACCCCCCGGTTCTGCAGAAACCTGCGCTCTATTCACTTACCTGACTTTGAGTCCACTTTACACTCCTCCCTCTCCTCTCTCAGCTCTGCTACAGACCCTGACAACCTGGTCAGAAAGTACAACTCTGTCTTGTCCTCATCTCTTGATCTACATGCCCCGCTTTCTCTCTGCCGCCCTCGCCCTTCTAACCCTAGACCCTGGCTAAATTCCCACACGCGCATGCTGCGTTCCTCCACTCGTTCCTCTGAACGCCTCTGGAGGAAGTCTCACACTCTCGCAGACTTCCTTCACTACAAATTTATGCTATCCTGTTTCAATTCTGCCCTCTCGCAAGCTAAACAAGCCTACTTTTCTGCACTAATAACATGCACAAGTCTAACCCACGCCGACTGTTCTCTGTCTTTGATACTCTACTCAAACCACCCTCAGCTGCCTCTCCTTCCTCCATCTCCGCTCAGGACTTTGCAGACTATTTTAAGGAAAAGGTGGAATCCATACGGCAGAACATCCCCTGTTTCTTCCCCCCATCCTACACCTCTTCCTAACTCTCCTCCTGCCTTCCTTGAGTCTTTTTCCACTGTCTCAGAGGAGGATGTGTCGCTGTTGATCTCCTCTTCTCCCTCTACCACTTGCCCTCTTGACCCCATTCCCTCCCATCTCCTAAAACCTCTAGCTCCTACTATAATCCCTACGCTTACACACATTTTTAACTCCTCCCTCTGCTCTGGAACCTTTCCATCCTCCTTCAAACATGCAACAGTCATACCATTACTCAAAAACAGCAAGCTTGACCCTACCTGTCTTTCTAACTATCGACCTGTCTCCCTCCTGCCTTTTGCCTCTAAACTACTTGAACGTCTTGTATTCTCTCGCTTGCTCCATTTTCTCAACACTTATTCTCTCCTAGACCCTCTACAATCTGGCTTCCGCACTGCTCACTCCACGGAAACAACCCTCACTAAAATAACTGACGAGCTCCATGCTGCCAAAGACAGAGGTCATTACACTCTGCTCATATTACTCGACCTCTCTGCAGCATTTGACACCGTGGACCACCCTCTTCTCCTCCACATTCTCCATACTCTAGGTATTCGGAACAAAGCTCTATCCTGGATCTCATCCTACCTCTCCCATCGTACTTTTAGTGTCTCTTCTGCTAACACCTCCTCCTCCTCTATTGATCTCTCTGTGGGGGTACCCCAGGGCTCTGTCCTGGGACCTCTTCTCTTTTCTCTGTACACACTCTCTCTAGGTGACCTAATAACATCTTTTGGGTTTAATTATCACCTCTATGCCGACGACACACAAATATACTTTTCAACACCTGACCTTACACCTGCTGTACAAACCAAAGTTTCTGAATGTCTCTCTGCTATATCATCCTGGATGGCCCTCCGACGCCTTAAACTCAACATGGCTAAAACAGAGCTCCTCATACTTCCTCCCAAACCTGGCCCTAATACCTCCTTCCACATTACTGTTGGAACTACAATCATTCACCCAGTAGCCCAAGCACGCTGCCTAGGGGTCACGTTCGACTCCTCTCTCACATTCGCCCCTCACATTCAAAACATTTCTAAAACTTGTCGCTTTTTCCTCCGCAATATAACTAAGATACGCCCTTTCCTCTGTTGTTCGACTGCTAAAACTCTGACTCAGGCTCTCATTCTCTCCTGTCTTGATTACTGTAACCTCCTGCTGTCCGGCCTTCCTGCCTCTCACCTGTCTCCCCTACAATCTATCCTAAATGCTGTTGCCAGAATCACTCTACTCTTTCCTAGATCTGTCTCAGCATCTCCCCTCATGAAATCCCTCTCCTGGCTTCCGATCAAATCCCGCATCTCACACTCCATTCTTCTCCTCACTTTTAAAGCTTTACATTCTTCTGCCCCTCCTTACATCTCATCCCTAATTTCTCGGTATGCACCATCCAGACTCTTGCGTTCTTCTCAAGGATGTCTTCTTTCTACCACCTTTGTATCTAAAGCCCTCTCCCGCCTTAAACCTTTTTCACTGACTGCCCCACATCTCTGGAATGCCCTTCCCCTCAGTACCCGACTAGCACCCTCTCTATCCACCTTTAAGACCCACCTTAAGACACACTTGCTTAAAGAAGCATATGAATAGCACTGTGGATATTCTAAACACGATACATAATGCTTGACCCCCTGCAGACGCACTTACCAGTTCTCCCTCCTACTGTCTCTGTACGTTCTCCCTACCTAACAATTAGACTGTAAGCTCCTCGGGGCAGGGACTCCTCTTCCGAAATGTTACTTTTATGTCTAAAGCACTTATTCCCATGATCTGTTATTTATATTATCTGTTATTTATTTGATTACCACATGTATTACTACTGTGAAGCGCTATGTACACTAATGGCGCTATATAAATAAAGACATACAATACAATACAATACACACACACACAGATACAGACACACTGATACACACACACACACACACACACACACACACACACCCACCCACTAATACACACACACACACACACACACACACACACACACACACACACACACACACACACACACACACACACACACACACACACACACTGATTCACACACACACACACACACACACACACTGATTCACACACACACAGACCCACTGATACACACACAGACCCACTGATACACACACACACACACACACACTGAAACACACACACACACTGAAACACACACACACACTGAAACACGCGCACACACACACACACACACACACACACACACACACACACACACACACACACACACACTGATACACACACACACACACACACTGACACACACACACACACACACACAGATACACACAGATACACACACACACAGATACACACACACACACACACACAGATACACAAACACACAGAGATACACATATACACACACACACACACACACACATACACACAAATACACACACACAGATACACATACACACACACACACACACACACACACTGATACACGTACACACACACACACACACACACACACACACACTGATACACATACACACACACACACACACACACACACACACACACAGATACACATACACACACACACACACACAGATACACACACCCACACACACCCACTGATTCACACACACACACACACACACACACACACACACAAAGCTGTGAGCGCCGGAGGGGCAAAGGTGGGAGCGCCGGGGGGCAAAGCTGTGAGCGCCGGGGGGGGGGCAAAGGTGGGAGCGCCGGGGGGCAAAGGTGGGAGTGCCGATGGGGCAAAGGTGGGAGCGCCAGGGGGCAAAGGTGGGAGTGCCGATGGGGCAATGGTGGGAGCGCCGGGGGGGCAATGGTGGGAGCGCCAGGGGGGCAAAGGTACAAGGTGGTACAAAGGTAAGCGCACCCCCGCTACCACCTCCTATTACCCCCCCTGGCTGGGACCCGGGACAGAAAGGGGACACTCACCGCGAACAGAGGAGCCGGGAGCGGGAAGACACTTGTGCTCTGCACAAAGCGGAAGTCCCGCCCCCGGCTTCCTCTGACCTGCCTGCAACCAATCCCCTGCGGGCCGGCCGGCATTCTAAGTCCCGCCCCCGGCATTCTCCTTCATTCAGTCTCCCCGGCAGCATTCACACACACACATAGAAAATACTTACCGGCCGCCGCATTCTCCTCACCGCCGCTGCCCCGCAATACCGGGACCAGGGACAAAAATCGGGACATAACCGGGACGGAGCTAAAATCGGGACAGGGCAGAAAAAAACGGGACTGTCCCGGCAAAACCGGGACGAATGGTCACCCTACTTACAGACTATTCACTTGAGTGGACCATAAAGTGTCTTATAGAGGGAACTCTAAGGTGTCTTAAGATGCATTAAGATATATTATGTATGTAAATATTTATTTATATAGCGCTTTATAAGAGAGGCAATACAGTACAGAGAATTATAGTACAATAAGTGCAACAAACAAAATCAGACAATAGGAAAGGAAATCCCTGGCCTGCAGAGCTTACAGTCTTAATGCTAGATCCATATAACTCTGTTGTGTTTACGCTAATAACGGGACATTCCTGAAATTGGTACCTGACCCTGTGTGGTAGGCAGAGACACAGGGGCAGTGCCTGCCAATATCATAAAGAGCAGTGCACTTCCTATTTAGTAGAAGTGTGTGTCAGAGTTAAGAGTTCAGTCCAGAGTTAGAGTCTGCTGAGTCTGTCACCTGGCTGGCCCAGGGTGACAGAGAGAGCCTATATCAATTGGCCGTTGGAGAAGGGGAGCCATCAGCCTCTGAGTAGAGCTGATGCAACCTTAGTTAGGGAGGTGGACCAATTCCTCTCACCCTGTTTAGGGGGCGAGGGAAGAGCTAGCCCCACCCTGGGTGCCCTTGACCTGGGGTGGTGGCAGGGACACAGAGACCATCCTGAGGGAGAGCAGTCCTGTGTGGAGGAAGACACCCTGTACCTGATATATAGTCTTGTTGCTGCTATTCTGCTGCTGTGAATAAAGAGCTGCGGCTGCTTTTAAAGATATACAGTGTGAGACTGGAATCTCTCATCCCCGAGGGGGGGGGGGGGACTCTCTGGAAGGATTCCACCCGTATTCCTGGGGCTCAGAGATGGAGGCGCTGCACCATTACATACATAGTTACATAATAGATGAGGTTGAAAAAAGACGTACGTCCATCAAGTTCAACCTATGCTAAATTCAGACAACAGATACTTACTTATTGATCCAGAGGAAGGCAAACAAAAAACCCCATTAAGGGGAAAAATTAATTCCTTCCTGACTCCAAGAATTGGCAATCGGATTAATCCCTGGATCAACATCCTTCCCATATATACTTATTTGGTATATCCCTGTATACCTGTCCCATCTAAAAAGATGTCCAACCTTTTTTTGAACAAATCTATTGTATCTGCCATCACAGTCTCCATGGGTAATGAGTTCCACATTTTAACTGCCCTTACTGTAAAGAACCCTTTCCTTTGTTGCTGGTGAAATTTCCTTTCCTCCAACCTTAAGGGATGGCCCCGAGTCCTTTGTACTGCCCGTGGGATGAATAGTTCTTTTGAAAGCTCCTTGTATTGTCCCTGAATATATTTGTATATAGTTATCATATCCCCTCTTAGACGCCTCTTTTCTAATGTAAATAAATCCAATATAGCTAGCCTCTCCTCATAAGTTAGAATGTCCATCCCCTTTATTAATTTGGTGGCTCTTCTCTGCACTCTCTCTAGTTCCAAAATGTCTTTTCTTAGGATTGGTGCCCAAAATTGTACTCCATATTCAAGGTGTGGTCTTACTAATGCTTTGTAAAGGGGCATAATTATGTCTACTTCCCTTCCATCCATTGCCCGTTTGATGCAAGATAAGATCTTGTTTGCCTTTGCAGCTACTGCATGACATTGGGCACTATTGCTAAGCCTGCTGTCTACAAGCACCCCTAAATCCTTCTCCATCAAGGATTCCCCCAATATATCTCCATTTAATTTGTAAGTCGCCTTTTTATTCTTGCATCCCAAATGCATAACCTTATATTTATCTGTATTAAACCTCATTTGCCATTTACCTGCCCACGTTTCCAGTCTCTCCAAGCCTTCTGAAGAGAAATTTCATCCTGCTCTGATAAGACGGAGGCATTCACCCCAGAAACCTGATCCTGTCATCCCCCATACCATCGCGGGAGACTCAGGCCCCCCTGTTGCCAGCAGGTATGCACCACACTCAGACACGTAGCCAGACCCTAGTACAGAGGAGGGGGGCCCGATCTGCGATTGGCCCAGGGAAGGGGGGCTACATTGGGAATCGATGTTATTTTTCTTCATATTAATGGGTATCCTCAAAGCGAATGATATGCCAAAATGACGTCCATTAGCAAAACTACAATTGTTTCTTCACTTTTTCTGCTTGATCAATAGGGTGACCAGATTTCGAAAATGAAAAACCGGGACACCTTAAAAAATAATTTATTAAACAAATTACATCACGTGACACCCCCTGTTGCCATGACAACAAGACACTCTGATGCCCCTGCAGTGTTAGTGTGTATAGAGGTGGGGGCTTTGCTTGGGCCCTTCAACTCTTACAGCCAGGGCATTATTGGCCAGGAATGCCCAGTTCGGAGGGGATTACTACTTCAAAATGTATTTGATTCGTAACAACATCAAAAAACTCTAATACCAATAACTAACAACCACAGACAATGATAATCTAAACCATCAAATAAAATGTCTACGGCCCTTGTTCAAGCATGTTTGCGGTACTTACCAGATAAATCAGTGCCTGCAATCCACGACTGTATCCGCCTCTCCGAGCGTCTGAAAGCAACCCAGCGTTCCTGGTGTGTGGCTGAAGAGGTGAGGGACTCCCTCCTCTCAAACGGAAAAGAAGAGCAAAAAATAGAGTTGGAACATACCTATCATACAGGGATGAGAGAGAGAGACAGAGAATGAGAGAGAGACAGAGAATGAGAGACAGAGAATGAGAGACAGAGAATGAGAGAGAGACAGAGAATGAGAGAGAGACACAGAGAGAGAGAGAGACAGAGAATGAGAGAGAGACAGAGAGAGGGACATAGGGAGAGAGAGACAAAAGTAATGTACTGTATAACCATTATACCGTACCCCCTAGTATTCGTGTAATCATTGTCCCACACCCCCTTTTACTCACGCTTTGGCAATACTGAAATGTTCTTTTGACAGAGACACACAGAGAGAAACAGAGACACACAGAGAGAGACAGAGACACAGAGAGAGAGACAGAGACACAGAGAGACACACAGAGAGAGACAGAGACACACAGAGAGAGACAGAGACACAGAGAGAGAGAGAGAGACACAGAGAGAGAGAGAGAGAGACACGGGCCTATTTAGTAAGCGTCGATAAGGCTGCGTCTATAGTATTTCAGACGGAGGGAAGGCACACACGCTGCAATACACTTGCTGAAGCCTGAGCTTTTTTATGGCTTTGCAGGGTATGCAGCGGGTGCGATTGGGGGCGTGGCAATAAATATTTGGAGGCGTGGCAATAACGTTCCGGCGCGGACGTCACTTTCCTACCTCACATCCCGATCCACCGGCATTTTTTCAGATGCAGCATCTGAAGCACTGTGCAGACAAGAAGAAAAATGCACACAATGCGCACCAGAGATTAAAATATAGTAAATTATTTATTAATAAAACAAGAAATAACCGAGGAGGATCCAACCCCACCTCAGTACTTTCTTCTCGTTGCTATTGCCACACTATACGTCCTGACGCCGGAAGGGAAGTTGGTACGCGACCAAGACGAGACACCGGATTTACAGTGGAACCACAACATACCACAGATTGCTGGAGGACCACACTGCGAGGGGCGCAGCCTATCGAGTTTCCCGGTCATCGTCCAAAGTCTGGAGCTGCGGAGTGACCACCGGATTACCACGGAGCCCGAGCCTGTCTCATACAATGCTTTTACCAAACGGATGTTTGTGAGTTTGCTATTTTTATCTTGTCCAGGAAATGAAATTGTTAAACCGAATTTACACATGGAGCGGGCGCTTTCTCTTCTTTTTTTTTGTTTAGATATCTATCGAGGAGGTGGTTGTTTCCCTGAAGAGAGCTGCCAGGGCTCCAGAGGACGCCCGAATTGGATCCTTTTATGATTGAGTTATAACATAGCTATTAGAGCTAGGTTTCTGGACTTTTATTGTGTTTAGGCACTTTTTAGTAATTGCACTGTTATTAATTCTGACCACTAATTCTCACTGCCATTATAATCTCTCTCTAGCCACAACCAAATTGCTATATCAGCTATATTATTTATTGGTTATACCAGGGGAGCACAAACTTTTGCAGCTCGCCCCCCTGCCGGTGCTCGCGCCCCCCCCCCCCTTACCTTGATGCGGCGTCATGTGACCTGCAGCGGCATTTGACGAGGGTGACGTCACATGACCCCGCAGCGTAATTTAACATACTGTGCTATATCTATGCACACACAGCTGTCTCTAGGCATAAAACACATCCACACCGGGGGAAGGACCAGCACAGATAACATTCCAAGAGACACTGTTTTTAAGTATACCTTTTGCTTGCTTCATTCATTGTAACATCGCCGGAAGAAGAGATCAGTGTATCTCGAAAGCTCGCACAAATAAAAGCATTTCGTTAGCCACAGAACGGTATTATCTATTTATTTTTTGATTATTGAAGCTCGGCTAACACGGTACTGATACCTCTATATATATATATTGCGCGCGCACACACACATATAACGTTTTATCCAACTTTTTCATTTATCATTTGTAGAGAAAATGAACAATGTCGCCAGAAGTGCTATTTTTCAAAATGTAACATCTCTACTAATTAGTGTAAAATGATACTTCATATAAAGCAGGTTATGGGACCCATTATAAAATGACCTTCATGTTTCTTATCACATCCCAGTATATGGATACTTTCTATTATCACAAGCTGCTAACATGTGACAGGGCTCAGAGTCTGAGCCCAGAATGTGACATACAGAACATTCTCATTCTAAATTTCAAAAAATATTGTGTTGATTTCTGACCTGACTGCCATGGTTACAGCTCAACCACTCTGTTCTACTGTATGTCACCACTTTCTGCCACAACCAGCTGACGGTGGATCTGCAAGGAGTTCAACGCTTATTGGCATCACATCTGTTGCTTGGTTGACGTATCATTTCTCCAGCTTTTTATTGTATTGTTTTTAAATAGATTATATTTATTTAGTTGAATAGATATTTATTTAGTTTAATAGATATTTATTTAGTTTAATAGATTATATTTCTAAGTTTAATAAGTTATATTTCTTAGTTTAATAAGTTATATTTCTTAGTTTAATAAAATATATTTCTTAGTTTAATAAGTTATATTTCTTAGTTTAATAAGTTATATTTGTTAGTTTAATAAATTATATTTCTTAGTTTAATAAGTTATATTTCTTAGTTAATAGATTATATTTGTTAGCACAGTAGATTATATTTACTAGTATTTAAGTCTCCCCCTCAGTGCCCCATTAGGACCCGTGCGCATATTTCACATCTTTTCGGAGTCGCTTATTTTTTAGACCCTCGGAGCCGAAACCTAAAGGGGTCAGCTAAGAAAGTTCGGATCAAGAGGAGCCGCACAGCTTAAAGACAGAACATTTCCAAGGGAGATGGAGACAATTTGGGTAAGATCTGATTAAAGGACATCCTTTGAGGAAGGAAAGGGTGACAGGGGAGTCTAAGAGGGGGGTGAGAGAGCAAGGTGGTGTGTCAGATTGGGGCAGAGCAAGAGAACGCAAAAATGATGGGGATTTGCTGCACACCAAAAAAAAACAATAAGTAGTGATACTTTTACCGGTGCCCCTTAGTCTCAGGGAAGACCGGCATTTCGTCCAATGGATACAATATGATTGATGGGAAAGGGCACACGGATTTGAATAAAAAAAGATAATTTATTGTGCCACAGACTACAATGTTTCGGCTGCTGGCCTTTCTTTGCTGGATTTAGTGGGTTTAGCCACTTTACCTGAGAAAGACCAGCAGGCCGAAATGTTGTTGTCTATGGCAGTGCAAGAGAAAACAGGTTGGGGGGGGTGGGTTCTCGCAAAGTCGCCGACCCATGGGTGAGTGTCCCCGGTGGAAACTAGTCCTGGACCCCGGGAAAGCTGTCTGTGGCCCATACAAGCTGAGTAACATGTAAAAAGGACACATGTATGTTCAGAATGAGTTAGCATGGTATTTTGAGAGGCACCATAGCAGGTCAGTGCAAGTCAGTGCAGAGCACTGCAAGGTCAGTCAATATGAGGAAGGGTCCGATGGAGGAGTTGGAGGGTCCCAGAATATCTCTTAAAGCAGGGGTGCGCAAATCAAGGGGCACGACATTTTCTTGGGAGGAGGGGCTCGGCGCTTACAGAGGCCCCTCGCTCTTCCCCACAGCATTTAAATTAAATGCCGGAGATCGCGTGCAAGGCCTCTGTAAGTTCCCTTTCCTTGTCTCCGGCGGCTTCTGGCGACAGCAATGTGGCGTCACATGATGTGGCATTGCCATAGCAACGTGATATCACATGACGTCGTTACATCAGAACGTCGGAGACAAGGTGGGGAAGGTGGAGGGGGGAGCAGGGGGAAAAGGTTGTGCAACCCTGTCTTAAAGCATTGCCTTGCATACAGATCAGAGGCCAAGAATGGATATGGATATCCGATGTGAAGCCGGAAATAAGACAGAAAAGACCGTTTCGGGGGAAGAAGGTGAGTGATGAAATAGCCGTCACTGTGTAACTCTTCCAATTACCTGCAACTTCATGCAGAGAAATAGCAACGCTTGTTTTTAACGTGCTAAGCGCCTAATGGGGAATTCAACTGCTGAGAAGTTAAGGGAGTTACTAACCCAAACTCAGCGACGTTTCTGTGTCTCTGTGATAACTCCCCCAGGACATGCCTGAAAACCAGAGGTAACTCAATGTATTTTTGATAAATAGAAACATGACCTTCTGGGGAGGGGTATATAATGGGTACTGGGCCTGGTGAGGTGGGTATAACGAGTACTGGGCCTGGGGAGGGGCGTATAACAGGGTACTGGGCCTTGGGAAGGTTGTATAACTGGGTACTGGGCCTGGGGAGGTGGGTATAACGGGTATTTGCCCTGTGGAGGGCGGTATAACGTGGTATTGGGGATGGGGTATAAGTGGCACAGGAGCTCTTGCGATACAGAGTATCACTGTCCCTGGTTACAAACACTTCATGTCTCCTGCAGATCAGGACACACACGAAGGTGGTGCCCTTTGTGCCACCAGACGACGAGGCGGGCTACGAGGCGGACGACGAGGCATACGACAAAGCGGGCGTCAAGTGGAACAATGAGGTGGGCTACAAGGCGGCCGATGACGCAGACGTGGTGTACGATGACCAAGGAGCATACGACAGGTGTGGCCGGATCTGCTGCTTCACCTTTTTTAGGCGGAGGAGAAGACCCCGGGAGCAGGTAGGAGAATACGAGAGGTGCGGACAGATCTGCTGCTTCACCTTTTTTAGGCGGAGAAGAAGCCAGGTGCAGGTAGCAGAGGAGCCAGGGCGTAGATACAGGGGTATTCTAGGGGCCCTGAGAAGTTGGTTTGACCGCAGGAGAGGCAGATAAGATCAGGAAGGCTGCGGGAGGGGCAGGTACTAGAGGGAGATAGGGATATTGGGCGTGAGAGGGTGAGAGAGAACAAGGAGCAGGGCCAGAGCACGGGTTTCATGCGCCCGAGGCAAAACTTAAAATTTGTGCCCCAGTTGTATAAAAAATAATAAGATAAATAAAATAATAAAATAAACAGTGGCGTAGATATCGGGGCTGCAGGGGGGTGCGACCGCACACCAGCGCAACGCAAAATAAAAATAAAAGGGCGCCAAAATACTGGATAAAAAAAAGAATAATAATTTAAAAAAAAAAGATAAATAAATAAAATAATAAGAGGAAAAAATAATAATGATTATTAATGCGCCCCTAGGACCTCTGCGCGCTAGGCGACCGCCTAATGGCCGGCCGGCCCTGCGAGGTATGCGGGAGGAAAAGGGGTGAATGGGATAGATATGCAGGGGGATGGGGGAGCAGGTGAGTTATACACAGGGGCACAAGGGCCCCATCACCCGCATCTCTATATACTGAGTGTGCCCCTGTGTATAACAACGCTGATCTGTGCTGCTCCATCTGATCTCACTGCGCAGTGATCCAGGGACCATCCGATCGCCATTTAATGGGGTCAGGAAGGAATTTTTTTCCCCCATTGCACAGCAGGGGTTATGTTTCGCCTTCCTCTGGATCACAGCAACAAACTGCACTTTGTGCATGAATTATCAGTGAGATCTTTATACACCCTGCATTGGTCTTCACCCCTTTGCTGCCGGAGGGGCCTGCAATGCATTGCTCTGCGTGTTACTATATCGCTCTGCAATGTGCTGCAGGCCCCTCCCAGCAAAGAGATTCATTATTTCAATAAAATACTCTCTTTAATCAAACCTATGTGTAGTGTCTTTTCTATCCGTTGTATCTATTGCTAACAGCTCAGTGATTCTTCCCCAGGACGCTGCACTAGTGTCACGCTGCCAAGCCCAGGTGTGAGGGAGATTTATAGGGTCACATATACACTTCTGCCAAAACACGAGTGCAAACAGGAAGCCCCTCTGATCTCATATATTTTATTACACAAAACGGTATCTAAAAAGGTAAAAATAACATACATGGGATTCTGCTACAAATATCTCTCTAATTACAAACCAATTAGCAAATCATTCAGATTAGTCGAGCGAAAAGAAAGGGTTAAGTATCTCATGTACAGTATATGCAGTGTAGGCTGTTCTGCAGCATTACATGCAGGGGACAACGTTTAGGGGATATAAGTAATGCTGATCTCAGAGCTGACCGGCTGACCTGCTCTACCGGCTGACCGGCTGACCTGCTCTTCTGGCTGACCTGCTGACCTGCTCTACTGGCTGACCGGCTGACCTGCTCTACCGGCTGACCGGCTTCTCTTCTTTCAGCTAAATGACCTGAATTGTGGCCCCTGTATCTCCCAATTAAACGTTTTATTGGCATATTCTTGTTTGACTCGTTCTATACAGACATTTTCTATATATTCATTGTGGGATTTGATAACATCTGTAAGATCTCTCAGAATATCACATTCTGTACGTTTGTGTTGAAGATTTTTCCATTCTCAATTTACTTAATATTAGTTTTTGGCATCAATTATTTATATCGAGTCCAAAATACCTTTATACAGAATGCTGTTCCATTTAGCCCACAAATGCTGCTTCATTAAAGCCCATGGGTGGCACTTTATGCATTCTCAAACTTTTAGGCAACATCCCTAATTTCCAAAAGTGGGATTAAATCTGTACATATTTAAATGGTTAATTTTCTTACTCAGACTCCTAAATCCCTCCCCAAATATATCCGTTTCACATAAAAGTGTGTGCGCTTCTCCTTCCGCCTAACTGGCACGTCGTCCTTACGGGCGCCACTCCTTGCAACTCCACGCTGCCCTCCAGTGGCAAAAGAAATAAGATACATTTACTATACTCGTCTGGCAGCTGCTCCCGTATAAGGTGGGTAACTCTGTATTAGGGGTCTTGGTAGACTATATTTTATACTTATGTCGGATAGATGAGGAATTAATATTCCTAACGGGTTATTGTGAGAGGCCTTAGATCTTATCCTATATGCACGCAGCCCTCGCCTCTCTGACCTTGAACACGTACTTCAATCTGATTTTTGAGACTTGAAACTGGATTTCCCAAAACAAACTGATTTTAAACACTGACAAGACTGTAACAATGGTATTTGGGACCAGAGCTAAATTGCTAAAGCTACCAATGACAGAGCTTCAGATAAAAACCAGCTCTAAAACCATCCTAGCCCCTGTTACTTGTTTGAAATATCTGATCATTCAACTCCCATTTAACATTTGGGTTGCACATTGATACCCTGACATCCAAATCCTATGCCAAACTAGGTGTACTTTAAAGGAACAAATCCTCCCTAAGGCCCTCATGCAGTAAGCAGCGATAAGCCACTTATCACCAGCTTATCGCCAAAAAAGCCACACTGATACACACACACACACACACAGATACAGACACACTGATACACACACACACACCGCGCCCTGATGGCAGGGGTGGAGGCGTGGGGCTCCTGCTCTCCTCTGTCTGCCGTTACCGAACCCTTCCTATTCCCCCCTCTCTTGCTTTTCCCTCCTTTGAGGCTCACACTGTCCAGATCTTCTCTCCTCTCCCTGTTCATGTGGCGGTCATCTATCGCCCACCTACCTCTACTCATCCCCCTTCTGCCTTTCTCTCTCACTTTGAATCCTGGCTCTCTTTCTTTCTCTCCTCAGACTCCCCTGTTCTTCTCCTTGGGGACTTCAATTGCCACATTGATGACCCCTCTCTCTCTTGGGCTTCCCGCTTTCTTTCTCTTACCTCTTCTTTTGGCCTTCAACAGTGGACTGCAGCCAGCACCCACAAGGATGGCCACTACTTAGACCTGGTTTTCACTAAAAACTTATCTCTCTATGATTTCTCCATTTCCCCTTTTCCTCTCTCTGACCATCATCTCATCTCATTCTCTTTATCTCGCTTCTCCCCTTCTCCACCTCCATCTACCCCCCGGTTCTGCAGAAACCTGCGCTCTATTCACTTACCTGACTTTGAGTCCACTTTACACTCCTCCCTCTCCTCTCTCAGCTCTGCTACAGACCCTGACAACCTGGTCAGAAAGTACAACTCTGTCTTGTCCTCATCTCTTGATCTACATGCCCCGCTTTCTCTCTGCCGCCCTCGCCCTTCTAACCCTAGACCCTGGCTAAATTCCCACACGCGCATGCTGCGTTCCTCCACTCGTTCCTCTGAACGCCTCTGGAGGAAGTCTCACACTCTCGCAGAATTCCTTCACTACAAATTTATGCTATCCTGTTTCAACTCTGCCCTCTCGCAAGCTAAACAAGCCTACTTTTCTGCACTAATAACATGCACAAGTCTAACCCACGCCGACTGTTCTCTGTCTTTGATACTCTACTCAAACCACCCTCAGCTGCCTCTCCTTCCTCCATCTCCGCTCAGGACTTTGCAGACTATTTTAAGGAAAAGGTGGAATCCATACGGCAGAACATCCCCTGTTTCTTCCCCCCATCCTACACCTCTTTCTAACTCTCCTCCTGCCTTCCTTGAGTCTTTTTCCACTGTCTCAGAGGAGGATGTGTCGCTGTTGATCTCCTCTTCTCCCTCTACCACTTGCCCTCTTGACCCCATTCCCTCCCATCTCCTAAAACCTCTAGCTCCTACTGTAATCCCTACGCTTACACACATTTTTAACTCCTCCCTCTGCTCTGGAACCTTTCCATCCTCCTTCAAACATGCAACAGTCATACCATTACTCAAAAACAGCAAGCTTGACCCTACCTGTCTTTCTAACTATCGACCTGTCTCCCTCCTGCCTTTTGCCTCTAAACTACTTGAACGTCTTGTATTCTCTCGCTTGCTCCATTTTCTCAACACTTATTCTCTCCTAGACCCTCTACAATCTGGCTTCCGCACTGCTCACTCCACGGAAACAACCCTCACTAAAATAACTGACGACCTCCATGCTGCCAAAGACAGAGGTCATTACACTCTGCTCATATTACTCGACCTCTCTGCAGCATTTGACACCGTGGACCACCCTCTTCTCCTCCACATTCTCCATACTCTAGGTATTCGGAACAAAGCTCTATCCTGGATCTCATCCTACCTCTCCCATCGTACTTTTAGTGTCTCTTCTGCTAACACCTCCTCCTCCTCTATTGATCTCTCTGTGGGGGTACCCCAGGGCTCTGTCCTGGGACCTCTTCTCTTTTCTCTGTACACACTCTCTCTAGGTGACCTAATAACATCTTTTGGGTTTAATTATCACCTCTATGCCGACGACACACAAATATACTTTTCAACACCTGACCTTACACCTGCTGTACAAACCAAAGTTTCTGAATGTCTCTCTGCTATATCATCCTGGATGGCCCTTCGACGCCTTAAACTCAACATGGCTAAAACAGAGCTCCTCATACTTCCTCCCAAACCTGGCCCTAATACCTCCTTCCACATTACTGTTGGAACTACAATCATTCACCCAGTAGCCCAAGCACGCTGCCTAGGGGTCACGTTCGACTCCTCTCTCACATTCGCCCCTCACATTCAAAACATTTCTAAAACTTGTCACTTTTTCCTCCGCAATATAACTAAGATACGCCCTTTCCTCTGTTGTTCGACTGCTAAAACTCTGACTCAGGCCCTCATTCTCTCCTGTCTTGATTACTGTAACCTCCTGCTGTCCGGCCTTCCTGCCTCTCACCTGTCTCCCCTACAATCTATCCTAAATGCTGCTGCCAGAATCACTCTACTCTTTCCTAGATCTGTCTCAGCATCTCCCCTCATGAAATCCCTCTCCTGGCTTCCGATCAAATCCCGCATCTCACACTCCATTCTTCTCCTCACTTTTAAAGCTTTACATTCTTCTGCCCCTCCTTACATCTCATCCCTAATTTCTCGGTATGCACCATCCAGACTCTTGCGTTCTTCTCAAGGATGTCTTCTTTCTACCCCCTTTGTATCTAAAGCCCTCTCCCGCCTTAAACCTTTTTCACTGACTGCCCCACATCTCTGGAATGCCCTTCCCCTCAGTACCCGACTAGCACCCTCTCTATCCACCTTTAAGACCCACCTTAAGACACACTTGCTTAAAGAAGCATATGAATAGCACTGTGGATATTCTAAACACGATACATAATGCTTGACCCCCTGCAGACGCACTTACCAGTTCTCCCTCCTACTGTCTCTGTACGTTCTCCCTACCTAACAATTAGACTGTAAGCTCCTCGGGGCAGGGACTCCTCTTCCGAAATGTTACTTTTATGTCTAAAGCACTTATTCCCATGATCTGTTATTTATATTATCTGTTATTTATTTGATTACCACATGTATTACTACTGTGAAGCGCTATGTACACTAATGGCGCTATATAAATAAAGACATACAATACAATACAATACACACACACACAGATACAGACACACTGATACACACACACACACACACCCACCCACTAATACACACACACACACACACACACACACACACACACACACACACACACACTGATTCACACACACACACACACACACACACACACACACACACACACCCACACACACACCCACACACACACACACACACACACACACACACACACACACACACACACACACACACACACACACAGATACACACAGATACACACACACACAGATACACACACACACACACAGATACACAAACACACAGAGATACACATACACACACACACACACACACACACACAAATACACACACACAGATACACATACACACACACACACACACACACACTGATACACATACACACACACACACACACTGATACACATACACACACACACACACACACACACACACACACTGATACACATACACACACACAGATACACACACCCACAGACACCCACTGATTCACACACACACACACACACACACACACACACACACACAAAGCTGTGAGCGCCGGAGGGGCAAAGGTGGGAGCGCCGGGGGGGGGGGCAAAGGTGGGAGCGCCGGGGGGCAAAGGTGGGAGTGCCGATGGGGCAAAGGTGGGAGCGCCGGGGGGCAAAGGTGGGAGTGCCGATGGGGCAATGGTGGGAGCGCCGGGGGGGCAATGGTGGGAGCGCCAGGGGGGCAAAGGTACAAGGTGGTACAAAGGTAGGCGCACCCCCGCTACCACCTCCTATTACCCCCCCTGGCTGGGACCCGGGACAGAAAGGGGACACTCACCGCGAACAGAGGAGCCGGGAGCGGGAAGACACTTGTGCTCTGCACAAAGCGGAAGTCCCGCCCCCGGCTTCCTCTGACCTGCCTGCAACCAATCCCCTGCGGGCCGGCCGGCATTCTAAGTCCCGCCCCCGGCATTCTCCTTCATTCAGTCTCCCCGGCAGCATTCACACACACACATAGAAAATACTTACCGGCCGCCGCATTCTCCTCACCGCCGCTGCCCCGCAATACCGGGACCAGGGACAAAAATCGGGACATAACCGGGACGGAGCTAAAATCGGGACAGGGCAGAAAAAAACGGGACTGTCCCGGCAAAACCGGGACGAATGGTCACCCTACTTACAGACTATTCACTTGAGTGGACCATAAAGTGTCTTATAGAGGGAACTCTAAGGTGTCTTAAGATGCATTAAGATATATTATGTATGTAAATATTTATTTATATAGCGCTTTATAAGAGAGGCAATACAGTACAGAGAATTATAGTACAATAAGTGCAACAAACAAAATCAGACAATAGGAAAGGAAATCCCTGGCCTGCAGAGCTTACAGTCTTAATGCTAGATCCATGGAACTCTGTTGTGTTTACGCTAATAACGGTACATTCCTGAAATTGGTACCTGACCCTGTGTGGTAGGCAGAGACACAGGGGCAGTGCCTGCCAATATCATAAAGAGCAGTGCACTTCCTATTTAGTAGAAGTGTGTGTCAGAGTTAAGAGTTCAGTCCAGAGTTAGAGTCTGCTGAGTCTGTCACCTGGCTGGCCCAGGGTGACAGAGAGAGCCTATATCAATTGGCCGTTGGAGAAGGGGAGCCATCAGCCTCTGAGTAGAGCTGATGCAACCTTAGTTAGGGAGGTGGACCAATTCCTCTCACCCTGTTTAGGGGGCGAGGGAAGAGCTAGCCCCACCCTGGGTGCCCTTGACCTGGGGTTGTGGCAGGGACACAGAGACCATCCTGAGGGAGAGCAGTCCTGTGTGGAGGAAGACACCCTGTACCTGATATATAGTCTTGTTGCTGCTATTCTGCTGCTGTGAATAAAGAGCTGCGGCTGCTTTTAAAGATATACAGTGTGAGACTGGAATCTCTCATCCCCGAGGGGGGGGGGGGAACTCTCTGGAAGGATTCCACCCGTATTCCTGGGGCTCAGAGATGGAGGCGCTGCACCATTACATACATAGTTACATAATAGATGAGGTTGAAAAAAGACGTACGTCCATCAAGTTCAACCTATGCTAAATTCAGACAACAGATACTTACTTATTGATCCAGAGGAAGGCAAACAAAAAACCCCATTAAGGGGAAAAATTAATTCCTTCCTGACTCCAAGAATTGGCAATCGGATTAATCCCTGGATCAACATCCTTCCCATATATACTTATTTGGTATATCCCTGTATACCTGTCCCATCTAAAAAGATGTCCAACCTTTTTTTGAACAAATCTATTGTATCTGCCATCACAGTCTCCATGGGTAATGAGTTCCACATTTTAACTGCCCTTACTGTAAAGAACCCTTTCCTTTGTTGCTGGTGAAATTTCCTTTCCTCCAACCTTAAGGGATGGCCCCGAGTCCTTTGTACTGCCCGTGGGATGAATAGTTCTTTTGAAAGCTCCTTGTATTGTCCCTGAATATATTTGTATATAGTTATCATATCCCCTCTTAGACGCCTCTTTTCTAATGTAAATAAATCCAATATAGCTAGCCTCTCCTCATAAGTTAGAATGTCCATCCCCTTTATTAATTTGGTGGCTCTTCTCTGCACTCTCTCTAGTTCCAAAATGTCTTTTCTTAGGATTGGTGCCCAAAATTGTACTCCATATTCAAGGTGTGGTCTTACTAATGCTTTGTAAAGGGGCATAATTATGTCTACTTCCCTTCCATCAATTGCCCGTTTGATGCAAGATAAGATCTTGTTTGCCTTTGCAGCTACTGCATGACATTGGGCACTATTGCTAAGCCTGCTGTCTACAAGCACCCCTAAATCCTTCTCCATCAAGGATTCCCCCAATATATCTCCATTTAATTTGTAAGTCGCCTTTTTATTCTTGCATCCCAAATGCATAACCTTATATTTATCTGTATTAAACCTCATTTGCCATTTACCTGCCCACGTTTCCAGTCTCTCCAAGTCCTTCTGAAGAGAAATTTCATCCTGCTCTGATAAGACGGAGGCATTCACCCCAGAAACCTGATCCTGTCATCCCCCATACCATCGCGGGAGACTCAGGCCCCCCTGTTGCCAGCAGGTATGCACCACACTCAGACACGTAGCCAGACCCTAGTACAGAGGAGGGGGGCCCGATCTGCGATTGGCCCAGGGAAGGGGGGCTACATTGGGAATCGATGTTATTTTTCTTCATATTAATGGGTATCCTCAAAGCGAATGATATGCCAAAATGACGTCCATTAGCAAAACTACAATTGTTTCTTCACTTTTTCTGCTTGATCAATAGGGTGACCAGATTTCGAAAATGAAAAACCGGGACACCTTAAAAAATAATTTATTAAACAAATTACATCACGTGACACCCCCTGTTGCCATGACAACAAGACACTCTGATGCCCCTGCAGTGTTAGTGTGTATAGAGGTGGGGGCTTTGCTTGGGCCCTTCAACTCTTACAGCCAGGGCATTATTGGCCAGGAATGCCCAGTTCGGAGGGGATTACTACTTCAAAATGTATTTGATTCGTAACAACATCAAAAAACTCTAATACCAATAACTAACAACCACAGACAATGATAATCTAAACCATCAAATAAAATGTCTACGGCCCTTGTTCAAGCATGTTTGCGGTACTTACCAGATAAATCAGTGCCTGCAATCCACGACTGTATCCGCCTCTCCGAGCGTCTGAAAGCAACCCAGCGTTCCTGGTGTGTGGCTGAAGAGGTGAGGGACTCCCTCCTCTCAAACGGAAAAGAAGAGCAAAAAATAGAGTTGGAACATACCTATCATACAGGGATGAGAGAGAGAGACAGAGAATGAGAGAGAGACAGAGAATGAGAGACAGAGAATGAGAGACAGAGAATGAGAGAGAGACAGAGAATGAGAGAGAGACACAGAGAGAGAGAGAGACAGAGAATGAGAGAGAGACAGAGAGAGGGACATAGGGAGAGAGAGACAAAAGTAATGTACTGTATAACCATTATACCGTACCCCCTAGTATTCGTGTAATCATTGTCCCACACCCCCTTTTACTCACGCTTTGGCAATACTGAAATGTTCTTTTGACAGAGACACACAGAGAGAAACAGAGACACACAGAGAGAGACAGAGACACAGAGAGAGAGACAGAGACACAGAGAGAGAGACAGAGACACAGAGAGACACACAGAGAGAGACAGAGACACACAGAGAGAGACAGAGACACAGAGAGAGAGAGAGAGACACAGAGAGAGAGAGAGAGAGACACGGGCCTATTTAGTGAGCGTCGATAAGGCTGCGTCTATAGTATTTCAGACGGAGGGAAGGCACACACGCTGCAATACACTTGCTGAAGCCTGAGCTTTTTTATGGCTTTGCAGGGTATGCAGCGGGTGCGATTGGGGGCGTGGCAATAAATATTTGGAGGCGTGGCAATAACGTTCCGGCGCGGACGTCACTTTCCTACCTCACATCCCGATCCACCGGCATTTTTTCAGATGCAGCATCTGAAGCACTGTGCAGACAAGAAGAAAAATGCACACAATGCGCACCAGAGATTAAAATATAGTAAATTATTTATTAATAAAACAAGAAATAACCGAGGAGGATCCAACCCCACCTCAGTACTTTCTTCTCGTTGCTATTGCCACACTATACGTCCTGACGCCGGAAGGGAAGTTGGTACGCGACCAAGACGAGACACCGGATTTACAGTGGAACCACAACATACCACAGATTGCTGGAGGACCACACTGCGAGGGGCGCAGCCTATCGAGTTTCCCGGTCATCGTCCAAAGTCTGGAGCTGCGGAGTGACCACCGGATTACCACGGAGCCCGAGCCTGTCTCACACAATGCTTTTACCAAACGGATGTTTGTGAGTTTGCTATTTTTATCTTGTCCAGGAAATGAAATTGTTAAACCGAATTTACACATGGAGCGGGCGCTTTCTCTTCTTTTTTTTGTTTAGATATCTATCGAGGAGGTGGTTGTTTCCCTGAAGAGAGCTGCCAGGGCTCCAGAGGACGCCCGAATTGGATCCTTTTATGATTGAGTTATAACATAGCTATTAGAGCTAGGTTTCTGGACTTTTATTGTGTTTAGGCATAGTGTTTATTATTATTTTATTACAGCTACTTTTTAGTAATTGCACTGTTATTAATTCTGACCACTAATTCTCACTGCCATTATAATCTCTCTCTAGCCACAACCAAATTGCTATATCAGCTATATTATTTATTGGTTATACCAGGGGAGCACAAACTTTTGCAGCTCGCCCCCCTGCCGGTGCTCGCGCCCCCCCCCCCCTTACCTTGATGCGGCGTCATGTGACCTGCAGCGGCATTTGACGAGGGTGACGTCACATGACCCCGCAGCGTAATTTAACATACTGTGCTATATCTATGCACACACAGCTGTCTCTAGGCATAAAACACATCCACACCGGGGGAAGGACCAGCACAGATAACATTCCAAGAGACACTGTTTTTAAGTATACCTTTTGCTTGCTTCATTCATTGTAACATCGCCGGAAGAAGAGATCAGTGTATCTCGAAAGCTCGCACAAATAAAAGCATTTCGTTAGCCACAGAACGGTATTATCTATTTATTTTTTGATTATTGAAGCTCGGCTAACACGGTACTGATACCTCTATATATATATATTGCGCGCGCACACACACATATAACGTTTTATCCAACTTTTTCATTTATCATTTGTAGAGAAAATGAACAATGTCGCCAGAAGTGCTATTTTTCAAAATGTAACATCTCTACTAATTAGTGTAAAATGATACTTCATATAAAGCAGGTTATGGGACCCATTATAAAATGACCTTCATGTTTCTTATCACATACCAGTATATGGATACTTTCTATTATCACAAGCTGCTAACATGTGACAGGGCTCAGAGTCTGAGCCCAGAATGTGACATACAGAACATTCTCATTCTAAATTTCAAAAAATATTGTGTTGATTTCTGACCTGACTGCCGTGGTTACAGCTCAACCACTCTGTTCTACTGTATGTCACCACTTTCTGCCACAACCAGCTGACGGTGGATCTGCAAGGAGTTCAACGCTTATTGGCATCACATCTGTTGCTTGGTTGACGTATCATTTCTCCAGCTTTTTATTGTATTGTTTTTAAATAGATTATATTTATTTAGTTGAATAGATATTTATTTAGTTTAATAGATATTTATTTAGTTTAATAGATTATATTTCTAAGTTTAATAAGTTATATTTCTTAGTTTAATAAGTTATATTTCTTAGTTTAATAAAATATATTTCTTAGTTTAATAAGTTATATTTCTTAGTTTAATAAGTTATATTTGTTAGTTTAATAAATTATATTTCTTAGTTTAATAAGTTATATTTCTTAGTTAATAGATTATATTTGTTAGCACAGTAGATTATATTTACTAGTATTTAAGTCTCCCCCTCAGTGCCCCATTAGGACCCGTGCGCATATTTCACATCTTTTCGGAGTCGCTTATTTTTTAGACCCTCGGAGCCGAAACCTAAAGGGGTCAGCTAAGAAAGTTCGGATCAAGAGGAGCCGCACAGCTTAAAGACAGAACATTTCCAAGGGAGATGGAGACAATTTGGGTAAGATCTGATTAAAGGACATCCTTTGAGGAAGGAAAGGGTGACAGGGGAGTCTAAGAGGGGGGTGAGAGAGCAAGGTGGTGTGTCAGATTGGGGCAGAGCAAGAGAACGCAAAAATGATGGGGATTTGCTGCACACCAAAAAAAAACAATAAGCAGTGATACTTTTACCGGTGCCCCTTAGTCTCAGGGAAGACCGGCATTTCGTCCAATGGATACAATATGATTGATGGGAAAGGGCACACGGATTTGAATAAAAAAAGATAATTTATTGTGCCACAGACTACAATGTTTCGGCTGCTGGCCTTTCTTTGCTGGATTTAGTGGGTTTAGCCACTTTACCTGAGAAAGACCAGCAGGCCGAAATGTTGTTGTCTATGGCAGTGCAAGAGAAAACAGGTTGGGGGGGGTGGGTTCTCGCAAAGTCGCCGACCCATGGGTGAGTGTCCCCGGTGGAAACTAGTCCTGGACCCCGGGAAAGCTGTCTGTGGCCCATACAAGCTGAGTAACATGTAAAAAGGACACATGTATGTTCAGAATGAGTTAGCATGGTATTTTGAGAGGCACCATAGCAGGTCAGTGCAAGTCAGTGCAGAGCACTGCAAGGTCAGTCAATATGAGGAAGGGTCCGATGGAGGAGTTGGAGGGTCCCAGAATATCTCTTAAAGCAGGGGTGCGCAAATCAAGGGGCACGACATTTTCTTGGGAGGAGGGGCTCGGCGCTTACAGAGGCCCCTCGCTCTTCCCCACAGCATTTAAATTAAATGCCGGAGATCGCGTGCAAGGCCTCTGTAAGTTCCCTTTCCTTGTCTCCGGCGGCTTCTGGCGACAGCAATGTGGCGTCACATGATGTGGCATTGCCATAGCAACGTGATATCACATGACGTCGTTACATCAGAACGCCGGAGACAAGGTGGGGAAGGTGGAGGGGGGAGCAGGGGGAAAAGGTTGTGCAACCCTGTCTTAAAGCATTGCCTTGCATACAGATCAGAGGCCAAGAATGGATATGGATATCCGATGTGAAGCCGGAAATAAGACAGAAAAGACCGTTTCGGGGGAAGAAGGTGAGTGATGAAATAGCCGTCACTGTGTAACTCTTCCAATTACCTGCAACTTCATGCAGAGAAATAGCAACGCTTGTTTTTAACGTGCTAAGCGCCTAATGGGGAATTCAACTGCTGAGAAGTTAAGGGAGTTACTAACCCAAACTCAGCGACGTTTCTGTGTCTCTGTGATAACTCCCCCAGGACATGCCTGAAAACCAGAGGTAACTCAATGTATTTTTGATAAATAGAAACATGACCTTCTGGGGAGGGGTATATAATGGGTACTGGGCCTGGTGAGGTGGGTATAACGAGTACTGGGCCTGGGGAGGGGCGTATAACAGGGTACTGGGCCTTGGGAAGGTTGTATAACTGGGTACTGGGCCTGGGGAGGTGGGTATAACGGGTATTTGCCCTGTGGAGGGCGGTATAACGTGGTATTGGGGATGGGGTATAAGTGGCACAGGAGCTCTTGCGATACAGAGTATCACTGTCCCTGGTTACAAACACTTCATGTCTCCTGCAGATCAGGACACACACGAAGGTGGTGCCCTTTGTGCCACCAGATGACGAGGCGGGCTACGAGGCGGACGACGAGGCATACGACAAAGCGGGCGTCAAGTGGAACAATGAGGTGGGCTACAAGGCGGCCGATGACGCAGACGTGGTGTACGATGACCAAGGAGCATACGACAGGTGTGGCCGGATCTGCTGCTTCACCTTTTTTAGGCGGAGGAGAAGACCCCGGGAGCAGGTAGGAGAATACGAGAGGTGCGGACAGATCTGCTGCTTCATCTTTTTTAGGCGGAGAAGAAGCCAGGTGCAGGTAGCAGAGGAGCCAGGGCGTAGATACAGGGGTATTCTAGGGGCCCTGAGAAGTTGGTTTGACCGCAGGAGAGGCAGATAAGATCAGGAAGGCTGAGGGAGGGGCAGGTACTAGAGGGAGATAGGGATATTGGGCGTGAGAGGGTGAGAGAGAACAAGGAGCAGGGCCAGAGCACGGGTTTCATGCGCCCGAGGCAAAACTTAAAATTTGTGCCCCAGTTGTATAAAAAATAATAAGATAAATAAAATAATAAAATAAACAGTGGCGTAGATATCGGGGCTGCAGGGGGGTGCGACCGCACCCCAGCGCAACGCAAAATAAAAATAAAAGGGCGCCAAAATACTGGATAAAAAAAAGAATAATAATTTAAAAAAAAAAGATAAATAAATAAAATAATAAGAGTAAAAAATAATAATGATTATTAATGCGCCCCTAGGACCTCTGCGCGCTAGGCGACCGCCTAATGGCCGGCCGGCCCTGCGAGGTATGCGGGAGGAAAA
Source organism: Ascaphus truei (assembly GCF_040206685.1). NCBI lineage: Eukaryota > Metazoa > Chordata > Amphibia > Anura > Ascaphidae > Ascaphus > Ascaphus truei. The sequence continues at coordinate 8,811,102 of NC_134498.1, forward strand.
GGGGTGAATGGGATAGATATGCAGGGGGATGGGGGAGCAGGTGAGTTATACACAGGGGCACAAGGGCCCCATCACCCGCATCTCTATATACTGAGTGTGCCCCTGTGTATAACAACGCTGATCTGTGCTGCTCCATCTGATCTCACTGCGCAGTGATCCAGGGACCATCCGATCGCCATTTAATGGGGTCAGGAAGGAATTTTTTTCCCCCATTGCACAGCAGGGGTTATGTTTCGCCTTCCTCTGGATCACAGCAACAAACTGCACTTTGTGCATGAATTATCAGTGAGATCTTTATACACCCTGCATTGGTCTTCACCCCTTTGCTGCCGGAGGGGCCTGCAATGCATTGCTCTGCGTGTTACTATATCGCTCTGCAATGTGCTGCAGGCCCCTCCCAGCAAAGAGATTCATTATTTCAATAAAATACTCTCTTTAATCAAACCTATGTGTAGTGTCTTTTCTATCCGTTGTATCTATTGCTAACAGCTCAGTGATTCTTCCCCAGGACGCTGCACTAGTGTCACGCTGCCAAGCCCAGGTGTGAGGGAGATTTATAGGGTCACATATACACTTCTGCCAAAACACGAGTGCAAACAGGAAGCCCCTCTGATCTCATATATTTTATTACACAAAACGGTATCTAAAAAGGTAAAAATAACATACATGGGATTCTGCTACAAATATCTCTCTAATTACAAACCAATTAGCAAATCATTCAGATTAGTCGAGCGAAAAGAAAGGGTTAAGTATCTCATGTACAGTATATGCAGTGTAGGCTGTTCTGCAGCATTACATGCAGGGGACAACGTTTAGGGGATATAAGTAATGCTGATCTCAGAGCTGACCGGCTGACCTGCTCTACCGGCTGACCGGCTGACCTGCTCTTCTGGCTGACCTGCTGACCTGCTCTACTGGCTGACCGGCTGACCTGCTCTACCGGCTGACCGGCTTCTCTTCTTTCAGCTAAATGACCTGAATTGTGGCCCCTGTATCTCCCAATTAAACGTTTTATTGGCATATTCTTGTTTGACTCGTTCTATACAGACATTTTCTATATATTCATTGTGGGATTTGATAACATCTGTAAGATCTCTCAGAATATCACATTCTGTACGTTTGTGTTGAAGATTTTTCCATTCTCAATTTACTTAATATTAGTTTTTGGCATCAATTATTTATATCGAGTCCAAAATACCTTTATACAGAATGCTGTTCCATTTAGCCCACAAATGCTGCTTCATTAAAGCCCATGGGTGGCACTTTATGCATTCTCAAACTTTTAGGCAACATCCCTAATTTCCAAAAGTGGGATTAAATCTGTACATATTTAAATGGTTAATTTTCTTACTCAGAATCCCTCCCCAAATATATCCGTTTCACATAAAAGTGTGTGCGCTTCTCCTTCCGCCTAACTGGCACGTCGTCCTTACGGGCGCCACTCCTTGCAACTCCACGCTGCCCTCCAGTGGCAAAAGAAATAAGATACATTTACTATACTCGTCTGGCAGCTGCTCCCGTATAAGGTGGGTAACTCTGTATTAGGGGTCTTGGTAGACTATATTTTATACTTATGTCGGATAGATGAGGAATTAATATTCCTAACGGGTTATTGTGAGAGGCCTTAGATCTTATCCTATATGCACGCAGCCCTCGCCTCTCTGACCTTGAACACGTACTTCAATCTGATTTTTGAGACTTGAAACTGGATTTCCCAAAACAAACTGATTTTAAACACTGACAAGACTGTAACAATGGTATTTGGGACCAGAGCTAAATTGCTAAAGCTACCAATGACAGAGCTTCAGATAAAAACCAGCTCTAAAACCATCCTAGCCCCTGTTACTTGTTTGAAATATCTGATCATTCAACTCCCATTTAACATTTGGGTTGCACATTGATACCCTGACATCCAAATCCTATGCCAAACTAGGTGTACTTTAAAGGAACAAATCCTCCCTAAGGCCCTCATGCAGTAAGCAGCGATAAGCCACTTATCACCAGCTTATCGCCAAAAAAGCCACACTGATACACACACACACACACACAGATACAGACACACTGATACACACACACACACCGCGCCCTGATGGCAGGGGTGGAGGCGTGGGGCTCCTGCTCTCCTCTGTCTGCCGTTACCGAACCCTTCCTATTCCCCCCTCTCTTGCTTTTCCCTCCTTTGAGGCTCACACTGTCCAGATCTTCTCTCCTCTCCCTGTTCATGTGGCGGTCATCTATCGCCCACCTACCTCTACTCATCCCCCTTCTGCCTTTCTCTCTCACTTTGAATCCTGGCTCTCTTTCTTTCTCTCCTCAGACTCCCCTGTTCTTCTCCTTGGGGACTTCAATTGCCACATTGATGACCCCTCTCTCTCTTGGGCTTCCCGCTTTCTTTCTCTTACCTCTTCTTTTGGCCTTCAACAGTGGACTGCAGCCAGCACCCACAAGGATGGCCACTACTTAGACCTGGTTTTCACTAAAAACTTATCTCTCTCTGATTTCTCCATTTCCCCTTTTCCTCTCTCTGACCATCATCTCATCTCATTCTCTTTATCTCGCTTCTCCCCTTCTCCACCTCCATCTACCCCCCGGTTCTGCAGAAACCTGCGCTCTATTCACTTACCTGACTTTGAGTCCACTTTACACTCCTCCCTCTCCTCTCTCAGCTCTGCTACAGACCCTGACAACCTGGTCAGAAAGTACAACTCTGTCTTGTCCTCATCTCTTGATCTACATGCCCCGCTTTCTCTCTGCCGCCCTCGCCCTTCTAACCCTAGACCCTGGCTAAATTCCCACACGCGCATGCTGCGTTCCTCCACTCGTTCCTCTGAACGCCTCTGGAGGAAGTCTCACACTCTCGCAGACTTCCTTCACTACAAATTTATGCTATCCTGTTTCAACTCTGCCCTCTCGCAAGCTAAACAAGCCTACTTTTCTGCACTAATAACATGCACAAGTCTAACCCACGCCGACTGTTCTCTGTCTTTGATACTCTACTCAAACCACCCTCAGCTGCCTCTCCTTCCTCCATCTCCGCTCAGGACTTTGCAGACTATTTTAAGGAAAAGGTGGAATCCATACGGCAGAACATCCCCTGTTTCTTCCCCCCATCCTACACCTCTTCCTAACTCTCCTCCTGCCTTCCTTGAGTCTTTTTCCACTGTCTCAGAGGAGGATGTGTCGCTGTTGATCTCCTCTTCTCCCTCTACCACTTGCCCTCTTGACCCCATTCCCTCCCATCTCCTAAAACCTCTAGCTCCTACTATAATCCCTACGCTTACACACATTTTTAACTCCTCCCTCTGCTCTGGAACCTTTCCATCCTCCTTCAAACATGCAACAGTCATACCATTACTCAAAAACAGCAAGCTTGACCCTACCTGTCTTTCTAACTATCGACCTGTCTCCCTCCTGCCTTTTGCCTCTAAACTACTTGAACGTCTTGTATTCTCTCGCTTGCTCCATTTTCTCAACACTTATTCTCTCCTAGACCCTCTACAATCTGGCTTCCGCACTGCTCACTCCACGGAAACAACCCTCACTAAAATAACTGACGAGCTCCATGCTGCCAAAGACAGAGGTCATTACACTCTGCTCATATTACTCGACCTCTCTGCAGCATTTGACACCGTGGACCACCCTCTTCTCCTCCACATTCTCCATACTCTAGGTATTCGGAACAAAGCTCTATCCTGGATCTCATCCTACCTCTCCCATCGTACTTTTAGTGTCTCTTCTGCTAACACCTCCTCCTCCTCTATTGATCTCTCTGTGGGGGTACCCCAGGGCTCTGTCCTGGGACCTCTTCTCTTTTCTCTGTACACACTCTCTCTAGGTGACCTAATAACATCTTTTGGGTTTAATTATCACCTCTATGCCGACGACACACAAATATACTTTTCAACACCTGACCTTACACCTGCTGTACAAACCAAAGTTTCTGAATGTCTCTCTGCTATATCATCCTGGATGGCCCTCCGACGCCTTAAACTCAACATGGCTAAAACAGAGCTCCTCATACTTCCTCCCAAACCTGGCCCTAATACCTCCTTCCACATTACTGTTGGAACTACAATCATTCACCCAGTAGCCCAAGCACGCTGCCTAGGGGTCACGTTCGACTCCTCTCTCACATTCGCCCCTCACATTCAAAACATTTCTAAAACTTGTCACTTTTTCCTCCGCAATATAACTAAGATACGCCCTTTCCTCTGTTGTTCGACTGCTAAAACTCTGACTCAGGCCCTCATTCTCTCCTGTCTTGATTACTGTAACCTCCTGCTGTCCGGCCTTCCTGCCTCTCACCTGTCTCCCCTACAATCTATCCTAAATGCTGTTGCCAGAATCACTCTACTCTTTCCTAGATCTGTCTCAGCATCTCCCCTCATGAAATCCCTCTCCTGGCTTCCGATCAAATCCCGCATCTCACACTCCATTCTTCTCCTCACTTTTAAAGCTTTACATTCTTCTGCCCCTCCTTACATCTCATCCCTAATTTCTCGGTATACACCATCCAGACTCTTGCGTTCTTCACAAGGATGTCTTCTTTCTACCCCCTTTGTATCTAAAGCCCTCTCCCGCCTTAAACCTTTTTCACTGACTGCCCCACATCTCTGGAATGCCCTTCCCCTCAGTACCCGACTAGCACCCTCTCTATCCACCTTTAAGACCCACCTTAAGACACACTTGCTTAAAGAAGCATATGAATAGCACTGTGGATATTCTAAACACGATACATAATGCTTGACCCCCTGCAGACGCACTTACCAGAACTCCCTCCTACTGTCTCTGTACGTTCTCCCTACCTACCAATTAGACTGTAAGCTCCTCGGGGCAGGGACTCCTCTTCCGAAATGTTACTTTTATGTCTAAAGCACTTATTCCCATGATATGTTTTTTATATTATCTGTTATTTATTTGATTACCACATGTATTACTACTGTGAAGCGCTATGTACACTAATGGCGCTATATAAATAAAGACATACAATACAATACAATACACACACACACAGATACAGACACACTGATACACACACACACACACACACACACACACCCACCCACTAATACACACACACACACACACACACACACACACACACACACACACACACTGATTCACACACACACACACACACACACACACACACACACACACACACACACCCACTGATTCACACACACACACACACACTGATTCACACACACACAGACCCACTGATACACACACACACACACACACACTGAAACACACACACACACTGAAACACACACACACACTGAAACACGCGCACACACACACACACACACACACACACACACACACACACACACACACACACACACACACTGACACACACACACACACACACACACAGATACACACAGATACACACACACACAGATACACACACACACACACAGATACACAAACACACAGAGATACACATATACACACACACACACACATACACACAAATACACACACACAGATACACATACACACACACACACACACACACACACACTGATACACGTACACACACACACACACACACACACACACACTGATACACATACACACACACACACACACACACACACACACACACATACACACACACACACACACACAGATACACACACCCACACACACCCACTGATTCACACACACACACACACACACACACAAAGCTGTGAGCGCCGGAGGGGCAAAGGTGGGAGCGCCGGGGGGCAAAGCTGTGAGCGCCGGGGGGGGGGCAAAGGTGGGAGCGCCGGGGGGCAAAGGTGGGAGTGCCGATGGGGCAAAGGTGGGAGCGCCGGGGGGCAAAGGTGGGAGTGCCGATGGGGCAATGGTGGGAGCGCCGGGGGGGCAATGGTGGGAGCGCCAGGGGGGCAAAGGTACAAGGTGGTACAAAGGTAGGCGCACCCCCGCTACCACCTCCTATTACCCCCCCTGGCTGGGACCCGGGACAGAAAGGGGACACTCACCGCGAACAGAGGAGCCGGGAGCGGGAAGACACTTGTGCTCTGCACAAAGCGGAAGTCCCGCCCCCGGCTTCCTCTGACCTGCCTGCAACCAATCCCCTGCGGGCCGGCCGGCATTCTAAGTCCCGCCCCCGGCATTCTCCTTCATTCAGTCTCCCCGGCAGCATTCACACACACACATAGAAAATACTTACCGGCCGCCGCATTCTCCTCACCGCCGCTGCCCCGCAATACCGGGACCAGGGACAAAAATCGGGACATAACCGGGACGGAGCTAAAATCGGGACAGGGCAGAAAAAAACGGGACTGTCCCGGCAAAACCGGGACGAATGGTCACCCTACTTACAGACTATTCACTTGAGTGGACCATAAAGTGTCTTATAGAGGGAACTCTAAGGTGTCTTAAGATGCATTAAGATATATTATGTATGTAAATATTTATTTATATAGCGCTTTATAAGAGAGGCAATACAGTACAGAGAATTATAGTACAATAAGTGCAACAAACAAAATCAGACAATAGGAAAGGAAATCCCTGGCCTGCAGAGCTTACAGTCTTAATGCTAGATCCATGGAACTCTGTTGTGTTTACGCTAATAACGGTACATTCCTGAAATTGGTACCTGACCCTGTGTGGTAGGCAGAGACACAGGGGCAGTGCCTGCCAATATCATAAAGAGCAGTGCACTTCCTATTTAGTAGAAGTGTGTGTCAGAGTTAAGAGTTCAGTCCAGAGTTAGAGTCTGCTGAGTCTGTCACCTGGCTGGCCCAGGGTGACAGAGAGAGCCTATATCAATTGGCCGTTGGAGAAGGGGAGCCATCAGCCTCTGAGTAGAGCTGATGCAACCTTAGTTAGGGAGGTGGACCAATTCCTCTCACCCTGTTTAGGGGGCGAGGGAAGAGCTAGCCCCACCCTGGGTGCCCTTGACCTGGGGTTGTGGCAGGGACACAGAGACCATCCTGAGGGAGAGCAGTCCTGTGTGGAGGAAGACACCCTGTACCTGATATATAGTCTTGTTGCTGCTATTCTGCTGCTGTGAATAAAGAGCTGTGGCTGCTTTTAAAGATATACAGTGTGAGACTGGAATCTCTCATCCCCGAGGGGGGGGGGGGGACTCTCTGGAAGGATTCCACCCGTATTCCTGGGGCTCAGAGATGGAGGCGCTGCACCATTACATACATAGTTACATAATAGATGAGGTTGAAAAAAGACGTACGTCCATCAAGTTCAACCTATGCTAAATTCAGACAACAGATACTTACTTATTGATCCAGAGGAAGGCAAACAAAAAACCCCATTAAGGGGAAAAATTAATTCCTTCCTGACTCCAAGAATTGGCAATCGGATTAATCCCTGGATCAACATCCTTCCCATATATACTTATTTGGTATATCCCTGTATACCTGTCCCATCTAAAAAGATGTCCAACCTTTTTTTGAACAAATCTATTGTATCTGCCATCACAGTCTCCATGGGTAATGAGTTCCACATTTTAACTGCCCTTACTGTAAAGAACCCTTTCCTTTGTTGCTGGTGAAATTTCCTTTCCTCCAACCTTAAGGGATGGCCCCGAGTCCTTTGTACTGCCCGTGGGATGAATAGTTCTTTTGAAAGCTCCTTGTATTGTCCCTGAATATATTTGTATATAGTTATCATATCCCCTCTTAGACGCCTCTTTTCTAATGTAAATAAATCCAATATAGCTAGCCTCTCCTCATAAGTTAGAATGTCCATCCCCTTTATTAATTTGGTGGCTCTTCTCTGCACTCTCTCTAGTTCCAAAATGTCTTTTCTTAGGATTGGTGCCCAAAATTGTACTCCATATTCAAGGTGTGGTCTTACTAATGCTTTGTAAAGGGGCATAATTATGTCTACTTCCCTTCCATCCATTGCCCGTTTGATGCAAGATAAGATCTTGTTTGCCTTTGCAGCTACTGCATGACATTGGGCACTATTGCTAAGCCTGCTGTCTACAAGCACCCCTAAATCCTTCTCCATCAAGGATTCCCCCAATATATCTCCATTTAATTTGTAAGTCGCCTTTTTATTCTTGCATCCCAAATGCATAACCTTATATTTATCTGTATTAAACCTCATTTGCCATTTACCTGCCCACGTTTCCAGTCTCTCCAAGTCCTTCTGAAGAGAAATTTCATCCTGCTCTGATAAGACGGAGGCATTCACCCCAGAAACCTGATCCTGTCATCCCCCATACCATCGCGGGAGACTCAGGCCCCCCTGTTGCCAGCAGGTATGCACCACACTCAGACACGTAGCCAGACCCTAGTACAGAGGAGGGGGGCCCGATCTGCGATTGGCCCAGGGAAGGGGGGCTACATTGGGAATCGATGTTATTTTTCTTCATATTAATGGGTATCCTCAAAGCGAATGATATGCCAAAATGACGTCCATTAGCAAAACTACAATTGTTTCTTCACTTTTTCTGCTTGATCAATAGGGTGACCAGATTTCGAAAATGAAAAACCGGGACACCTTAAAAAATAATTTATTAAACAAATTACATCACGTGACACCCCCTGTTGCCATGACAACAAGACACTCTGATGCCCCTGCAGTGTTAGTGTGTATAGAGGTGGGGGCTTTGCTTGGGCCCTTCAACTCTTACAGCCAGGGCATTATTGGCCAGGAATGCCCAGTTCGGAGGGGATTACTACTTCAAAATGTATTTGATTCGTAACAACATCAAAAAACTCTAATACCAATAACTAACAACCACAGACAATGATAATCTAAACCATCAAATAAAATGTCTACGGCCCTTGTTCAAGCATGTTTGCGGTACTTACCAGATAAATCAGTGCCTGCAATCCACGACTGTATCCGCCTCTCCGAGCGTCTGAAAGCAACCCAGCGTTCCTGGTGTGTGGCTGAAGAGGTGAGGGACTCCCTCCTCTCAAACGGAAAAGAAGAGCAAAAAATAGAGTTGGAACATACCTATCATACAGGGATGAGAGAGAGAGACAGAGAATGAGAGAGAGACAGAGAATGAGAGACAGAGAATGAGAGACAGAGAATGAGAGAGAGACAGAGAATGAGAGAGAGACACAGAGAGAGAGAGAGACAGAGAATGAGAGAGAGACAGAGAGAGGGACATAGGGAGAGAGAGACAAAAGTAATGTACTGTATAACCATTATACCGTACCCCCTAGTATTCGTGTAATCATTGTCCCACACCCCCTTTTACTCACGCTTTGGCAATACTGAAATGTTCTTTTGACAGAGACACACAGAGAGAAACAGAGACACACAGAGAGAGACAGAGACACAGAGAGAGAGACAGAGACACAGAGAGACACACAGAGAGAGACAGAGACACACAGAGAGAGACAGAGACACAGAGAGAGAGAGAGAGACACAGAGAGAGAGAGAGAGAGACACGGGCCTATTTAGTAAGCGTCGATAAGGCTGCGTCTATAGTATTTCAGACGGAGGGAAGGCACACACGCTGCAATACACTTGCTGAAGCCTGAGCTTTTTTATGGCTTTGCAGGGTATGCAGCGGGTGCGATTGGGGGCGTGGCAATAAATATTTGGAGGCGTGGCAATAACGTTCCGGCGCGGACGTCACTTTCCTACCTCACATCCCGATCCACCGGCATTTTTTCAGATGCAGCATCTGAAGCACTGTGCAGACAAGAAGAAAAATGCACACAATGCGCACCAGAGATTAAAATATAGTAAATTATTTATTAATAAAACAAGAAATAACCGAGGAGGATCCAACCCCACCTCAGTACTTTCTTCTCGTTGCTATTGCCACACTATACGTCCTGACGCCGGAAGGGAAGTTGGTACGCGACCAAGACGAGACACCGGATTTACAGTGGAACCACAACATACCACAGATTGCTGGAGGACCACACTGCGAGGGGCGCAGCCTACTGCACCGACACACTTTATTCGAGCAAATACCCAGTATGTACCTGGCAGATACCTGGAATGCGCCGCTCCTCACCTCGGACAAGCCCCGTTGCGTTTGCCTTCCCAGCCTGGGTTCATGCCTGGCTGACGGGCGGCTGATCTGATAAATGATAATGATTAGGATTTAATAGGCTGCAATGCTTCGCGTGTCTACCAGATGGCATAAATTCATGAATTGTAATGCAGTATATATATATATATATACTGTGCAGTATTGCAGCCAGCGGGAATAAAATGCTTCAATCCCTGCCTGAAAATACCTCAATGCACTCGGGCAGAAGACAGTCACAAACCTCAATACACCCGGGTATACCCGAATTCGTGGGACTAGCCGAGCTCGAATAAAGTGTGTCGCCAGTGTATCGAGTTTCCCGGTCATCGTCCAAAGTCTGGAGCTGCGGAGTGACCACCGGATTACCACGGAGCCCGAGCCTGTCTCACACAATGCTTTTACCAAACGGATGTTTGTGAGTTTGCTATTTTTATCTTGTCCAGGAAATGAAATTGTTAAACCGAATTTACACATGGAGCGGGCGCTTTCTCTTCTTTTTTTTGTTTAGATATCTATCGAGGAGGTGGTTGTTTCCCTGAAGAGAGCTGCCAGGGCTCCAGAGGACGCCCGAATTGGATCCTTTTATGATTGAGTTATAACATAGCTATTAGAGCTAGGTTTCTGGACTTTTATTGTGTTTAGGCATAGTGTTTATTATTATTTTATTACAGCTACTTTTTAGTAATTGCACTGTTATTAATTCTGACCACTAATTCTCACTGCCATTATAATCTCTCTCTAGCCACAACCAAATTGCTATATCAGCTATATTATTTATTGGTTATACCAGGGGAGCACAAACTTTTGCAGCTCGCCCCCCTGCCGGTGCTCGCGCCCCCCCCCCCTTACCTTGATGCGGCGTCATGTGACCTGCAGCGGCATTTGACGAGGGTGACGTCACATGACCCCGCAGCGTAATTTAACATACTGTGCTATATCTATGCACACACAGCTGTCTCTAGGCATAAAACACATCCACACCGGGGGAAGGACCAGCACAGATAACATTCCAAGAGACACTGTTTTTAAGTATACCTTTTGCTTGCTTCATTCATTGTAACATCGCCGGAAGAAGAGATCAGTGTATCTCGAAAGCTCGCACAAATAAAAGCATTTCGTTAGCCACAGAACGGTATTATCTATTTATTTTTTGATTATTGAAGCTCGGCTAACACGGTACTGATACCTCTATATATATATATTGCGCGCGCACACACACATATAACGTTTTATCCAACTTTTTCATTTATCATTTGTAGAGAAAATGAACAATGTCGCCAGAAGTGCTATTTTTCAAAATGTAACATCTCTACTAATTAGTGTAAAATGATACTTCATATAAAGCAGGTTATGGGACCCATTATAAAATGACCTTCATGTTTCTTATCACATACCAGTATATGGATACTTTCTATTATCACAAGCTGCTAACATGTGACAGGGCTCAGAGTCTGAGCCCAGAATGTGACATACAGAACATTCTCATTCTAAATTTCAAAAAATATTGTGTTGATTTCTGACCTGACTGCCGTGGTTACAGCTCAACCACTCTGTTCTACTGTATGTCACCACTTTCTGCCACAACCAGCTGACGGTGGATCTGCAAGGAGTTCAACGCTTATTGGCATCACATCTGTTGCTTGGTTGACGTATCATTTCTCCAGCTTTTTATTGTATTGTTTTTAAATAGATTATATTTATTTAGTTGAATAGATATTTATTTAGTTTAATAGATATTTATTTAGTTTAATAGATTATATTTCTAAGTTTAATAAGTTATATTTCTTAGTTTAATAAGTTATATTTCTTAGTTTAATAAAATATATTTCTTAGTTTAATAAGTTATATTTCTTAGTTTAATAAGTTATATTTGTTAGTTTAATAAATTATATTTCTTAGTTTAATAAGTTATATTTCTTAGTTAATAGATTATATTTGTTAGCACAGTAGATTATATTTACTAGTATTTAAGTCTCCCCCTCAGTGCCCCATTAGGACCCGTGCGCATATTTCACATCTTTTCGGAGTCGCTTATTTTTTAGACCCTCGGAGCCGAAACCTAAAGGGGTCAGCTAAGAAAGTTCGGATCAAGAGGAGCCGCACAGCTTAAAGACAGAACATTTCCAAGGGAGATGGAGACAATTTGGGTAAGATCTGATTAAAGGACATCCTTTGAGGAAGGAAAGGGTGACAGGGGAGTCTAAGAGGGGGGTGAGAGAGCAAGGTGGTGTGTCAGATTGGGGCAGAGCAAGAGAACGCAAAAATGATGGGGATTTGCTGCACACCAAAAAAAAACAATAAGTAGTGATACTTTTACCGGTGCCCCTTAGTCTCAGGGAAGACCGGCATTTCGTCCAATGGATACAATATGATTGATGGGAAAGGGCACACGGATTTGAATAAAAAAAGATAATTTATTGTGCCACAGACTACAATGTTTCGGCTGCTGGCCTTTCTTTGCTGGATTTAGTGGGTTTAGCCACTTTACCTGAGAAAGACCAGCAGGCCGAAATGTTGTTGTCTATGGCAGTGCAAGAGAAAACAGGTTGGGGGGGGTGGGTTCTCGCAAAGTCGCCGACCCATGGGTGAGTGTCCCCGGTGGAAACTAGTCCTGGACCCCGGGAAAGCTGTCTGTGGCCCATACAAGCTGAGTAACATGTAAAAAGGACACATGTATGTTCAGAATGAGTTAGCATGGTATTTTGAGAGGCACCATAGCAGGTCAGTGCAAGTCAGTGCAGAGCACTGCAAGGTCAGTCAATATGAGGAAGGGTCCGATGGAGGAGTTGGAGGGTCCCAGAATATCTCTTAAAGCAGGGGTGCGCAAATCAAGGGGCACGACATTTTCTTGGGAGGAGGGGCTCGGCGCTTACAGAGGCCCCTCGCTCTTCCCCACAGCATTTAAATTAAATGCCGGAGATCGCGTGCAAGGCCTCTGTAAGTTCCCTTTCCTTGTCTCCAGCGGCTTCTGGCGACAGCAATGTGGCGTCACATGATGTGGCATTGCCATAGCAACGTGATATCACATGACGTCGTTACATCAGAACGCCGGAGACAAGGTGGGGAAGGTGGAGGGGGGAGCAGGGGGAAAAGGTTGTGCAACCCTGTCTTAAAGCATTGCCTTGCATACAGATCAGAGGCCAAGAATGGATATGGATATCCGATGTGAAGCCGGAAATAAGACAGAAAAGACCGTTTCGGGGGAAGAAGGTGAGTGATGAAATAGCCGTCACTGTGTAACTCTTCCAATTACCTGCAACTTCATGCAGAGAAATAGCAACGCTTGTTTTTAACGTGCTAAGCGCCTAATGGGGAATTCAACTGCTGAGAAGTTAAGGGAGTTACTAACCCAAACTCAGCGACGTTTCTGTGTCTCTGTGATAACTCCCCCAGGACATGCCTGAAAACCAGAGGTAACTCAATGTATTTTTGATAAATAGAAACATGACCTTCTGGGGAGGGGTATATAATGGGTACTGGGCCTGGTGAGGTGGGTATAACGAGTACTGGGCCTGGGGAGGGGCGTATAACAGGGTACTGGGCCTTGGGAAGGTTGTATAACTGGGTACTGGGCCTGGGGAGGTGGGTATAACGGGTATTTGCCCTGTGGAGGGCGGTATAACGTGGTATTGGGGATGGGGTATAAGTGGCACAGGAGCTCTTGCGATACAGAGTATCACTGTCCCTGGTTACAAACACTTCATGTCTCCTGCAGATCAGGACACACACGAAGGTGGTGCCCTTTGTGCCACCAGATGACGAGGCGGGCTACGAGGCGGACGACGAGGCATACGACAAAGCGGGCGTCAAGTGGAACAATGAGGTGGGCTACAAGGCGGCCGATGACGCAGACGTGGTGTACGATGACCAAGGAGCATACGACAGGTGTGGCCGGATCTGCTGCTTCACCTTTTTTAGGCGGAGGAGAAGACCCCGGGAGCAGGTAGGAGAATACGAGAGGTGCGGACAGATCTGCTGCTTCACCTTTTTTAGGCGGAGAAGAAGCCAGGTGCAGGTAGCAGAGGAGCCAGGGCGTAGATACAGGGGTATTCTAGGGGCCCTGAGAAGTTGGTTTGACCGCAGGAGAGGCAGATAAGATCAGGAAGGCTGAGGGAGGGGCAGGTACTAGAGGGAGATAGGGATATTGGGCGTGAGAGGGTGAGAGAGAACAAGGAGCAGGGCCAGAGCACGGGTTTCATGCGCCCGAGGCAAAACTTAAAATTTGTGCCCCAGTTGTATAAAAAATAATAAGATAAATAAAATAATAAAATAAACAGTGGCGTAGATATCGGGGCTGCAGGGGGGTGCGACCGCACCCCAGCGCAACGCAAAATAAAAATAAAAGGGCGCCAAAATACTGGATAAAAAAAAGAATAATAATTTAAAAAAAAAGATAAATAAATAAAATAATAAGAGGAAAAAATAATAATGATTATTAATGCGCCCCTAGGACCTCTGCGCGCTAGGCGACCGCCTAATGGCCGGCCGGCCCTGCGAGGTATGCGGGAGGAAAAGGGGTGAATGGGATAGATATGCAGGGGGATGGGGGAGCAGGTGAGTTATACACAGGGGCACAAGGGCCCCATCACCCGCATCTCTATATACTGAGTGTGCCCCTGTGTATAACAACGCTGATCTGTGCTGCTCCATCTGATCTCACTGCGCAGTGATCCAGGGACCATCCGATCGCCATTTAATGGGGTCAGGAAGGAATTTTTTTCCCCCATTGCACAGCAGGGGTTATGTTTCGCCTTCCTCTGGATCACAGCAACAAACTGCACTTTGTGCATGAATTATCAGTGAGATCTTTATACACCCTGCATTGGTCTTCACCCCTTTGCTGCCGGAGGGGCCTGCAATGCATTGCTCTGCGTGTTACTATATCGCTCTGCAATGTGCTGCAGGCCCCTCCCAGCAAAGAGATTCATTATTTCAATAAAATACTCTCTTTAATCAAACCTATGTGTAGTGTCTTTTCTATCCGTTGTATCTATTGCTAACAGCTCAGTGATTCTTCCCCAGGACGCTGCACTAGTGTCACGCTGCCAAGCCCAGGTGTGAGGGAGATTTATAGGGTCACATATACACTTCTGCCAAAACACGAGTGCAAACAGGAAGCCCCTCTGATCTCATATATTTTATTACACAAAACGGTATCTAAAAAGGTAAAAATAACATACATGGGATTCTGCTACAAATATCTCTCTAATTACAAACCAATTAGCAAATCATTCAGATTAGTCGAGCGAAAAGAAAGGGTTAAGTATCTCATGTACAGTATATGCAGTGTAGGCTGTTCTGCAGCATTACATGCAGGGGACAACGTTTAGGGGATATAAGTAATGCTGATCTCAGAGCTGACCGGCTGACCTGCTCTACCGGCTGACCGGCTGACCTGCTCTTCTGGCTGACCTGCTGACCTGCTCTACTGGCTGACCGGCTGACCTGCTCTACCGGCTGACCGGCTTCTCTTCTTTCAGCTAAATGACCTGAATTGTGGCCCCTGTATCTCCCAATTAAACGTTTTATTGGCATATTCTTGTTTGACTCGTTCTATACAGACATTTTCTATATATTCATTGTGGGATTTGATAACATCTGTAAGATCTCTCAGAATATCACATTCTGTACGTTTGTGTTGAAGATTTTTCCATTCTCAATTTACTTAATATTAGTTTTTGGCATCAATTATTTATATCGAGTCCAAAATACCTTTATACATAATGCTGTTCCATTTAGCCCACAAATGCTGCTTCATTAAAGCCCATGGGTGGCACTTTATGCATTCTCAAACTTTTAGGCAACATCCCTAATTTCCAAAAGTGGGATTAAATCTGTACATATTTAAATGGTTAATTTTCTTACTCAGAATCCCTCCCCAAATATATCCGTTTCACATAAAAGTGTGTGCGCTTCTCCTTCCGCCTAACTGGCACGTCGTCCTTACGGGCGCCACTCCTTGCAACTCCACGCTGCCCTCCAGTGGCAAAAGAAATAAGATACATTTACTATACTCGTCTGGCAGCTGCTCCCGTATAAGGTGGGTAACTCTGTATTAGGGGTCTTGGTAGACTATATTTTATACTTATGTCGGATAGATGAGGAATTAATATTCCTAACGGGTTATTGTGAGAGGCCTTAGATCTTATCCTATATGTACGCAGCCTCGCCTCTCTGACCTTGAACACGTACTTCAATCTGATTTTTGAGACTTGAAACTGGATTTCCCAAAACAAACTGATTTTAAACACTGACAAGACTGTAACAATGGTATTTGGGACCAGAGCTAAATTGCTAAAGCTACCAATGACAGAGCTTCAGATAAAAACCAGCTCTAAAACCATCCTAGCCCCTGTTACTTGTTTGAAATATCTGATCATTCAACTCCCATTTAACATTTGGGTTGCACATTGATACCCTGACATCCAAATCCTATGCCAAACTAGGTGTACTTTAAAGGAACAAATCCTCCCTAAGGCCCTCATGCAGTAAGCAGCGATAAGCCACTTATCACCAGCTTATCGCCAAAAAAGCCACACTGATACACACACACACACACACAGATACAGACACACTGATACACACACACACACCGCGCCCTGATGGCAGGGGTGGAGGCGTGGGGCTCCTGCTCTCCTCTGTCTGCCGTTACCGAACCCTTCCTATTCCCCCCTCTCTTGCTTTTCCCTCCTTTGAGGCTCACACTGTCCAGATCTTCTCTCCTCTCCCTGTTCATGTGGCGGTCATCTATCGCCCACCTACCTCTACTCATCCCCCTTCTGCCTTTCTCTCTCACTTTGAATCCTGGCTCTCTTTCTTTCTCTCCTCAGACTCCCCTGTTCTTCTCCTTGGGGACTTCAATTGCCACATTGATGACCCCTCTCTCTCTTGGGCTTCCCGCTTTCTTTCTCTTACCTCTTCTTTTGGCCTTCAACAGTGGACTGCAGCCAGCACCCACAAGGATGGCCACTACTTAGACCTGGTTTTCACTAAAAACTTATCTCTCTCTGATTTCTCCATTTCCCCTTTTCCTCTCTCTGACCATCATCTCATCTCATTCTCTTTATCTCGCTTCTCCCCTTCTCCACCTCCATCTACCCCCCGGTTCTGCAGAAACCTGCGCTCTATTCACTTACCTGACTTTGAGTCCACTTTACACTCCTCCCTCTCCTCTCTCAGCTCTGCTACAGACCCTGACAACCTGGTCAGAAAGTACAACTCTGTCTTGTCCTCATCTCTTGATCTACATGCCCCGCTTTCTCTCTGCCGCCCTCGCCCTTCTAACCCTAGACCCTGGCTAAATTCCCACACGCGCATGCTGCGTTCCTCCACTCGTTCCTCTGAACGCCTCTGGAGGAAGTCTCACACTCTCGCAGACTTCCTTCACTACAAATTTATGCTATCCTGTTTCAACTCTGCCCTCTCGCAAGCTAAACAAGCCTACTTTTCTGCACTAATAACATGCACAAGTCTAACCCACGCCGACTGTTCTCTGTCTTTGATACTCTACTCAAACCACCCTCAGCTGCCTCTCCTTCCTCCATCTCCGCTCAGGACTTTGCAGACTATTTTAAGGAAAAGGTGGAATCCATACGGCAGAACATCCCCAGTTTCTTCCCCCCATCCTACACCTCTTCCTAACTCTCCTCCTGCCTTCCTTGAGTCTTTTTCCACTGTCTCAGAGGAGGATGTGTCGCTGTTGATCTCCTCTTCTCCCTCTACCACTTGCCCTCTTGACCCCATTCCCTCCCATCTCCTAAAACCTCTAGCTCCTACTATAATCCCTACGCTTACACACATTTTTAACTCCTCCCTCTGCTCTGGAACCTTTCCATCCTCCTTCAAACATGCAACAGTCATACCATTACTCAAAAACAGCAAGCTTGACCCTACCTGTCTTTCTAACTATCGACCTGTCTCCCTCCTGCCTTTTGCCTCTAAACTACTTGAACGTCTTGTATTCTCTCGCTTGCTCCATTTTCTCAACACTTATTCTCTCCTAGACCCTCTACAATCTGGCTTCCGCACTGCTCACTCCACGGAAACAACCCTCACTAAAATAACTGACGAGCTCCATGCTGCCAAAGACAGAGGTCATTACACTCTGCTCATATTACTCGACCTCTCTGCAGCATTTGACACCGTGGACCACCCTCTTCTCCTCCACATTCTCCATACTCTAGGTATTCGGAACAAAGCTCTATCCTGGATCTCATCCTACCTCTCCCATCGTACTTTTAGTGTCTCTTCTGCTAACACCTCCTCCTCCTCTATTGATCTCTCTGTGGGGGTACCCCAGGGCTCTGTCCTGGGACCTCTTCTCTTTTCTCTGTACACACTCTCTCTAGGTGACCTAATAACATCTTTTGGGTTTAATTATCACCTCTATGCCGACGACACACAAATATACTTTTCAACACCTGACCTTACACCTGCTGTACAAACCAAAGTTTCTGAATGTCTCTCTGCTATATCATCCTGGATGGCCCTCCGACGCCTTAAACTCAACATGGCTAAAACAGAGCTCCTCATACTTCCTCCCAAACCTGGCCCTAATACCTCCTTCCACATTACTGTTGGAACTACAATCATTCACCCAGTAGCCCAAGCACGCTGCCTAGGGGTCACGTTCGACTCCTCTCTCACATTCGCCCCTCACATTCAAAACATTTCTAAAACTTGTCACTTTTTCCTCCGCAATATAACTAAGATACGCCCTTTCCTCTGTTGTTCGACTGCTAAAACTCTGACTCAGGCCCTCATTCTCTCCTGTCTTGATTACTGTAACCTCCTGCTGTCCGGCCTTCCTGCCTCTCACCTGTCTCCCCTACAATCTATCCTAAATGCTGTTGCCAGAATCACTCTACTCTTTCCTAGATCTGTCTCAGCATCTCCCCTCATGAAATCCCTCTCCTGGCTTCCGATCAAATCCCGCATCTCACACTCCATTCTTCTCCTCACTTTTAAAGCTTTACATTCTTCTGCCCCTCCTTACATCTCATCCCTAATTTCTCGGTATACACCATCCAGACTCTTGCGTTCTTCACAAGGATGTCTTCTTTCTACCCCCTTTGTATCTAAAGCCCTCTCCCGCCTTAAACCTTTTTCACTGACTGCCCCACATCTCTGGAATGCCCTTCCCCTCAGTACCCGACTAGCACCCTCTCTATCCACCTTTAAGACCCACCTTAAGACACACTTGCTTAAAGAAGCATATGAATAGCACTGTGGATATTCTAAACACGATACATAATGCTTGACCCCCTGCAGACGCACTTACCAGAACTCCCTCCTACTGTCTCTGTACGTTCTCCCTACCTACCAATTAGACTGTAAGCTCCTCGGGGCAGGGACTCCTCTTCCGAAATGTTACTTTTATGTCTAAAGCACTTATTCCCATGATATGTTTTTTATATTATCTGTTATTTATTTGATTACCACATGTATTACTACTGTGAAGCGCTATGTACACTAATGGCGCTATATAAATAAAGACATACAATACAATACAATACACACACACACAGATACAGACACACTGATACACACACACACACACACCCACACACCCACCCACTAATACACACACACACACACACACACACACTGATTCACACACACACACACACACACACACACACACACACACACACACACACACACACACACACACACACACACACACACACACCCACTGATTCACACACACACACACACACACACTGATTCACACACACACAGACCCACTGATACACACACACACACACACACACTGAAACACACACACACACTGAAACACACACACACACTGAAACACGCACACACACACACACACACACACACACACACACACACACACACACACACACACACACACACACACACACACACACTGATACACACACACACACACACACTGACACACACACACACACACACACACACACACAGATACACACAGATACACACACACACAGATACACACACACACACAGATACACAAACACACAGAGATACACATATACACACACACACACACATACACACAAATACACACACACAGATACACATACACACACACACACACACACTGATACACGTACACACACACACACACACACACACACACACACACACACACACACACACACACACACACACACACTGATACACATACACACACACACACACACACACACACACACACACACAGATACACATACACACACACACACACACAGATACACACACCCACACACACCCACTGATTCACACACACACACACACACACACACACACACACACACACACAAAGCTGTGAGCGCCGGAGGGGCAAAGGTGGGAGCGCCGGGGGGCAAAGCTGTGAGCGCCGGGGGGGGGGCAAAGGTGGGAGCGCCGGGGGGCAAAGGTGGGAGTGCCGATGGGGCAAAGGTGGGAGCGCCGGGGGGCAAAGGTGGGAGTGCCGATGGGGCAATGGTGGGAGCGCCGGGGGGGCAATGGTGGGAGCGCCAGGGGGGCAAAGGTACAAGGTGGTACAAAGGTAGGCGCACCCCCGCTACCACCTCCTATTACCCCCCCTGGCTGGGACCCGGGACAGAAAGGGGACACTCACCGCGAACAGAGGAGCCGGGAGCGGGAAGACACTTGTGCTCTGCACAAAGCGGAAGTCCCGCCCCCGGCTTCCTCTGACCTGCCTGCAACCAATCCCCTGCGGGCCGGCCGGCATTCTAAGTCCCGCCCCCGGCATTCTCCTTCATTCAGTCTCCCCGGCAGCATTCACACACACACATAGAAAATACTTACCGGCCGCCGCATTCTCCTCACCGCCGCTGCCCCGCAATACCGGGACCAGGGACAAAAATCGGGACATAACCGGGACGGAGCTAAAATCGGGACAGGGCAGAAAAAAACGGGACTGTCCCGGCAAAACCGGGACGAATGGTCACCCTACTTACAGACTATTCACTTGAGTGGACCATAAAGTGTCTTATAGAGGGAACTCTAAGGTGTCTTAAGATGCATTAAGATATATTATGTATGTAAATATTTATTTATATAGCGCTTTATAAGAGAGGCAATACAGTACAGAGAATTATAGTACAATAAGTGCAACAAACAAAATCAGACAATAGGAAAGGAAATCCCTGGCCTGCAGAGCTTACAGTCTTAATGCTAGATCCATGGAACTCTGTTGTGTTTACGCTAATAACGGTACATTCCTGAAATTGGTACCTGACCCTGTGTGGTAGGCAGAGACACAGGGGCAGTGCCTGCCAATATCATAAAGAGCAGTGCACTTCCTATTTAGTAGAAGTGTGTGTCAGAGTTAAGAGTTCAGTCCAGAGTTAGAGTCTGCTGAGTCTGTCACCTGGCTGGCCCAGGGTGACAGAGAGAGCCTATATCAATTGGCCGTTGGAGAAGGGGAGCCATCAGCCTCTGAGTAGAGCTGATGCAACCTTAGTTAGGGAGGTGGACCAATTCCTCTCACCCTGTTTAGGGGGCGAGGGAAGAGCTAGCCCCACCCTGGGTGCCCTTGACCTGGGGTTGTGGCAGGGACACAGAGACCATCCTGAGGGAGAGCAGTCCTGTGTGGAGGAAGACACCCTGTACCTGATATATAGTCTTGTTGCTGCTATTCTGCTGCTGTGAATAAAGAGCTGTGGCTGCTTTTAAAGATATACAGTGTGAGACTGGAATCTCTCATCCCCGAGGGGGGGGGGGGGACTCTCTGGAAGGATTCCACCCGTATTCCTGGGGCTCAGAGATGGAGGCGCTGCACCATTACATACATAGTTACATAATAGATGAGGTTGAAAAAAGACGTACGTCCATCAAGTTCAACCTATGCTAAATTCAGACAACAGATACTTACTTATTGATCCAGAGGAAGGCAAACAAAAAACCCCATTAAGGGGAAAAATTAATTCCTTCCTGACTCCAAGAATTGGCAATCGGATTAATCCCTGGATCAACATCCTTCCCATATATACTTATTTGGTATATCCCTGTATACCTGTCCCATCTAAAAAGATGTCCAACCTTTTTTTGAACAAATCTATTGTATCTGCCATCACAGTCTCCATGGGTAATGAGTTCCACATTTTAACTGCCCTTACTGTAAAGAACCCTTTCCTTTGTTGCTGGTGAAATTTCCTTTCCTCCAACCTTAAGGGATGGCCCCGAGTCCTTTGTACTGCCCGTGGGATGAATAGTTCTTTTGAAAGCTCCTTGTATTGTCCCTGAATATATTTGTATATAGTTATCATATCCCCTCTTAGACGCCTCTTTTCTAATGTAAATAAATCCAATATAGCTAGCCTCTCCTCATAAGTTAGAATGTCCATCCCCTTTATTAATTTGGTGGCTCTTCTCTGCACTCTCTCTAGTTCCAAAATGTCTTTTCTTAGGATTGGTGCCCAAAATTGTACTCCATATTCAAGGTGTGGTCTTACTAATGCTTTGTAAAGGGGCATAATTATGTCTACTTCCCTTCCATCCATTGCCCGTTTGATGCAAGATAAGATCTTGTTTGCCTTTGCAGCTACTGCATGACATTGGGCACTATTGCTAAGCCTGCTGTCTACAAGCACCCCTAAATCCTTCTCCATCAAGGATTCCCCCAATATATCTCCATTTAATTTGTAAGTCGCCTTTTTATTCTTGCATCCCAAATGCATAACCTTATATTTATCTGTATTAAACCTCATTTGCCATTTACCTGCCCACGTTTCCAGTCTCTCCAAGTCCTTCTGAAGAGAAATTTCATCCTGCTCTGATAAGACGGAGGCATTCACCCCAGAAACCTGATCCTGTCATCCCCCATACCATCGCGGGAGACTCAGGCCCCCCTGTTGCCAGCAGGTATGCACCACACTCAGACACGTAGCCAGACCCTAGTACAGAGGAGGGGGGCCCGATCTGCGATTGGCCCAGGGAAGGGGGGCTACATTGGGAATCGATGTTATTTTTCTTCATATTAATGGGTATCCTCAAAGCGAATGATATGCCAAAATGACGTCCATTAGCAAAACTACAATTGTTTCTTCACTTTTTCTGCTTGATCAATAGGGTGACCAGATTTCGAAAATGAAAAACCGGGACACCTTAAAAAATAATTTATTAAACAAATTACATCACGTGACACCCCCTGTTGCCATGACAACAAGACACTCTGATGCCCCTGCAGTGTTAGTGTGTATAGAGGTGGGGGCTTTGCTTGGGCCCTTCAACTCTTACAGCCAGGGCATTATTGGCCAGGAATGCCCAGTTCGGAGGGGATTACTACTTCAAAATGTATTTGATTCGTAACAACATCAAAAAACTCTAATACCAATAACTAACAACCACAGACAATGATAATCTAAACCATCAAATAAAATGTCTACGGCCCTTGTTCAAGCATGTTTGCGGTACTTACCAGATAAATCAGTGCCTGCAATCCACGACTGTATCCGCCTCTCCGAGCGTCTGAAAGCAACCCAGCGTTCCTGGTGTGTGGCTGAAGAGGTGAGGGACTCCCTCCTCTCAAACGGAAAAGAAGAGCAAAAAATAGAGTTGGAACATACCTATCATACAGGGATGAGAGAGAGAGACAGAGAATGAGAGAGAGACAGAGAATGAGAGACAGAGAATGAGAGACAGAGAATGAGAGAGAGACAGAGAATGAGAGAGAGACACAGAGAGAGAGAGAGACAGAGAATGAGAGAGAGACAGAGAGAGGGACATAGGGAGAGAGAGACAAAAGTAATGTACTGTATAACCATTATACCGTACCCCCTAGTATTCGTGTAATCATTGTCCCACACCCCCTTTTACTCACGCTTTGGCAATACTGAAATGTTCTTTTGACAGAGACACACAGAGAGAAACAGAGACACACAGAGAGAGACAGAGACACAGAGAGAGAGACAGAGACACAGAGAGACACACAGAGAGAGACAGAGACACACAGAGAGAGACAGAGACACAGAGAGAGAGAGAGAGACACAGAGAGAGAGAGAGAGAGACACGGGCCTATTTAGTAAGCGTCGATAAGGCTGCGTCTATAGTATTTCAGACGGAGGGAAGGCACACACGCTGCAATACACTTGCTGAAGCCTGAGCTTTTTTATGGCTTTGCAGGGTATGCAGCGGGTGCGATTGGGGGCGTGGCAATAAATATTTGGAGGCGTGGCAATAACGTTCCGGCGCGGACGTCACTTTCCTACCTCACATCCCGATCCACCGGCATTTTTTCAGATGCAGCATCTGAAGCACTGTGCAGACAAGAAGAAAAATGCACACAATGCGCACCAGAGATTAAAATATAGTAAATTATTTATTAATAAAACAAGAAATAACCGAGGAGGATCCAACCCCACCTCAGTACTTTCTTCTCGTTGCTATTGCCACACTATACGTCCTGACGCCGGAAGGGAAGTTGGTACGCGACCAAGACGAGACACCGGATTTACAGTGGAACCACAACATACCACAGATTGCTGGAGGACCACACTGCGAGGGGCGCAGCCTACTGCACCGACACACTTTATTCGAGCAAATACCCAGTATGTACCTGGCAGATACCTGGAATGCGCCGCTCCTCACCTCGGACAAGCCCCGTTGCGTTTGCCTTCCCAGCCTGGGTTCATGCCTGGCTGACGGGCGGCTGATCTGATAAATGATAATGATTAGGATTTAATAGGCTGCAATGCTTCGCGTGTCTACCAGATGGCATAAATTCATGAATTGTAATGCAGTATATATATATATATACTGTGCAGTATTGCAGCCAGCGGGAATAAAATGCTTCAATCCCTGCCTGAAAATACCTCAATGCACTCGGGCAGAAGACAGTCACAAACCTCAATACACCCGGGTATACCCGAATTCGTGGGACTAGCCGAGCTCGAATAAAGTGTGTCGCCAGTGTATCGAGTTTCCCGGTCATCGTCCAAAGTCTGGAGCTGCGGAGTGACCACCGGATTACCACGGAGCCCGAGCCTGTCTCACACAATGCTTTTACCAAACGGATGTTTGTGAGTTTGCTATTTTTATCTTGTCCAGGAAATGAAATTGTTAAACCGAATTTACACATGGAGCGGGCGCTTTCTCTTCTTTTTTTTGTTTAGATATCTATCGAGGAGGTGGTTGTTTCCCTGAAGAGAGCTGCCAGGGCTCCAGAGGACGCCCGAATTGGATCCTTTTATGATTGAGTTATAACATAGCTATTAGAGCTAGGTTTCTGGACTTTTATTGTGTTTAGGCATAGTGTTTATTATTATTTTATTACAGCTACTTTTTAGTAATTGCACTGTTATTAATTCTGACCACTAATTCTCACTGCCATTATAATCTCTCTCTAGCCACAACCAAATTGCTATATCAGCTATATTATTTATTGGTTATACCAGGGGAGCACAAACTTTTGCAGCTCGCCCCCCTGCCGGTGCTCGCGCCCCCCCCCCCTTACCTTGATGCGGCGTCATGTGACCTGCAGCGGCATTTGACGAGGGTGACGTCACATGACCCCGCAGCGTAATTTAACATACTGTGCTATATCTATGCACACACAGCTGTCTCTAGGCATAAAACACATCCACACCGGGGGAAGGACCAGCACAGATAACATTCCAAGAGACACTGTTTTTAAGTATACCTTTTGCTTGCTTCATTCATTGTAACATCGCCGGAAGAAGAGATCAGTGTATCTCGAAAGCTCGCACAAATAAAAGCATTTCGTTAGCCACAGAACGGTATTATCTATTTATTTTTTGATTATTGAAGCTCGGCTAACACGGTACTGATACCTCTATATATATATATTGCGCGCGCACACACACATATAACGTTTTATCCAACTTTTTCATTTATCATTTGTAGAGAAAATGAACAATGTCGCCAGAAGTGCTATTTTTCAAAATGTAACATCTCTACTAATTAGTGTAAAATGATACTTCATATAAAGCAGGTTATGGGACCCATTATAAAATGACCTTCATGTTTCTTATCACATACCAGTATATGGATACTTTCTATTATCACAAGCTGCTAACATGTGACAGGGCTCAGAGTCTGAGCCCAGAATGTGACATACAGAACATTCTCATTCTAAATTTCAAAAAATATTGTGTTGATTTCTGACCTGACTGCCGTGGTTACAGCTCAACCACTCTGTTCTACTGTATGTCACCACTTTCTGCCACAACCAGCTGACGGTGGATCTGCAAGGAGTTCAACGCTTATTGGCATCACATCTGTTGCTTGGTTGACGTATCATTTCTCCAGCTTTTTATTGTATTGTTTTTAAATAGATTATATTTATTTAGTTGAATAGATATTTATTTAGTTTAATAGATATTTATTTAGTTTAATAGATTATATTTCTAAGTTTAATAAGTTATATTTCTTAGTTTAATAAGTTATATTTCTTAGTTTAATAAAATATATTTCTTAGTTTAATAAGTTATATTTCTTAGTTTAATAAGTTATATTTGTTAGTTTAATAAATTATATTTCTTAGTTTAATAAGTTATATTTCTTAGTTAATAGATTATATTTGTTAGCACAGTAGATTATATTTACTAGTATTTAAGTCTCCCCCTCAGTGCCCCATTAGGACCCGTGCGCATATTTCACATCTTTTCGGAGTCGCTTATTTTTTAGACCCTCGGAGCCGAAACCTAAAGGGGTCAGCTAAGAAAGTTCGGATCAAGAGGAGCCGCACAGCTTAAAGACAGAACATTTCCAAGGGAGATGGAGACAATTTGGGTAAGATCTGATTAAAGGACATCCTTTGAGGAAGGAAAGGGTGACAGGGGAGTCTAAGAGGGGGGTGAGAGAGCAAGGTGGTGTGTCAGATTGGGGCAGAGCAAGAGAACGCAAAAATGATGGGGATTTGCTGCACACCAAAAAAAAACAATAAGTAGTGATACTTTTACCGGTGCCCCTTAGTCTCAGGGAAGACCGGCATTTCGTCCAATGGATACAATATGATTGATGGGAAAGGGCACACGGATTTGAATAAAAAAAGATAATTTATTGTGCCACAGACTACAATGTTTCGGCTGCTGGCCTTTCTTTGCTGGATTTAGTGGGTTTAGCCACTTTACCTGAGAAAGACCAGCAGGCCGAAATGTTGTTGTCTATGGCAGTGCAAGAGAAAACAGGTTGGGGGGGGTGGGTTCTCGCAAAGTCGCCGACCCATGGGTGAGTGTCCCCGGTGGAAACTAGTCCTGGACCCCGGGAAAGCTGTCTGTGGCCCATACAAGCTGAGTAACATGTAAAAAGGACACATGTATGTTCAGAATGAGTTAGCATGGTATTTTGAGAGGCACCATAGCAGGTCAGTGCAAGTCAGTGCAGAGCACTGCAAGGTCAGTCAATATGAGGAAGGGTCCGATGGAGGAGTTGGAGGGTCCCAGAATATCTCTTAAAGCAGGGGTGCGCAAATCAAGGGGCACGACATTTTCTTGGGAGGAGGGGCTCGGCGCTTACAGAGGCCCCTCGCTCTTCCCCACAGCATTTAAATTAAATGCCGGAGATCGCGTGCAAGGCCTCTGTAAGTTCCCTTTCCTTGTCTCCAGCGGCTTCTGGCGACAGCAATGTGGCGTCACATGATGTGGCATTGCCATAGCAACGTGATATCACATGACGTCGTTACATCAGAACGCCGGAGACAAGGTGGGGAAGGTGGAGGGGGGAGCAGGGGGAAAAGGTTGTGCAACCCTGTCTTAAAGCATTGCCTTGCATACAGATCAGAGGCCAAGAATGGATATGGATATCCGATGTGAAGCCGGAAATAAGACAGAAAAGACCGTTTCGGGGGAAGAAGGTGAGTGATGAAATAGCCGTCACTGTGTAACTCTTCCAATTACCTGCAACTTCATGCAGAGAAATAGCAACGCTTGTTTTTAACGTGCTAAGCGCCTAATGGGGAATTCAACTGCTGAGAAGTTAAGGGAGTTACTAACCCAAACTCAGCGACGTTTCTGTGTCTCTGTGATAACTCCCCCAGGACATGCCTGAAAACCAGAGGTAACTCAATGTATTTTTGATAAATAGAAACATGACCTTCTGGGGAGGGGTATATAATGGGTACTGGGCCTGGTGAGGTGGGTATAACGAGTACTGGGCCTGGGGAGGGGCGTATAACAGGGTACTGGGCCTTGGGAAGGTTGTATAACTGGGTACTGGGCCTGGGGAGGTGGGTATAACGGGTATTTGCCCTGTGGAGGGCGGTATAACGTGGTATTGGGGATGGGGTATAAGTGGCACAGGAGCTCTTGCGATACAGAGTATCACTGTCCCTGGTTACAAACACTTCATGTCTCCTGCAGATCAGGACACACACGAAGGTGGTGCCCTTTGTGCCACCAGATGACGAGGCGGGCTACGAGGCGGACGACGAGGCATACGACAAAGCGGGCGTCAAGTGGAACAATGAGGTGGGCTACAAGGCGGCCGATGACGCAGACGTGGTGTACGATGACCAAGGAGCATACGACAGGTGTGGCCGGATCTGCTGCTTCACCTTTTTTAGGCGGAGGAGAAGACCCCGGGAGCAGGTAGGAGAATACGAGAGGTGCGGACAGATCTGCTGCTTCACCTTTTTTAGGCGGAGAAGAAGCCAGGTGCAGGTAGCAGAGGAGCCAGGGCGTAGATACAGGGGTATTCTAGGGGCCCTGAGAAGTTGGTTTGACCGCAGGAGAGGCAGATAAGATCAGGAAGGCTGAGGGAGGGGCAGGTACTAGAGGGAGATAGGGATATTGGGCGTGAGAGGGTGAGAGAGAACAAGGAGCAGGGCCAGAGCACGGGTTTCATGCGCCCGAGGCAAAACTTAAAATTTGTGCCCCAGTTGTATAAAAAATAATAAGATAAATAAAATAATAAAATAAACAGTGGCGTAGATATCGGGGCTGCAGGGGGGTGCGACCGCACCCCAGCGCAACGCAAAATAAAAATAAAAGGGCGCCAAAATACTGGATAAAAAAAAGAATAATAATTTAAAAAAAAAGATAAATAAATAAAATAATAAGAGGAAAAAATAATAATGATTATTAATGCGCCCCTAGGACCTCTGCGCGCTAGGCGACCGCCTAATGGCCGGCCGGCCCTGCGAGGTATGCGGGAGGAAAAGGGGTGAATGGGATAGATATGCAGGGGGATGGGGGAGCAGGTGAGTTATACACAGGGGCACAAGGGCCCCATCACCCGCATCTCTATATACTGAGTGTGCCCCTGTGTATAACAACGCTGATCTGTGCTGCTCCATCTGATCTCACTGCGCAGTGATCCAGGGACCATCCGATCGCCATTTAATGGGGTCAGGAAGGAATTTTTTTCCCCCATTGCACAGCAGGGGTTATGTTTCGCCTTCCTCTGGATCACAGCAACAAACTGCACTTTGTGCATGAATTATCAGTGAGATCTTTATACACCCTGCATTGGTCTTCACCCCTTTGCTGCCGGAGGGGCCTGCAATGCATTGCTCTGCGTGTTACTATATCGCTCTGCAATGTGCTGCAGGCCCCTCCCAGCAAAGAGATTCATTATTTCAATAAAATACTCTCTTTAATCAAACCTATGTGTAGTGTCTTTTCTATCCGTTGTATCTATTGCTAACAGCTCAGTGATTCTTCCCCAGGACGCTGCACTAGTGTCACGCTGCCAAGCCCAGGTGTGAGGGAGATTTATAGGGTCACATATACACTTCTGCCAAAACACGAGTGCAAACAGGAAGCCCCTCTGATCTCATATATTTTATTACACAAAACGGTATCTAAAAAGGTAAAAATAACATACATGGGATTCTGCTACAAATATCTCTCTAATTACAAACCAATTAGCAAATCATTCAGATTAGTCGAGCGAAAAGAAAGGGTTAAGTATCTCATGTACAGTATATGCAGTGTAGGCTGTTCTGCAGCATTACATGCAGGGGACAACGTTTAGGGGATATAAGTAATGCTGATCTCAGAGCTGACCGGCTGACCTGCTCTACCGGCTGACCGGCTGACCTGCTCTTCTGGCTGACCTGCTGACCTGCTCTACTGGCTGACCGGCTGACCTGCTCTACCGGCTGACCGGCTTCTCTTCTTTCAGCTAAATGACCTGAATTGTGGCCCCTGTATCTCCCAATTAAACGTTTTATTGGCATATTCTTGTTTGACTCGTTCTATACAGACATTTTCTATATATTCATTGTGGGATTTGATAACATCTGTAAGATCTCTCAGAATATCACATTCTGTACGTTTGTGTTGAAGATTTTTCCATTCTCAATTTACTTAATATTAGTTTTTGGCATCAATTATTTATATCGAGTCCAAAATACCTTTATACATAATGCTGTTCCATTTAGCCCACAAATGCTGCTTCATTAAAGCCCATGGGTGGCACTTTATGCATTCTCAAACTTTTAGGCAACATCCCTAATTTCCAAAAGTGGGATTAAATCTGTACATATTTAAATGGTTAATTTTCTTACTCAGAATCCCTCCCCAAATATATCCGTTTCACATAAAAGTGTGTGCGCTTCTCCTTCCGCCTAACTGGCACGTCGTCCTTACGGGCGCCACTCCTTGCAACTCCACGCTGCCCTCCAGTGGCAAAAGAAATAAGATACATTTACTATACTCGTCTGGCAGCTGCTCCCGTATAAGGTGGGTAACTCTGTATTAGGGGTCTTGGTAGACTATATTTTATACTTATGTCGGATAGATGAGGAATTAATATTCCTAACGGGTTATTGTGAGAGGCCTTAGATCTTATCCTATATGTACGCAGCCTCGCCTCTCTGACCTTGAACACGTACTTCAATCTGATTTTTGAGACTTGAAACTGGATTTCCCAAAACAAACTGATTTTAAACACTGACAAGACTGTAACAATGGTATTTGGGACCAGAGCTAAATTGCTAAAGCTACCAATGACAGAGCTTCAGATAAAAACCAGCTCTAAAACCATCCTAGCCCCTGTTACTTGTTTGAAATATCTGATCATTCAACTCCCATTTAACATTTGGGTTGCACATTGATACCCTGACATCCAAATCCTATGCCAAACTAGGTGTACTTTAAAGGAACAAATCCTCCCTAAGGCCCTCATGCAGTAAGCAGCGATAAGCCACTTATCACCAGCTTATCGCCAAAAAAGCCACACTGATACACACACACACACACACAGATACAGACACACTGATACACACACACACACCGCGCCCTGATGGCAGGGGTGGAGGCGTGGGGCTCCTGCTCTCCTCTGTCTGCCGTTACCGAACCCTTCCTATTCCCCCCTCTCTTGCTTTTCCCTCCTTTGAGGCTCACACTGTCCAGATCTTCTCTCCTCTCCCTGTTCATGTGGCGGTCATCTATCGCCCACCTACCTCTACTCATCCCCCTTCTGCCTTTCTCTCTCACTTTGAATCCTGGCTCTCTTTCTTTCTCTCCTCAGACTCCCCTGTTCTTCTCCTTGGGGACTTCAATTGCCACATTGATGACCCCTCTCTCTCTTGGGCTTCCCGCTTTCTTTCTCTTACCTCTTCTTTTGGCCTTCAACAGTGGACTGCAGCCAGCACCCACAAGGATGGCCACTACTTAGACCTGGTTTTCACTAAAAACTTATCTCTCTCTGATTTCTCCATTTCCCCTTTTCCTCTCTCTGACCATCATCTCATCTCATTCTCTTTATCTCGCTTCTCCCCTTCTCCACCTCCATCTACCCCCCGGTTCTGCAGAAACCTGCGCTCTATTCACTTACCTGACTTTGAGTCCACTTTACACTCCTCCCTCTCCTCTCTCAGCTCTGCTACAGACCCTGACAACCTGGTCAGAAAGTACAACTCTGTCTTGTCCTCATCTCTTGATCTACATGCCCCGCTTTCTCTCTGCCGCCCTCGCCCTTCTAACCCTAGACCCTGGCTAAATTCCCACACGCGCATGCTGCGTTCCTCCACTCGTTCCTCTGAACGCCTCTGGAGGAAGTCTCACACTCTCGCAGACTTCCTTCACTACAAATTTATGCTATCCTGTTTCAACTCTGCCCTCTCGCAAGCTAAACAAGCCTACTTTTCTGCACTAATAACATGCACAAGTCTAACCCACGCCGACTGTTCTCTGTCTTTGATACTCTACTCAAACCACCCTCAGCTGCCTCTCCTTCCTCCATCTCCGCTCAGGACTTTGCAGACTATTTTAAGGAAAAGGTGGAATCCATACGGCAGAACATCCCCAGTTTCTTCCCCCCATCCTACACCTCTTCCTAACTCTCCTCCTGCCTTCCTTGAGTCTTTTTCCACTGTCTCAGAGGAGGATGTGTCGCTGTTGATCTCCTCTTCTCCCTCTACCACTTGCCCTCTTGACCCCATTCCCTCCCATCTCCTAAAACCTCTAGCTCCTACTATAATCCCTACGCTTACACACATTTTTAACTCCTCCCTCTGCTCTGGAACCTTTCCATCCTCCTTCAAACATGCAACAGTCATACCATTACTCAAAAACAGCAAGCTTGACCCTACCTGTCTTTCTAACTATCGACCTGTCTCCCTCCTGCCTTTTGCCTCTAAACTACTTGAACGTCTTGTATTCTCTCGCTTGCTCCATTTTCTCAACACTTATTCTCTCCTAGACCCTCTACAATCTGGCTTCCGCACTGCTCACTCCACGGAAACAACCCTCACTAAAATAACTGACGAGCTCCATGCTGCCAAAGACAGAGGTCATTACACTCTGCTCATATTACTCGACCTCTCTGCAGCATTTGACACCGTGGACCACCCTCTTCTCCTCCACATTCTCCATACTCTAGGTATTCGGAACAAAGCTCTATCCTGGATCTCATCCTACCTCTCCCATCGTACTTTTAGTGTCTCTTCTGCTAACACCTCCTCCTCCTCTATTGATCTCTCTGTGGGGGTACCCCAGGGCTCTGTCCTGGGACCTCTTCTCTTTTCTCTGTACACACTCTCTCTAGGTGACCTAATAACATCTTTTGGGTTTAATTATCACCTCTATGCCGACGACACACAAATATACTTTTCAACACCTGACCTTACACCTGCTGTACAAACCAAAGTTTCTGAATGTCTCTCTGCTATATCATCCTGGATGGCCCTCCGACGCCTTAAACTCAACATGGCTAAAACAGAGCTCCTCATACTTCCTCCCAAACCTGGCCCTAATACCTCCTTCCACATTACTGTTGGAACTACAATCATTCACCCAGTAGCCCAAGCACGCTGCCTAGGGGTCACGTTCGACTCCTCTCTCACATTCGCCCCTCACATTCAAAACATTTCTAAAACTTGTCACTTTTTCCTCCGCAATATAACTAAGATACGCCCTTTCCTCTGTTGTTCGACTGCTAAAACTCTGACTCAGGCCCTCATTCTCTCCTGTCTTGATTACTGTAACCTCCTGCTGTCCGGCCTTCCTGCCTCTCACCTGTCTCCCCTACAATCTATCCTAAATGCTGTTGCCAGAATCACTCTACTCTTTCCTAGATCTGTCTCAGCATCTCCCCTCATGAAATCCCTCTCCTGGCTTCCGATCAAATCCCGCATCTCACACTCCATTCTTCTCCTCACTTTTAAAGCTTTACATTCTTCTGCCCCTCCTTACATCTCATCCCTAATTTCTCGGTATACACCATCCAGACTCTTGCGTTCTTCACAAGGATGTCTTCTTTCTACCCCCTTTGTATCTAAAGCCCTCTCCCGCCTTAAACCTTTTTCACTGACTGCCCCACATCTCTGGAATGCCCTTCCCCTCAGTACCCGACTAGCACCCTCTCTATCCACCTTTAAGACCCACCTTAAGACACACTTGCTTAAAGAAGCATATGAATAGCACTGTGGATATTCTAAACACGATACATAATGCTTGACCCCCTGCAGACGCACTTACCAGAACTCCCTCCTACTGTCTCTGTACGTTCTCCCTACCTACCAATTAGACTGTAAGCTCCTCGGGGCAGGGACTCCTCTTCCGAAATGTTACTTTTATGTCTAAAGCACTTATTCCCATGATATGTTTTTTATATTATCTGTTATTTATTTGATTACCACATGTATTACTACTGTGAAGCGCTATGTACACTAATGGCGCTATATAAATAAAGACATACAATACAATACAATACACACACACACAGATACAGACACACTGATACACACACACACACACACCCACACACCCACCCACTAATACACACACACACACACACACTGATTCACACACACACACACACACACACACACACACACACACACACACACACACACACACACACACACACACACACACACACACACACACCCACTGATTCACACACACACACACACACACACTGATTCACACACACACAGACCCACTGATACACACACACACACACACACACTGAAACACACACACACACTGAAACACACACACACACTGAAACACGCACACACACACACACACACACACACACACACACACACACACACACACACACACACACACACACACACACACACACACACACACACACACAGATACACACACACACACACACACTGACACACACACACACACACACACACACACAGATACACACAGATACACACACACACAGATACACACACACACACACACAGATACACAAACACACAGAGATACACATATACACACACACACACACATACACACAAATACACACACACAGATACACATACACACACACACACACACACTGATACACGTACACACACACACACACACACACACACACACACACACACACACACACACACACACACACACACACTGATACACATACACACACACACACACACACACACACACACAGATACACATACACACACACACACACACAGATACACACACCCACACACACCCACTGATTCACACACACACACACACACACACACACACACACACACAAAGCTGTGAGCGCCGGAGGGGCAAAGGTGGGAGCGCCGGGGGGCAAAGCTGTGAGCGCCGGGGGGGGGGCAAAGGTGGGAGCGCCGGGGGGCAAAGGTGGGAGTGCCGATGGGGCAAAGGTGGGAGCGCCGGGGGGCAAAGGTGGGAGTGCCGATGGGGCAATGGTGGGAGCGCCGGGGGGGCAATGGTGGGAGCGCCAGGGGGGCAAAGGTACAAGGTGGTACAAAGGTAGGCGCACCCCCGCTACCACCTCCTATTACCCCCCCTGGCTGGGACCCGGGACAGAAAGGGGACACTCACCGCGAACAGAGGAGCCGGGAGCGGGAAGACACTTGTGCTCTGCACAAAGCGGAAGTCCCGCCCCCGGCTTCCTCTGACCTGCCTGCAACCAATCCCCTGCGGGCCGGCCGGCATTCTAAGTCCCGCCCCCGGCATTCTCCTTCATTCAGTCTCCCCGGCAGCATTCACACACACACATAGAAAATACTTACCGGCCGCCGCATTCTCCTCACCGCCGCTGCCCCGCAATACCGGGACCAGGGACAAAAATCGGGACATAACCGGGACGGAGCTAAAATCGGGACAGGGCAGAAAAAAACGGGACTGTCCCGGCAAAACCGGGACGAATGGTCACCCTACTTACAGACTATTCACTTGAGTGGACCATAAAGTGTCTTATAGAGGGAACTCTAAGGTGTCTTAAGATGCATTAAGATATATTATGTATGTAAATATTTATTTATATAGCGCTTTATAAGAGAGGCAATACAGTACAGAGAATTATAGTACAATAAGTGCAACAAACAAAATCAGACAATAGGAAAGGAAATCCCTGGCCTGCAGAGCTTACAGTCTTAATGCTAGATCCATATAACTCTGTTGTGTTTACGCTAATAACGGGACATTCCTGAAATTGGTACCTGACCCTGTGTGGTAGGCAGAGACACAGGGGCAGTGCCTGCCAATATCATAAAGAGCAGTGCACTTCCTATTTAGTAGAAGTGTGTGTCAGAGTTAAGAGTTCAGTCCAGAGTTAGAGTCTGCTGAGTCTGTCACCTGGCTGGCCCAGGGTGACAGAGAGAGCCTATATCAATTGGCCGTTGGAGAAGGGGAGCCATCAGCCTCTGAGTAGAGCTGATGCAACCTTAGTTAGGGAGGTGGACCAATTCCTCTCACCCTGTTTAGGGGGCGAGGGAAGAGCTAGCCCCACCCTGGGTGCCCTTGACCTGGGGTGGTGGCAGGGACACAGAGACCATCCTGAGGGAGAGCAGTCCTGTGTGGAGGAAGACACCCTGTACCTGATATATAGTCTTGTTGCTGCTATTCTGCTGCTGTGAATAAAGAGCTGCGGCTGCTTTTAAAGATATACAGTGTGAGACTGGAATCTCTCATCCCCGAGGGGGGGGGGGACTCTCTGGAAGGATTCCACCCGTATTCCTGGGGCTCAGAGATGGAGGCGCTGCACCATTACATACATAGTTACATAATAGATGAGGTTGAAAAAAGACGTACGTCCATCAAGTTCAACCTATGCTAAATTCAGACAACAGATACTTACTTATTGATCCAGAGGAAGGCAAACAAAAAACCCCATTAAGGGGAAAAATTAATTCCTTCCTGACTCCAAGAATTGGCAATCGGATTAATCCCTGGATCAACATCCTTCACATATATACTTATTTGGTATATCCCTGTATACCTGTCCCATCTAAAAAGATGTCCAACCTTTTTTTGAACAAATCTATTGTATCTGCCATCACAGTCTCCATGGGTAATGAGTTCCACATTTTAACTGCCCTTACTGTAAAGAACCCTTTCCTTTGTTGCTGGTGAAATTTCCTTTCCTCCAACCTTAAGGGATGGCCCGAGTCCTTTGTACTGCCCGTGGGATGAATAGTTCTTTTGAAAGCTCCTTGTATTGTCCCTGAATATATTTGTATATAGTTATCATATCCCCTCTTAGACGCCTCTTTTCTAATGTAAATAAATCCAATATAGCTAGCCTCTCCTCATAAGTTAGAATGTCCATCCCCTTTATTAATTTGGTGGCTCTTCTCTGCACTCTCTCTAGTTCCAAAATGTCTTTTCTTAGGATTGGTGCCCAAAATTGTACTCCATATTCAAGGTGTGGTCTTACTAATGCTTTGTAAAGGGGCATAATTATGTCTACTTCCCTTCCATCCATTGCCCGTTTGATGCAAGATAAGATCTTGTTTGCCTTTGCAGCTACTGCATGACATTGGGCACTATTGCTAAGCCTGCTGTCTACAAGCACCCCTAAATCCTTCTCCATCAAGGATTCCCCCAATATATCTCCATTTAATTTGTAAGTCGCCTTTTTATTCTTGCATCCCAAATGCATAACCTTATATTTATCTGTATTAAACCTCATTTGCCATTTACCTGCCCACGTTTCCAGTCTCTCCAAGTCCTTCTGAAGAGAAATTTCATCCTGCTCTGATAAGACGGAGGCATTCACCCCAGAAACCTGATCCTGTCATCCCCCATACCATCGCGGGAGACTCAGGCCCCCCTGTTGCCAGCAGGTATGCACCACACTCAGACACGTAGCCAGACCCTAGTACAGAGGAGGGGGGCCCGATCTGCGATTGGCCCAGGGAAGGGGGGCTACATTGGGAATCGATGTTATTTTTCTTCATATTAATGGGTATCCTCAAAGCGAATGATATGCCAAAATGACGTCCATTAGCAAAACTACAATTGTTTCTTCACTTTTTCTGCTTGATCAATAGGGTGACCAGATTTCGAAAATGAAAAACCGGGACACCTTAAAAAATAATTTATTAAACAAATTACATCACGTGACACCCCCTGTTGCCATGACAACAAGACACTCTGATGCCCCTGCAGTGTTAGTGTGTATAGAGGTGGGGGCTTTGCTTGGGCCCTTCAACTCTTACAGCCAGGGCATTATTGGCCAGGAATGCCCAGTTCGGAGGGGATTACTACTTCAAAATGTATTTGATTCGTAACAACATCAAAAAACTCTAATACCAATAACTAACAACCACAGACAATGATAATCTAAACCATCAAATAAAATGTCTACGGCCCTTGTTCAAGCATGTTTGCGGTACTTACCAGATAAATCAGTGCCTGCAATCCACGACTGTATCCGCCTCTCCGAGCGTCTGAAAGCAACCCAGCGTTCCTGGTGTGTGGCTGAAGAGGTGAGGGACTCCCTCCTCTCAAACGGAAAAGAAGAGCAAAAAATAGAGTTGGAACATACCTATCATACAGGGATGAGAGAGAGAGACAGAGAATGAGAGAGAGACAGAGAATGAGAGACAGAGAATGAGAGACAGAGAATGAGAGAGAGACAGAGAATGAGAGAGAGACACAGAGAGAGAGAGAGACAGAGAATGAGAGAGAGACAGAGAGAGGGACATAGGGAGAGAGAGACAAAAGTAATGTACTGTATAACCATTATACCGTACCCCCTAGTATTCGTGTAATCATTGTCCCACACCCCCTTTTACTCACGCTTTGGCAATACTGAAATGTTCTTTTGACAGAGACACACAGAGAGAAACAGAGACACACAGAGAGAGACAGAGACACAGAGAGAGAGACAGAGACACAGAGAGACACACAGAGAGAGACAGAGACACACAGAGAGAGACAGAGACACAGAGAGAGAGAGAGAGACACAGAGAGAGAGAGAGAGAGACACGGGCCTATTTAGTAAGCGTCGATAAGGCTGCGTCTATAGTATTTCAGACGGAGGGAAGGCACACACGCTGCAATACACTTGCTGAAGCCTGAGCTTTTTTATGGCTTTGCAGGGTATGCAGCGGGTGCGATTGGGGGCGTGGCAATAAATATTTGGAGGCGTGGCAATAACGTTCCGGCGCGGACGTCACTTTCCTACCTCACATCCCGATCCACCGGCATTTTTTCAGATGCAGCATCTGAAGCACTGTGCAGACAAGAAGAAAAATGCACACAATGCGCACCAGAGATTAAAATATAGTAAATTATTTATTAATAAAACAAGAAATAACCGAGGAGGATCCAACCCCACCTCAGTACTTTCTTCTCGTTGCTATTGCCACACTATACGTCCTGACGCCGGAAGGGAAGTTGGTACGCGACCAAGACGAGACACCGGATTTACAGTGGAACCACAACATACCACAGATTGCTGGAGGACCACACTGCGAGGGGCGCAGCCTATCGAGTTTCCCGGTCATCGTCCAAAGTCTGGAGCTGCGGAGTGACCACCGGATTACCACGGAGCCCGAGCCTGTCTCATACAATGCTTTTACCAAACGGATGTTTGTGAGTTTGCTATTTTTATCTTGTCCAGGAAATGAAATTGTTAAACCGAATTTACACATGGAGCGGGCGCTTTCTCTTCTTTTTTTTGTTTAGATATCTATCGAGGAGGTGGTTGTTTCCCTGAAGAGAGCTGCCAGGGCTCCAGAGGACGCCCGAATTGGATCCTTTTATGATTGAGTTATAACATAGCTATTAGAGCTAGGTTTCTGGACTTTTATTGTGTTTAGGCATAGTGTTTATTATTATTTTATTACAGCTACTTTTTAGTAATTGCACTGTTATTAATTCTGACCACTAATTCTCACTGCCATTATAATCTCTCTCTAGCCACAACCAAATTGCTATATCAGCTATATTATTTATTGGTTATACCAGGGGAGCACAAACTTTTGCAGCTCGCCCCCCTGCCGGTGCTCGCGCCCCCCCCCCCTTACCTTGATGCGGCGTCATGTGACCTGCAGCGGCATTTGACGAGGGTGACGTCACATGACCCCGCAGCGTAATTTAACATACTGTGCTATATCTATGCACACACAGCTGTCTCTAGGCATAAAACACATCCACACCGGGGGAAGGACCAGCACAGATAACATTCCAAGAGACACTGTTTTTAAGTATACCTTTTGCTTGCTTCATTCATTGTAACATCGCCGGAAGAAGAGATCAGTGTATCTCGAAAGCTCGCACAAATAAAAGCATTTCGTTAGCCACAGAACGGTATTATCTATTTATTTTTTGATTATTGAAGCTCGGCTAACACGGTACTGATACCTCTATATATATATATTGCGCGCGCACACACACATATAACGTTTTATCCAACTTTTTCATTTATCATTTGTAGAGAAAATGAACAATGTCGCCAGAAGTGCTATTTTTCAAAATGTAACATCTCTACTAATTAGTGTAAAATGATACTTCATATAAAGCAGGTTATGGGACCCATTATAAAATGACCTTCATGTTTCTTATCACATACCAGTATATGGATACTTTCTATTATCACAAGCTGCTAACATGTGACAGGGCTCAGAGTCTGAGCCCAGAATGTGACATACAGAACATTCTCATTCTAAATTTCAAAAAATATTGTGTTGATTTCTGACCTGACTGCCGTGGTTACAGCTCAACCACTCTGTTCTACTGTATGTCACCACTTTCTGCCACAACCAGCTGACGGTGGATCTGCAAGGAGTTCAA
This sequence comes from Ascaphus truei, assembly GCF_040206685.1. Lineage (NCBI taxonomy): Eukaryota > Metazoa > Chordata > Amphibia > Anura > Ascaphidae > Ascaphus > Ascaphus truei. Next base: position 8,851,509 of record NC_134498.1, read on the forward strand.
CGCTTATTGGCATCACATCTGTTGCTTGGTTGACGTATCATTTCTCCAGCTTTTTATTGTATTGTTTTTAAATAGATTATATTTATTTAGTTGAATAGATATTTATTTAGTTTAATAGATATTTATTTAGTTTAATAGATTATATTTCTAAGTTTAATAAGTTATATTTCTTAGTTTAATAAGTTATATTTCTTAGTTTAATAAAATATATTTCTTAGTTTAATAAGTTATATTTCTTAGTTTAATAAGTTATATTTGTTAGTTTAATAAATTATATTTCTTAGTTTAATAAGTTATATTTCTTAGTTAATAGATTATATTTGTTAGCACAGTAGATTATATTTACTAGTATTTAAGTCTCCCCCTCAGTGCCCCATTAGGACCCGTGCGCATATTTCACATCTTTTCGGAGTCGCTTATTTTTTAGACCCTCGGAGCCGAAACCTAAAGGGGTCAGCTAAGAAAGTTCGGATCAAGAGGAGCCGCACAGCTTAAAGACAGAACATTTCCAAGGGAGATGGAGACAATTTGGGTAAGATCTGATTAAAGGACATCCTTTGAGGAAGGAAAGGGTGACAGGGGAGTCTAAGAGGGGGGTGAGAGAGCAAGGTGGTGTGTCAGATTGGGGCAGAGCAAGAGAACGCAAAAATGATGGGGATTTGCTGCACACCAAAAAAAAACAATAAGTAGTGATACTTTTACCGGTGCCCCTTAGTCTCAGGGAAGACCGGCATTTCGTCCAATGGATACAATATGATTGATGGGAAAGGGCACACGGATTTGAATAAAAAAAGATAATTTATTGTGCCACAGACTACAATGTTTCGGCTGCTGGCCTTTCTTTGCTGGATTTAGTGGGTTTAGCCACTTTACCTGAGAAAGACCAGCAGGCCGAAATGTTGTTGTCTATGGCAGTGCAAGAGAAAACAGGTTGGGGGGGGTGGGTTCTCGCAAAGTCGCCGACCCATGGGTGAGTGTCCCCGGTGGAAACTAGTCCTGGACCCCGGGAAAGCTGTCTGTGGCCCATACAAGCTGAGTAACATGTAAAAAGGACACATGTATGTTCAGAATGAGTTAGCATGGTATTTTGAGAGGCACCATAGCAGGTCAGTGCAAGTCAGTGCAGAGCACTGCAAGGTCAGTCAATATGAGGAAGGGTCCGATGGAGGAGTTGGAGGGTCCCAGAATATCTCTTAAAGCAGGGGTGCGCAAATCAAGGGGCACGACATTTTCTTGGGAGGAGGGGCTCGGCGCTTACAGAGGCCCCTCGCTCTTCCCCACAGCATTTAAATTAAATGCCGGAGATCGCGTGCAAGGCCTCTGTAAGTTCCCTTTCCTTGTCTCCGGCGGCTTCTGGCGACAGCAATGTGGCGTCACATGATGTGGCATTGCCATAGCAACGTGATATCACATGACGTCGTTACATCAGAACGTCGGAGACAAGGTGGGGAAGGTGGAGGGGGGAGCAGGGGGAAAAGGTTGTGCAACCCTGTCTTAAAGCATTGCCTTGCATACAGATCAGAGGCCAAGAATGGATATGGATATCCGATGTGAAGCCGGAAATAAGACAGAAAAGACCGTTTCGGGGGAAGAAGGTGAGTGATGAAATAGCCGTCACTGTGTAACTCTTCCAATTACCTGCAACTTCATGCAGAGAAATAGCAACGCTTGTTTTTAACGTGCTAAGCGCCTAATGGGGAATTCAACTGCTGAGAAGTTAAGGGAGTTACTAACCCAAACTCAGCGACGTTTCTGTGTCTCTGTGATAACTCCCCCAGGACATGCCTGAAAACCAGAGGTAACTCAATGTATTTTTGATAAATAGAAACATGACCTTCTGGGGAGGGGTATATAATGGGTACTGGGCCTGGTGAGGTGGGTATAACGAGTACTGGGCCTGGGGAGGGGCGTATAACAGGGTACTGGGCCTTGGGAAGGTTGTATAACTGGGTACTGGGCCTGGGGAGGTGGGTATAACGGGTATTTGCCCTGTGGAGGGCGGTATAACGTGGTATTGGGGATGGGGTATAAGTGGCACAGGAGCTCTTGCGATACAGAGTATCACTGTCCCTGGTTACAAACACTTCATGTCTCCTGCAGATCAGGACACACACGAAGGTGGTGCCCTTTGTGCCACCAGACGACGAGGCGGGCTACGAGGCGGACGACGAGGCATACGACAAAGCGGGCGTCAAGTGGAACAATGAGGTGGGCTACAAGGCGGCCGATGACGCAGACGTGGTGTACGATGACCAAGGAGCATACGACAGGTGTGGCCGGATCTGCTGCTTCACCTTTTTTAGGCGGAGGAGAAGACCCCGGGAGCAGGTAGGAGAATACGAGAGGTGCGGACAGATCTGCTGCTTCACCTTTTTTAGGCGGAGAAGAAGCCAGGTGCAGGTAGCAGAGGAGCCAGGGCGTAGATACAGGGGTATTCTAGGGGCCCTGAGAAGTTGGTTTGACCGCAGGAGAGGCAGATAAGATCAGGAAGGCTGAGGGAGGGGCAGGTACTAGAGGGAGATAGGGATATTGGGCGTGAGAGGGTGAGAGAGAACAAGGAGCAGGGCCAGAGCACGGGTTTCATGCGCCCGAGGCAAAACTTAAAATTTGTGCCCCAGTTGTATAAAAAATAATAAGATAAATAAAATAATAAAATAAACAGTGGCGTAGATATCGGGGCTGCAGGGGGGTGCGACCGCACCCCAGCGCAACGCAAAATAAAAATAAAAGGGCGCCAAAATACTGGATAAAAAAAAGAATAATAATTTAAAAAAAAAAGATAAATAAATAAAATAATAAGAGTAAAAAATAATAATGATTATTAATGCGCCCCTAGGACCTCTGCGCGCTAGGCGACCGCCTAATGGCCGGCCGGCCCTGCGAGGTATGCGGGAGGAAAAGGGGTGAATGGGATAGATATGCAGGGGGATGGGGGAGCAGGTGAGTTATACACAGGGGCACAAGGGCCCCATCACCCGCATCTCTATATACTGAGTGTGCCCCTGTGTATAACAACGCTGATCTGTGCTGCTCCATCTGATCTCACTGCGCAGTGATCCAGGGACCATCCGATCGCCATTTAATGGGGTCAGGAAGGAATTTTTTTCCCCCATTGCACAGCAGGGGTTATGTTTCGCCTTCCTCTGGATCACAGCAACAAACTGCACTTTGTGCATGAATTATCAGTGAGATCTTTATACACCCTGCATTGGTCTTCACCCCTTTGCTGCCGGAGGGGCCTGCAATGCATTGCTCTGCGTGTTACTATATCGCTCTGCAATGTGCTGCAGGCCCCTCCCAGCAAAGAGATTCATTATTTCAATAAAATACTCTCTTTAATCAAACCTATGTGTAGTGTCTTTTCTATCCGTTGTATCTATTGCTAACAGCTCAGTGATTCTTCCCCAGGACGCTGCACTAGTGTCACGCTGCCAAGCCCAGGTGTGAGGGAGATTTATAGGGTCACATATACACTTCTGCCAAAACACGAGTGCAAACAGGAAGCCCCTCTGATCTCATATATTTTATTACACAAAACGGTATCTAAAAAGGTAAAAATAACATACATGGGATTCTGCTACAAATATCTCTCTAATTACAAACCAATTAGCAAATCATTCAGATTAGTCGAGCGAAAAGAAAGGGTTAAGTATCTCATGTACAGTATATGCAGTGTAGGCTGTTCTGCAGCATTACATGCAGGGGACAACGTTTAGGGGATATAAGTAATGCTGATCTCAGAGCTGACCGGCTGACCTGCTCTACCGGCTGACCGGCTGACCTGCTCTTCTGGCTGACCTGCTGACCTGCTCTACTGGCTGACCGGCTGACCTGCTCTACCGGCTGACCGGCTTCTCTTCTTTCAGCTAAATGACCTGAATTGTGGCCCCTGTATCTCCCAATTAAACGTTTTATTGGCATATTCTTGTTTGACTCGTTCTATACAGACATTTTCTATATATTCATTGTGGGATTTGATAACATCTGTAAGATCTCTCAGAATATCACATTCTGTACGTTTGTGTTGAAGATTTTTCCATTCTCAATTTACTTAATATTAGTTTTTGGCATCAATTATTTATATCGAGTCCAAAATACCTTTATACAGAATGCTGTTCCATTTAGCCCACAAATGCTGCTTCATTAAAGCCCATGGGTGGCACTTTATGCATTCTCAAACTTTTAGGCAACATCCCTAATTTCCAAAAGTGGGATTAAATCTGTACATATTTAAATGGTTAATTTTCTTACTCAGACTCCTAAATCCCTCCCCAAATATATCCGTTTCACATAAAAGTGTGTGCGCTTCTCCTTCCGCCTAACTGGCACGTCGTCCTTACGGGCGCCACTCCTTGCAACTCCACGCTGCCCTCCAGTGGCAAAAGAAATAAGATACATTTACTATACTCGTCTGGCAGCTGCTCCCGTATAAGGTGGGTAACTCTGTATTAGGGGTCTTGGTAGACTATATTTTATACTTATGTCGGATAGATGAGGAATTAATATTCCTAACGGGTTATTGTGAGAGGCCTTAGATCTTATCCTATATGCACGCAGCCCTCGCCTCTCTGACCTTGAACACGTACTTCAATCTGATTTTTGAGACTTGAAACTGGATTTCCCAAAACAAACTGATTTTAAACACTGACAAGACTGTAACAATGGTATTTGGGACCAGAGCTAAATTGCTAAAGCTACCAATGACAGAGCTTCAGATAAAAACCAGCTCTAAAACCATCCTAGCCCCTGTTACTTGTTTGAAATATCTGATCATTCAACTCCCATTTAACATTTGGGTTGCACATTGATACCCTGACATCCAAATCCTATGCCAAACTAGGTGTACTTTAAAGGAACAAATCCTCCCTAAGGCCCTCATGCAGTAAGCAGCGATAAGCCACTTATCACCAGCTTATCGCCAAAAAAGCCACACTGATACACACACACACACACACAGATACAGACACACTGATACACACACACACACCGCGCCCTGATGGCAGGGGTGGAGGCGTGGGGCTCCTGCTCTCCTCTGTCTGCCGTTACCGAACCCTTCCTATTCCCCCCTCTCTTGCTTTTCCCTCCTTTGAGGCTCACACTGTCCAGATCTTCTCTCCTCTCCCTGTTCATGTGGCGGTCATCTATCGCCCACCTACCTCTACTCATCCCCCTTCTGCCTTTCTCTCTCACTTTGAATCCTGGCTCTCTTTCTTTCTCTCCTCAGACTCCCCTGTTCTTCTCCTTGGGGACTTCAATTGCCACATTGATGACCCCTCTCTCTCTTGGGCTTCCCGCTTTCTTTCTCTTACCTCTTCTTTTGGCCTTCAACAGTGGACTGCAGCCAGCACCCACAAGGATGGCCACTACTTAGACCTGGTTTTCACTAAAAACTTATCTCTCTCTGATTTCTCCATTTCCCCTTTTCCTCTCTCTGACCATCATCTCATCTCATTCTCTTTATCTCGCTTCTCCCCTTCTCCACCTCCATCTACCCCCCGGTTCTGCAGAAACCTGCGCTCTATTCACTTACCTGACTTTGAGTCCACTTTACACTCCTCCCTCTCCTCTCTCAGCTCTGCTACAGACCCTGACAACCTGGTCAGAAAGTACAACTCTGTCTTGTCCTCATCTCTTGATCTACATGCCCCGCTTTCTCTCTGCCGCCCTCGCCCTTCTAACCCTAGACCCTGGCTAAATTCCCACACGCGCATGCTGCGTTCCTCCACTCGTTCCTCTGAACGCCTCTGGAGGAAGTCTCACACTCTCGCAGACTTCCTTCACTACAAATTTATGCTATCCTGTTTCAACTCTGCCCTCTCGCAAGCTAAACAAGCCTACTTTTCTGCACTAATAACATGCACAAGTCTAACCCACGCCGACTGTTCTCTGTCTTTGATACTCTACTCAAACCACCCTCAGCTGCCTCTCCTTCCTCCATCTCCGCTCAGGACTTTGCAGACTATTTTAAGGAAAAGGTGGAATCCATACGGCAGAACATCCCCTGTTTCTTCCCCCCATCCTACACCTCTTCCTAACTCTCCTCCTGCCTTCCTTGAGTCTTTTTCCACTGTCTCAGAGGAGGATGTGTCGCTGTTGATCTCCTCTTCTCCCTCTACCACTTGCCCTCTTGACCCCATTCCCTCCCATCTCCTAAAACCTCTAGCTCCTACTATAATCCCTACGCTTACACACATTTTTAACTCCTCCCTCTGCTCTGGAACCTTTCCATCCTCCTTCAAACATGCAACAGTCATACCATTACTCAAAAACAGCAAGCTTGACCCTACCTGTCTTTCTAACTATCGACCTGTCTCCCTCCTGCCTTTTGCCTCTAAACTACTTGAACGTCTTGTATTCTCTCGCTTGCTCCATTTTCTCAACACTTATTCTCTCCTAGACCCTCTACAATCTGGCTTCCGCACTGCTCACTCCACGGAAACAACCCTCACTAAAATAACTGACGAGCTCCATGCTGCCAAAGACAGAGGTCATTACACTCTGCTCATATTACTCGACCTCTCTGCAGCATTTGACACCGTGGACCACCCTCTTCTCCTCCACATTCTCCATACTCTAGGTATTCGGAACAAAGCTCTATCCTGGATCTCATCCTACCTCTCCCATCGTACTTTTAGTGTCTCTTCTGCTAACACCTCCTCCTCCTCTATTGATCTCTCTGTGGGGGTACCCCAGGGCTCTGTCCTGGGACCTCTTCTCTTTTCTCTGTACACACTCTCTCTAGGTGACCTAATAACATCTTTTGGGTTTAATTATCACCTCTATGCCGACGACACACAAATATACTTTTCAACACCTGACCTTACACCTGCTGTACAAACCAAAGTTTCTGAATGTCTCTCTGCTATATCATCCTGGATGGCCCTCCGACGCCTTAAACTCAACATGGCTAAAACAGAGCTCCTCATACTTCCTCCCAAACCTGGCCCTAATACCTCCTTCCACATTACTGTTGGAACTACAATCATTCACCCAGTAGCCCAAGCACGCTGCCTAGGGGTCACGTTCGACTCCTCTCTCACATTCGCCCCTCACATTCAAAACATTTCTAAAACTTGTCGCTTTTTCCTCCGCAATATAACTAAGATACGCCCTTTCCTCTGTTGTTCGACTGCTAAAACTCTGACTCAGGCCCTCATTCTCTCCTGTCTTGATTACTGTAACCTCCTGCTGTCCGGCCTTCCTGCCTCTCACCTGTCTCCCCTACAATCTATCCTAAATGCTGCTGCCAGAATCACTCTACTCTTTCCTAGATCTGTCTCAGCATCTCCCCTCATGAAATCCCTCTCCTGGCTTCCGATCAAATCCCGCATCTCACACTCCATTCTTCTCCTCACTTTTAAAGCTTTACATTCTTCTGCCCCTCCTTACATCTCATCCCTAATTTCTCGGTATGCACCATCCAGACTCTTGCGTTCTTCTCAAGGATGTCTTCTTTCTACCCCCTTTGTATCTAAAGCCCTCTCCCGCCTTAAACCTTTTTCACTGACTGCCCCACATCTCTGGAATGCCCTTCCCCTCAGTACCCGACTAGCACCCTCTCTATCCACCTTTAAGACCCACCTTAAGACACACTTGCTTAAAGAAGCATATGAATAGCACTGTGGATATTCTAAACACGATACATAATGCTTGACCCCCTGCAGACGCACTTACCAGAACTCCCTCCTACTGTCTCTGTACGTTCTCCCTACCTACCAATTAGACTGTAAGCTCCTCGGGGCAGGGACTCCTCTTCCGAAATGTTACTTTTATGTCTAAAGCACTTATTCCCATGATATGTTTTTTATATTATCTGTTATTTATTTGATTACCACATGTATTACTACTGTGAAGCGCTATGTACACTAATGGCGCTATATAAATAAAGACATACAATACAATACAATACACACACACACAGATACAGACACACTGATACACACACACACACACACACACACCCACTAATACACACACACACACACACACACACACACACACACACACACACACACACACACTGATTCACACACACACACACACACACACACACACACCCACTGATTCACACACACACACACACACACCCACTGATTCACACACACACAGACCCACTGATACACACACACACACACACACACACACACACACACACACACACACACACACACACACACACACACACACACACACACTGAAACACACACACACACTGAAACACACACACACACTGAAACACGCGCACACACACACACACACACACACACACACACACACACACACACACACACACACACACACACACACACACACTGATACACACACACACACACACAGATACACACAGATACACACACACACAGATACACACACACACACAGATACACAAACACACAGAGATACACATACACACACACACACACACATACACACAAATACACACACACAGATACACATACACACACACACACACACACACACACACACACACACACACACACACACACACACACTGATACACATACACACACACACACACACACACACACACACTGATACACATACACACACACACACACACACACACACACACACACACACTGATACACATACACACACACACACACACACACACAGATACACACACCCACACACACCCACACACACACAGATACACACACCCACACACACCCACTGATTCACACACACACACACACACACACACACACACACACACAAAGCTGTGAGCGCCGGAGGGGCAAAGGTGGGAGCGCCGGGGGGCAAAGCTGTGAGCGCCGGGGGGGGGGCAAAGGTGGGAGCGCCGGGGGGCAAAGGTGGGAGTGCCGATGGGGCAAAGGTGGGAGCGCCGGGGGGCAAAGGTGGGAGTGCCGATGGGGCAATGGTGGGAGCGCCGGGGGGGCAATGGTGGGAGCGCCAGGGGGGCAAAGGTACAAGGTGGTACAAAGGTAGGCGCACCCCCGCTACCACCTCCTATTACCCCCCCTGGCTGGGACCCGGGACAGAAAGGGGACACTCACCGCGAACAGAGGAGCCGGGAGCGGGAAGACACTTGTGCTCTGCACAAAGCGGAAGTCCCGCCCCCGGCTTCCTCTGACCTGCCTGCAACCAATCCCCTGCGGGCCGGCCGGCATTCTAAGTCCCGCCCCCGGCATTCTCCTTCATTCAGTCTCCCCGGCAGCATTCACACACACACATAGAAAATACTTACCGGCCGCCGCATTCTCCTCACCGCCGCTGCCCCGCAATACCGGGACCAGGGACAAAAATCGGGACATAACCGGGACGGAGCTAAAATCGGGACAGGGCAGAAAAAAACGGGACTGTCCCGGCAAAACCGGGACGAATGGTCACCCTACTTACAGACTATTCACTTGAGTGGACCATAAAGTGTCTTATAGAGGGAACTCTAAGGTGTCTTAAGATGCATTAAGATATATTATGTATGTAAATATTTATTTATATAGCGCTTTATAAGAGAGGCAATACAGTACAGAGAATTATAGTACAATAAGTGCAACAAACAAAATCAGACAATAGGAAAGGAAATCCCTGGCCTGCAGAGCTTACAGTCTTAATGCTAGATCCATGGAACTCTGTTGTGTTTACGCTAATAACGGGACATTCCTGAAATTGGTACCTGACCCTGTGTGGTAGGCAGAGACACAGGGGCAGTGCCTGCCAATATCATAAAGAGCAGTGCACTTCCTATTTAGTAGAAGTGTGTGTCAGAGTTAAGAGTTCAGTCCAGAGTTAGAGTCTGCTGAGTCTGTCACCTGGCTGGCCCAGGGTGACAGAGAGAGCCTATATCAATTGGCCGTTGGAGAAGGGGAGCCATCAGCCTCTGAGTAGAGCTGATGCAACCTTAGTTAGGGAGGTGGACCAATTCCTCTCACCCTGTTTAGGGGGCGAGGGAAGAGCTAGCCCCACCCTGGGTGCCCTTGACCTGGGGTGGTGGCAGGGACACAGAGACCATCCTGAGGGAGAGCAGTCCTGTGTGGAGGAAGACACCCTGTACCTGATATATAGTCTTGTTGCTGCTATTCTGCTGCTGTGAATAAAGAGCTGCGGCTGCTTTTAAAGATATACAGTGTGAGACTGGAATCTCTCATCCCCGAGGGGGGGGGGACGACTCTCTGGAAGGATTCCACCCGTATTCCTGGGGCTCAGAGATGGAGGCGCTGCACCATTACATACATAGTTACATAATAGATGAGGTTGAAAAAAGACGTACGTCCATCAAGTTCAACCTATGCTAAATTCAGACAACAGATACTTACTTATTGATCCAGAGGAAGGCAAACAAAAAACCCCATTAAGGGGAAAAATTAATTCCTTCCTGACTCCAAGAATTGGCAATCGGATTAATCCCTGGATCAACATCCTTCCCATATATACTTATTTGGTATATCCCTGTATACCTGTCCCATCTAAAAAGATGTCCAACCTTTTTTTGAACAAATCTATTGTATCTGCCATCACAGTCTCCATGGGTAATGAGTTCCACATTTTAACTGCCCTTACTGTAAAGAACCCTTTCCTTTGTTGCTGGTGAAATTTCCTTTCCTCCAACCTTAAGGGATGGCCCCGAGTCCTTTGTACTGCCCGTGGGATGAATAGTTCTTTTGAAAGCTCCTTGTATTGTCCCTGAATATATTTGTATATAGTTATCATATCCCCTCTTAGACGCCTCTTTTCTAATGTAAATAAATCCAATATAGCTAGCCTCTCCTCATAAGTTAGAATGTCCATCCCCTTTATTAATTTGGTGGCTCTTCTCTGCACTCTCTCTAGTTCCAAAATGTCTTTTCTTAGGATTGGTGCCCAAAATTGTACTCCATATTCAAGGTGTGGTCTTACTAATGCTTTGTAAAGGGGCATAATTATGTCTACTTCCCTTCCATCAATTGCCCGTTTGATGCAAGATAAGATCTTGTTTGCCTTTGCAGCTACTGCATGACATTGGGCACTATTGCTAAGCCTGCTGTCTACAAGCACCCCTAAATCCTTCTCCATCAAGGATTCCCCCAATATATCTCCATTTAATTTGTAAGTCGCCTTTTTATTCTTGCATCCCAAATGCATAACCTTATATTTATCTGTATTAAACCTCATTTGCCATTTACCTGCCCACGTTTCCAGTCTCTCCAAGTCCTTCTGAAGAGAAATTTCATCCTGCTCTGATAAGACGGAGGCATTCACCCCAGAAACCTGATCCTGTCATCCCCCATACCATCGCGGGAGACTCAGGCCCCCCTGTTGCCAGCAGGTATGCACCACACTCAGACACGTAGCCAGACCCTAGTACAGAGGAGGGGGGCCCGATCTGCGATTGGCCCAGGGAAGGGGGGCTACATTGGGAATCGATGTTATTTTTCTTCATATTAATGGGTATCCTCAAAGCGAATGATATGCCAAAATGACGTCCATTAGCAAAACTACAATTGTTTCTTCACTTTTTCTGCTTGATCAATAGGGTGACCAGATTTCGAAAATGAAAAACCGGGACACCTTAAAAAATAATTTATTAAACAAATTACATCACGTGACACCCCCTGTTGCCATGACAACAAGACACTCTGATGCCCCTGCAGTGTTAGTGTGTATAGAGGTGGGGGCTTTGCTTGGGCCCTTCAACTCTTACAGCCAGGGCATTATTGGCCAGGAATGCCCAGTTCGGAGGGGATTACTACTTCAAAATGTATTTGATTCGTAACAACATCAAAAAACTCTAATACCAATAACTAACAACCACAGACAATGATAATCTAAACCATCAAATAAAATGTCTACGGCCCTTGTTCAAGCATGTTTGCGGTACTTACCAGATAAATCAGTGCCTGCAATCCACAACTCTATCCGCCTCTCCGAGCGTCTGAAAGCAACCCAGCGTTCCTGGTGTGTGGCTGAAGAGGTGAGGGACTCCCTCCTCTCAAACGGAAAAGAAGAGCAAAAAATAGAGTTGGAACATACCTATCATACAGGGATGAGAGAGAGAGACAGAGAATGAGAGAGAGACAGAGAATGAGAGACAGAGAATGAGAGACAGAGAATGAGAGAGAGACAGAGAATGAGAGAGAGACACAGAGAGAGAGAGAGACAGAGAATGAGAGAGAGACAGAGAGAGGGACATAGGGAGAGAGAGACAAAAGTAATGTACTGTATAACCATTATACCGTACCCCCTAGTATTCGTGTAATCATTGTCCCACACCCCCTTTTACTCACGCTTTGGCAATACTGAAATGTTCTTTTGACAGAGACACACAGAGAGAAACAGAGACACACAGAGAGAGACAGAGACACAGAGAGAGAGACAGAGACACAGAGAGATACACAGAGAGAGACAGAGACACACAGAGAGAGACAGAGACACAGAGAGAGAGAGAGAGACACAGAGAGAGAGAGAGAGACACGGGCCTATTTAGTAAGCGTCGATAAGGCTGCGTCTATAGTATTTCAGACGGAGGGAAGGCACACACGCTGCAATACACTTGCTGAAGCCTGAGCTTTTTTATGGCTTTGCAGGGTATGCAGCGGGTGCGATTGGGGGCGTGGCAATAAATATTTGGAGGCGTGGCAATAACGTTCCGGCGCGGACGTCACTTTCCTACCTCACATCCCGATCCACCGGCATTTTTTCAGATGCAGCATCTGAAGCACTGTGCAGACAAGAAGAAAAATGCACACAATGCGCACCAGAGATTAAAATATAGTAAATTATTTATTAATAAAACAAGAAATAACCGAGGAGGATCCAACCCCACCTCAGTACTTTCTTCTCGTTGCTATTGCCACACTATACGTCCTGACGCCGGAAGGGAAGTTGGTACGCGACCAAGACGAGACACCGGATTTACAGTGGAACCACAACATACCACAGATTGCTGGAGGACCACACTGCGAGGGGCGCAGCCTATCGAGTTTCCCGGTCATCGTCCAAAGTCTGGAGCTGCGGAGTGACCACCGGATTACCACGGAGCCCGAGCCTGTCTCACACAATGCTTTTACCAAACGGATGTTTGTGAGTTTGCTATTTTTATCTTGTCCAGGAAATGAAATTGTTAAACCGAATTTACACATGGAGCGGGCGCTCTCTCTTCTTTTTTTTGTTTAGATATCTATCGAGGAGGTGGTTGTTTCCCTGAAGAGAGCTGCCAGGGCTCCAGAGGACGCCCGAATTGGATCCTTTTATGATTGAGTTATAACATAGCTATTAGAGCTAGGTTTCTGGACTTTTATTGTGTTTAGGCATAGTGTTTATTATTATTTTATTACAGCTACTTTTTAGTAATTGCACTGTTATTAATTCTGACCACTAATTCTCACTGCCATTATAATCTCTCTCTAGCCACAACCAAATTGCTATATCAGCTATATTATTTATTGGTTATACACTGGCGACACACTTTATCCGAGCTTGGCTAGTCCCACGAATTCGGGTATACCCGGGTGTATTGAGGTTTGTGACTGTTTTCTGCCCGAGTGCATTGAGGTATTTTCCAAGCAGGGATTGAAGCATTTTATTCCCGCTGGCTGCAATACTGCACAGTATATATATATATACTGCATTACAATTCATGAATTTATGCCATCTGGTAGACATGCGAAGCATTGCAGCCTATTAAATCCTAATCATTATCATTTAACAGATCAGCCGCCCATCAGCCAGGCATGAACCCAGGCTGGGAAGGCAAACACAACGGGGCATGTCAGAGGTGAGGAGCGGCGCATTCCAGGTATCTGCCAGGTACATACCGGGTATTTGCTCGAATAAAGTGTGTCGGTGCAGTACCAGGGGAGCACAAACTTTTGCAGCTCGCCCCCCTGCCGGTGCTCTCGCCCCCCCCCCCTTACCTTGATGCGGCGTCATGTGACCTGCAGCGGCATTTGACGAGGGTGACGTCACATGACCCCGCAGCGTAATTTAACATACTGTGCTATATCTATGCACACACAGCTGTCTCTAGGCATAAAACACATCCACACCGGGGGAAGGACCAGCACAGATAACATTCCAAGAGACACTGTTTTTAAGTATACCTTTTGCTTGCTTCATTCATTGTAACATCGCCGGAAGAAGAGATCAGTGTATCTCGAAAGCTCGCACAAATAAAAGCATTTCGTTAGCCACAGAACGGTATTATCTATTTATTTTTTGATTATTGAAGCTCGGCTAACACGGTACTGATACCTCTATATATATATATTGCGCGCGCACACACACATATAACGTTTTATCCAACTTTTTCATTTATCATTTGTAGAGAAAATGAACAATGTCGCCAGAAGTGCTATTTTTCAAAATGTAACATCTCTACTAATTAGTGTAAAATGATACTTCATATAAAGCAGGTTATGGGACCCATTATAAAATGACCTTCATGTTTCTTATCACATCCCAGTATATGGATACTTTCTATTATCACAAGCTGCTAACATGTGACAGGGCTCAGAGTCTGAGCCCAGAATGTGACATACAGAACATTCTCATTCTAAATTTCAAAAAATATTGTGTTGATTTCTGACCTGACTGCCGTGGTTACAGCTCAACCACTCTGTTCTACTGTATGTCACCACTTTCTGCCACAACCAGCTGACGGTGGATCTGCAAGGAGTTCAACGCTTATTGGCATCACATCTGTTGCTTGGTTGACGTATCATTTCTCCAGCTTTTTATTGTATTGTTTTTAAATAGATTATATTTATTTAGTTGAATAGATATTTATTTAGTTTAATAGATATTTATTTAGTTTAATAGATTATATTTCTAAGTTTAATAAGTTATATTTCTTAGTTTAATAAGTTATATTTCTTAGTTTAATAAAATATATTTCTTAGTTTAATAAGTTATATTTCTTAGTTTAATAAGTTATATTTGTTAGTTTAATAAATTATATTTCTTAGTTTAATAAGTTATATTTCTTAGTTAATAGATTATATTTGTTAGCACAGTAGATTATATTTACTAGTATTTAAGTCTCCCCCTCAGTGCCCCATTAGGACCCGTGCGCATATTTCACATCTTTTCGGAGTCGCTTATTTTTTAGACCCTCGGAGCCGAAACCTAAAGGGGTCAGCTAAGAAAGTTCGGATCAAGAGGAGCCGCACAGCTTAAAGACAGAACATTTCCAAGGGAGATGGAGACAATTTGGGTAAGATCTGATTAAAGGACATCCTTTGAGGAAGGAAAGGGTGACAGGGGAGTCTAAGAGGGGGGTGAGAGAGCAAGGTGGTGTGTCAGATTGGGGCAGAGCAAGAGAACGCAAAAATGATGGGGATTTGCTGCACACCAAAAAAAAACAATAAGTAGTGATACTTTTACCGGTGCCCCTTAGTCTCAGGGAAGACCGGCATTTCGTCCAATGGATACAATATGATTGATGGGAAAGGGCACACGGATTTGAATAAAAAAAGATAATTTATTGTGCCACAGACTACAATGTTTCGGCTGCTGGCCTTTCTTTGCTGGATTTAGTGGGTTTAGCCACTTTACCTGAGAAAGACCAGCAGGCCGAAATGTTGTTGTCTATGGCAGTGCAAGAGAAAACAGGTTGGGGGGGGTGGGTTCTCGCAAAGTCGCCGACCCATGGGTGAGTGTCCCCGGTGGAAACTAGTCCTGGACCCCGGGAAAGCTGTCTGTGGCCCATACAAGCTGAGTAACATGTAAAAAGGACACATGTATGTTCAGAATGAGTTAGCATGGTATTTTGAGAGGCACCATAGCAGGTCAGTGCAAGTCAGTGCAGAGCACTGCAAGGTCAGTCAATATGAGGAAGGGTCCGATGGAGGAGTTGGAGGGTCCCAGAATATCTCTTAAAGCAGGGGTGCGCAAATCAAGGGGCACGACATTTTCTTGGGAGGAGGGGCTCGGCGCTTACAGAGGCCCCTCGCTCTTACCCACAGCATTTAAATTAAATGCCGGAGATCGCGTGCAAGGCCTCTGTAAGTTCCCTTTCCTTGTCTCCGGCGGCTTCTGGCGACAGCAACGTGGCGTCACATGATGTGGCATTGCCATAGCAACGTGATATCACATGACGTCGTTACATCAGAACGTCGGAGACAAGGTGGGGAAGGTGGAGGGGGGAGCAGGGGGAAAAGGTTGTGCAACCCTGTCTTAAAGCATTGCCTTGCATACAGATCAGAGGCCAAGAATGGATATGGATATCCGATGTGAAGCCGGAAATAAGACAGAAAAGACCGTTTCGGGGGAAGAAGGTGAGTGATGAAATAGCCGTCACTGTGTAACTCTTCCAATTACCTGCAACTTCATGCAGAGAAATAGCAACGCTTGTTTTTAACGTGCTAAGCGCCTAATGGGGAATTCAACTGCTGAGAAGTTAAGGGAGTTACTAACCCAAACTCAGCGACGTTTCTGTGTCTCTGTGATAACTCCCCCAGGACATGCCTGAAAACCAGAGGTAACTCAATGTATTTTTGATAAATAGAAACATGACCTTCTGGGGAGGGGTATATAATGGGTACTGGGCCTGGTGAGGTGGGTATAACGAGTACTGGGCCTGGGGAGGGGCGTATAACAGGGTACTGGGCCTTGGGAAGGTTGTATAACTGGGTACTGGGCCTGGGGAGGTGGGTATAACGGGTATTTGCCCTGTGGAGGGCGGTATAACGTGGTATTGGGGATGGGGTATAAGTGGCACAGGAGCTCTTGCGATACAGAGTATCACTGTCCCTGGTTACAAACACTTCATGTCTCCTGCAGATCAGGACACACACGAAGGTGGTGCCCTTTGTGCCACCAGACGACGAGGCGGGCTACGAGGCGGACGACGAGGCATACGACAAAGCGGGCGTCAAGTGGAACAATGAGGTGGGCTACAAGGCGGCCGATGACGCAGACGTGGTGTACGATGACCAAGGAGCATACGACAGGTGTGGCCGGATCTGCTGCTTCACCTTTTTTAGGCGGAGGAGAAGACCCCGGGAGCAGGTAGGAGAATACGAGAGGTGCGGACAGATCTGCTGCTTCACCTTTTTTAGGCGGAGAAGAAGCCAGGTGCAGGTAGCAGAGGAGCCAGGGCGTAGATACAGGGGTATTCTAGGGGCCCTGAGAAGTTGGTTTGACCGCAGGAGAGGCAGATAAGATCAGGAAGGCTGAGGGAGGGGCAGGTACTAGAGGGAGATAGGGATATTGGGCGTGAGAGGGTGAGAGAGAACAAGGAGCAGGGCCAGAGCACGGGTTTCATGCGCCCGAGGCAAAACTTAAAATTTGTGCCCCAGTTGTATAAAAAATAATAAGATAAATAAAATAATAAAATAAACAGTGGCGTAGATATCGGGGCTGCAGGGGGGTGCGACCGCACCCCAGCGCAACGCAAAATAAAAAATAAAAGGGCGCCAAAATACTGGATAAAAAAAAGAATAATAATTTTAAAAAAAAGATAAATAAATAAAATAATAAGAGGAAAAAATAATAATGATTATTAATGCGCCCCTAGGACCTCTGCGCGCTAGGCGACCGCCTAATGGCCGGCCGGCCCTGCGAGGTATGCGGGAGGAAAAGGGGTGAATGGGATAGATATGCAGGGGGATGGGGGAGCAGGTGAGTTATACACAGGGGCACAAGGGCCCCATCACCCGCATCTCTATATACTGAGTGTGCCCCTGTGTATAACAACGCTGATCTGTGCTGCTCCATCTGATCTCACTGCGCAGTGATCCAGGGACCATCCGATCGCCATTTAATGGGGTCAGGAAGGAATTTTTTTCCCCCATTGCACAGCAGGGGTTATGTTTCGCCTTCCTCTGGATCACAGCAACAAACTGCACTTTGTGCATGAATTATCAGTGAGATCTTTATACACCCTGCATTGGTCTTCACCCCTTTGCTGCCGGAGGGGCCTGCAATGCATTGCTCTGCGTGTTACTATATCGCTCTGCAATGTGCTGCAGGCCCCTCCCAGCAAAGAGATTCATTATTTCAATAAAATACTCTCTTTAATCAAACCTATGTGTAGTGTCTTTTCTATCCGTTGTATCTATTGCTAACAGCTCAGTGATTCTTCCCCAGGACGCTGCACTAGTGTCACGCTGCCAAGCCCAGGTGTGAGGGAGATTTATAGGGTCACATATACACTTCTGCCAAAACACGAGTGCAAACAGGAAGCCCCTCTGATCTCATATATTTTATTACACAAAACGGTATCTAAAAAGGTAAAAATAACATACATGGGATTCTGCTACAAATATCTCTCTAATTACAAACCAATTAGCAAATCATTCAGATTAGTCGAGCGAAAAGAAAGGGTTAAGTATCTCATGTACAGTATATGCAGTGTAGGCTGTTCTGCAGCATTACATGCAGGGGACAACGTTTAGGGGATATAAGTAATGCTGATCTCAGAGCTGACCGGCTGACCTGCTCTACCGGCTGACCGGCTGACCTGCTCTTCTGGCTGACCTGCTGACCTGCTCTACTGGCTGACCGGCTGACCTGCTCTACCGGCTGACCGGCTTCTCTTCTTTCAGCTAAATGACCTGAATTGTGGCCCCTGTATCTCCCAATTAAACGTTTTATTGGCATATTCTTGTTTGACTCGTTCTATACAGACATTTTCTATATATTCATTGTGGGATTTGATAACATCTGTAAGATCTCTCAGAATATCACATTCTGTACGTTTGTGTTGAAGATTTTTCCATTCTCAATTTACTTAATATTAGTTTTTGGCATCAATTATTTATATCGAGTCCAAAATACCTTTATACAGAATGCTGTTCCATTTAGCCCACAAATGCTGCTTCATTAAAGCCCATGGGTGGCACTTTATGCATTCTCAAACTTTTAGGCAACATCCCTAATTTCCAAAAGTGGGATTAAATCTGTACATATTTAAATGGTTAATTTTCTTACTCAGACTCCTAAATCCCTCCCCAAATATATCCGTTTCACATAAAAGTGTGTGCGCTTCTCCTTCCGCCTAACTGGCACGTCGTCCTTACGGGCGCCACTCCTTGCAACTCCACGCTGCCCTCCAGTGGCAAAAGAAATAAGATACATTTACTATACTCGTCTGGCAGCTGCTCCCGTATAAGGTGGGTAACTCTGTATTAGGGGTCTTGGTAGACTATATTTTATACTTATGTCGGATAGATGAGGAATTAATATTCCTAACGGGTTATTGTGAGAGGCCTTAGATCTTATCCTATATGCACGCAGCCCTCGCCTCTCTGACCTTGAACACGTACTTCAATCTGATTTTTGAGACTTGAAACTGGATTTCCCAAAACAAACTGATTTTAAACACTGACAAGACTGTAACAATGGTATTTGGGACCAGAGCTAAATTGCTAAAGCTACCAATGACAGAGCTTCAGATAAAAACCAGCTCTAAAACCATCCTAGCCCCTGTTACTTGTTTGAAATATCTGATCATTCAACTCCCATTTAACATTTGGGTTGCACATTGATACCCTGACATCCAAATCCTATGCCAAACTAGGTGTACTTTAAAGGAACAAATCCTCCCTAAGGCCCTCATGCAGTAAGCAGCGATAAGCCACTTATCACCAGCTTATCGCCAAAAAAGCCACACTGATACACACACACACACACACAGATACAGACACACTGATACACACACACACACCGCGCCCTGATGGCAGGGGTGGAGGCGTGGGGCTCCTGCTCTCCTCTGTCTGCCGTTACCGAACCCTTCCTATTCCCCCCTCTCTTGCTTTTCCCTCCTTTGAGGCTCACACTGTCCAGATCTTCTCTCCTCTCCCTGTTCATGTGGCGGTCATCTATCGCCCACCTACCTCTACTCATCCCCCTTCTGCCTTTCTCTCTCACTTTGAATCCTGGCTCTCTTTCTTTCTCTCCTCAGACTCCCCTGTTCTTCTCCTTGGGGACTTCAATTGCCACATTGATGACCCCTCTCTCTCTTGGGCTTCCCGCTTTCTTTCTCTTACCTCTTCTTTTGGCCTTCAACAGTGGACTGCAGCCAGCACCCACAAGGATGGCCACTACTTAGACCTGGTTTTCACTAAAAACTTATCTCTCTCTGATTTCTCCATTTCCCCTTTTCCTCTCTCTGACCATCATCTCATCTCATTCTCTTTATCTCGCTTCTCCCCTTCTCCACCTCCATCTACCCCCCGGTTCTGCAGAAACCTGCGCTCTATTCACTTACCTGACTTTGAGTCCACTTTACACTCCTCCCTCTCCTCTCTCAGCTCTGCTACAGACCCTGACAACCTGGTCAGAAAGTACAACTCTGTCTTGTCCTCATCTCTTGATCTACATGCCCCGCTTTCTCTCTGCCGCCCTCGCCCTTCTAACCCTAGACCCTGGCTAAATTCCCACACGCGCATGCTGCGTTCCTCCACTCGTTCCTCTGAACGCCTCTGGAGGAAGTCTCACACTCTCGCAGACTTCCTTCACTACAAATTTATGCTATCCTGTTTCAACTCTGCCCTCTCGCAAGCTAAACAAGCCTACTTTTCTGCACTAATAACATGCACAAGTCTAACCCACGCCGACTGTTCTCTGTCTTTGATACTCTACTCAAACCACCCTCAGCTGCCTCTCCTTCCTCCATCTCCGCTCAGGACTTTGCAGACTATTTTAAGGAAAAGGTGGAATCCATACGGCAGAACATCCCCTGTTTCTTCCCCCCATCCTACACCTCTCCCTAACTCTCCTCCTGCCTTCCTTGAGTCTTTTTCCACTGTCTCAGAGGAGGATGTGTCGCTGTTGATCTCCTCTTCTCCCTCTACCACTTGCCCTCTTGACCCCATTCCCTCCCATCTCCTAAAACCTCTAGCTCCTACTATAATCCCTACGCTTACACACATTTTTAACTCCTCCCTCTGCTCTGGAACCTTTCCATCCTCCTTCAAACATGCAACAGTCATACCATTACTCAAAAACAGCAAGCTTGACCCTACCTGTCTTTCTAACTATCGACCTGTCTCCCTCCTGCCTTTTGCCTCTAAACTACTTGAACGTCTTGTATTCTCTCGCTTGCTCCATTTTCTCAACACTTATTCTCTCCTAGACCCTCTACAATCTGGCTTCCGCACTGCTCACTCCACGGAAACAACCCTCACTAAAATAACTGACGAGCTCCATGCTGCCAAAGACAGAGGTCATTACACTCTGCTCATATTACTCGACCTCTCTGCAGCATTTGACACCGTGGACCACCCTCTTCTCCTCCACATTCTCCATACTCTAGGTATTCGGAACAAAGCTCTATCCTGGATCTCATCCTACCTCTCCCATCGTACTTTTAGTGTCTCTTCTGCTAACACCTCCTCCTCCTCTATTGATCTCTCTGTGGGGGTACCCCAGGGCTCTGTCCTGGGACCTCTTCTCTTTTCTCTGTACACACTCTCTCTAGGTGACCTAATAACATCTTTTGGGTTTAATTATCACCTCTATGCCGACGACACACAAATATACTTTTCAACACCTGACCTTACACCTGCTGTACAAACCAAAGTTTCTGAATGTCTCTCTGCTATATCATCCTGGATGGCCCTCCGACGCCTTAAACTCAACATGGCTAAAACAGAGCTCCTCATACTTCCTCCCAAACCTGGCCCTAATACCTCCTTCCACATTACTGTTGGAACTACAATCATTCACCCAGTAGCCCAAGCACGCTGCCTAGGGGTCACGTTCGACTCCTCTCTCACATTCGCCCCTCACATTCAAAACATTTCTAAAACTTGTCGCTTTTTCCTCCGCAATATAACTAAGATACGCCCTTTCCTCTGTTGTTCGACTGCTAAAACTCTGACTCAGGCCCTCATTCTCTCCCGTCTTGATTACTGTAACCTCCTGCTGTCCGGCCTTCCTGCCTCTCACCTGTCTCCCCTACAATCTATCCTAAATGCTGCTGCCAGAATCACTCTACTCTTTCCTAGATCTGTCTCAGCATCTCCCCTCATGAAATCCCTCTCCTGGCTTCCGATCAAATCCCGCATCTCACACTCCATTCTTCTCCTCACTTTTAAAGCTTTACATTCTTCTGCCCCTCCTTACATCTCATCCCTAATTTCTCGGTATGCACCATCCAGACTCTTGCGTTCTTCTCAAGGATGTCTTCTTTCTACCACCTTTGTATCTAAAGCCCTCTCCCGCCTTAAACCTTTTTCACTGACTGCCCCACATCTCTGGAATGCCCTTCCCCTCAGTACCCGACTAGCACCCTCTCTATCCACCTTTAAGACCCACCTTAAGACACACTTGCTTAAAGAAGCATATGAATAGCACTGTGGATATTCTAAACACGATACATAATGCTTGACCCCCTGCAGACGCACTTACCAGAACTCCCTCCTACTGTCTCTGTACGTTCTCCCTACCTACCAATTAGACTGTAAGCTCCTCGGGGCAGGGACTCCTCTTCCGAAATGTTACTTTTATGTCTAAAGCACTTATTCCCATGATATGTTTTTTATATTATCTGTTATTTATTTGATTACCACATGTATTACTACTGTGAAGCGCTATGTACACTAATGGCGCTATATAAATAAAGACATACAATACAATACAATACACACACACACAGATACAGACACACTGATACACACACACACACACCCACCCACCCACTAATACACACACACACACACACACACACACACACACACACACACACACACTGATTCACACACACACACACACACACACACACACACCCACTGATTCACACACACACACACACACACACACTGATTCACACACACACAGACCCACTGATACACACACACACACACACACACTGAAACACACACACACACTGAAACACACACACACACTGAAACACACACACACACTGAAACACGCACACACACACACACACACACACACACACACACACACACACACACACACACACACACACACACACACACACACACACACACACACACACACACACACACACACACACACACTGATACACACACACACACACACACACTGACACACACACACACACTGACACACACACACACACACACACACACAGATACACACACACACACACACAGATACACAAACACACAGAGATACACATACACACACACACACACACACATACACACAAATACACACACACAGATACACATACACACACACACACACACACACACACACACACACACTGATACACATACACACACACACACACACACACACACACTGATACACATACACACACACACACACACACACTGATACACATACACACACACACACACACTGATACACATACACACACACACACACACACAGATACACACACCCACACACACCCACTGATTCACACACACACACACACACACACACACACACACACACACACACACAAAGCTGTGAGCGCCGGAGGGGCAAAGGTGGGAGCGCCGGGGGGCAAAGCTGTGAGCGCCGGGGGGGGGGCAAAGGTGGGAGCGCCGGGGGGCAAAGGTGGGAGTGCCGATGGGGCAAAGGTGGGAGCGCCGGGGGGCAAAGGTGGGAGTGCCGATGGGGCAATGGTGGGAGCGCCGGGGGGGCAATGGTGGGAGCGCCAGGGGGGCAAAGGTACAAGGTGGTACAAAGGTAGGCGCACCCCCGCTACCACCTCCTATTACCCCCCCTGGCTGGGACCCGGGACAGAAAGGGGACACTCACCGCGAACAGAGGAGCCGGGAGCGGGAAGACACTTGTGCTCTGCACAAAGCGGAAGTCCCGCCCCCGGCTTCCTCTGACCTGCCTGCAACCAATCCCCTGCGGGCCGGCCGGCATTCTAAGTCCCGCCCCCGGCATTCTCCTTCATTCAGTCTCCCCGGCAGCATTCACACACACACATAGAAAATACTTACCGGCCGCCGCATTCTCCTCACCGCCGCTGCCCCGCAATACCGGGACCAGGGACAAAAATCGGGACATAACCGGGACGGAGCTAAAATCGGGACAGGGCAGAAAAAAACGGGACTGTCCCGGCAAAACCGGGACGAATGGTCACCCTACTTACAGACTATTCACTTGAGTGGACCATAAAGTGTCTTATAGAGGGAACTCTAAGGTGTCTTAAGATGCATTAAGATATATTATGTATGTAAATATTTATTTATATAGCGCTTTATAAGAGAGGCAATACAGTACAGAGAATTATAGTACAATAAGTGCAACAAACAAAATCAGACAATAGGAAAGGAAATCCCTGGCCTGCAGAGCTTACAGTCTTAATGCTAGATCCATGGAACTCTGTTGTGTTTACGCTAATAACGGGACATTCCTGAAATTGGTACCTGACCCTGTGTGGTAGGCAGAGACACAGGGGCAGTGCCTGCCAATATCATAAAGAGCAGTGCACTTCCTATTTAGTAGAAGTGTGTGTCAGAGTTAAGAGTTCAGTCCAGAGTTAGAGTCTGCTGAGTCTGTCACCTGGCTGGCCCAGGGTGACAGAGAGAGCCTATATCAATTGGCCGTTGGAGAAGGGGAGCCATCAGCCTCTGAGTAGAGCTGATGCAACCTTAGTTAGGGAGGTGGACCAATTCCTCTCACCCTGTTTAGGGGGCGAGGGAAGAGCTAGCCCCACCCTGGGTGCCCTTGACCTGGGGTGGTGGCAGGGACACAGAGACCATCCTGAGGGAGAGCAGTCCTGTGTGGAGGAAGACACCCTGTACCTGATATATAGTCTTGTTGCTGCTATTCTGCTGCTGTGAATAAAGAGCTGCGGCTGCTTTTAAAGATATACAGTGTGAGACTGGAATCTCTCATCCCCGAGGGGGGGGGGGGACTCTCTGGAAGGATTCCACCCGTATTCCTGGGGCTCAGAGATGGAGGCGCTGCACCATTACATACATAGTTACATAATAGATGAGGTTGAAAAAAGACGTACGTCCATCAAGTTCAACCTATGCTAAATTCAGACAACAGATACTTACTTATTGATCCAGAGGAAGGCAAACAAAAAACCCCATTAAGGGGAAAAATTAATTCCTTCCTGACTCCAAGAATTGGCAATCGGATTAATCCCTGGATCAACATCCTTCCCATATATACTTATTTGGTATATCCCTGTATACCTGTCCCATCTAAAAAGATGTCCAACCTTTTTTTGAACAAATCTATTGTATCTGCCATCACAGTCTCCATGGGTAATGAGTTCCACATTTTAACTGCCCTTACTGTAAAGAACCCTTTCCTTTGTTGCTGGTGAAAATTCCTTTCCTCCAACCTTAAGGGATGGCCCCGAGTCCTTTGTACTGCCCGTGGGATGAATAGTTCTTTTGAAAGCTCCTTGTATTGTCCCTGAATATATTTGTATATAGTTATCATATCCCCTCTTAGACGCCTCTTTTCTAATGTAAATAAATCCAATATAGCTAGCCTCTCCTCATAAGTTAGAATGTCCATCCCCTTTATTAATTTGGTGGCTCTTCTCTGCACTCTCTCTAGTTCCAAAATGTCTTTTCTTAGGATTGGTGCCCAAAATTGTACTCCATATTCAAGGTGTGGTCTTACTAATGCTTTGTAAAGGGGCATAATTATGTCTACTTCCCTTCCATCAATTGCCCGTTTGATGCAAGATAAGATCTTGTTTGCCTTTGCAGCTACTGCATGACATTGGGCACTATTGCTAAGCCTGCTGTCTACAAGCACCCCTAAATCCTTCTCCATCAAGGATTCCCCCAATATATCTCCATTTAATTTGTAAGTCGCCTTTTTATTCTTGCATCCCAAATGCATAACCTTATATTTATCTGTATTAAACCTCATTTGCCATTTACCTGCCCACGTTTCCAGTCTCTCCAAGTCCTTCTGAAGAGAAATTTCATCCTGCTCTGATAAGACGGAGGCATTCACCCCAGAAACCTGATCCTGTCATCCCCCATACCATCGCGGGAGACTCAGGCCCCCCTGTTGCCAGCAGGTATGCACCACACTCAGACACGTAGCCAGACCCTAGTACAGAGGAGGGGGGCCCGATCTGCGATTGGCCCAGGGAAGGGGGGCTACATTGGGAATCGATGTTATTTTTCTTCATATTAATGGGTATCCTCAAAGCGAATGATACACTGGCGACACACTTTATTCGAGCTTGGCTAGTCCCACGAATTCGGGTATACCCGGGTGTATTGAGGTTTGTGACTGTTTTCTGCCCGAGTGCATTGAGTTATTTTCCAAGCAGGGATTGAAGCATTTTATTCCCGCTGGCTGCAATACTGCACAGTATATATATATATACTGCATTACAATTCATGAATTTATGCCATCTGGTAGACACGCGAAGCATTGCAGCCTATTAAATCCTAATCATTATCATTTAACAGATCAGCCACCCATCAGCCAGGCATGAACCCAGGCTGGGAAGGCAAACGCAACGGGGCTTGTTAGAGGTGAGGAGTGGCGCATTCCAGGTATCTGCCAGGTACATACCGGGTATTTGCTCGAATAAAGTGTGTCGGTGCAGTATGCCAAAATGACGTCCATTAGCAAAACTACAATTGTTTCTTCACTTTTTCTGCTTGATCAATAGGGTGACCAGATTTCGAAAATGAAAAACCGGGACACCTTAAAAAATAATTTATTAAACAAATTACATCACGTGACACCCCCTGTTGCCATGACAACAAGACACTCTGATGCCCCTGCAGTGTTAGTGTGTATAGAGGTGGGGGCTTTGCTTGGGCCCTTCAACTCTTACAGCCAGGGCATTATTGGCCAGGAATGCCCAGTTCGGAGGGGATTACTACTTCAAAATGTATTTGATTCGTAACAACATCAAAAAACTCTAATACCAATAACTAACAACCACAGACAATGATAATCTAAACCATCAAATAAAATGTCTACGGCCCTTGTTCAAGCATGTTTGCGGTACTTACCAGATAAATCAGTGCCTGCAATCCACGACTGTATCCGCCTCTCCGAGCGTCTGAAAGCAACCCAGCGTTCCTGGTGTGTGGCTGAAGAGGTGAGGGACTCCCTCCTCTCAAACGGAAAAGAAGAGCAAAAAATAGAGTTGGAACATACCTATCATACAGGGATGAGAGAGAGAGACAGAGAATGAGAGAGAGACAGAGAATGAGAGACAGAGAATGAGAGACAGAGAATGAGAGAGAGACAGAGAATGAGAGAGAGACACAGAGAGAGAGAGAGACAGAGAATGAGAGAGAGACAGAGAGAGGGACATAGGGAGAGAGAGACAAAAGTAATGTACTGTATAACCATTATACCGTACCCCCTAGTATTCGTGTAATCATTGTCCCACACCCCCTTTTACTCACGCTTTGGCAATACTGAAATGTTCTTTTGACAGAGACACACAGAGAGAAACAGAGACACACAGAGAGAGACAGAGACACAGAGAGAGAGACAGAGACACAGAGAGACACACAGAGAGAGACAGAGACACACAGAGAGAGACAGAGACACAGAGAGAGAGAGAGAGACACAGAGAGAGAGAGAGAGACACGGGCCTATTTAGTAAGCGTCGATAAGGCTGCGTCTATAGTATTTCAGACGGAGGGAAGGCACACACGCTGCAATACACTTGCTGAAGCCTGAGCTTTTTTATGGCTTTGCAGGGTATGCAGCGGGTGCGATTGGGGGCGTGGCAATAAATATTTGGAGGCGTGGCAATAACGTTCCGGCGCGGACGTCACTTTCCTACCTCACATCCCGATCCACCGGCATTTTTTCAGATGCAGCATCTGAAGCACTGTGCAGACAAGAAGAAAAATGCACACAATGCGCACCAGAGATTAAAATATAGTAAATTATTTATTAATAAAACAAGAAATAACCGAGGAGGATCCAACCCCACCTCAGTACTTTCTTCTCGTTGCTATTGCCACACTATACGTCCTGACGCCGGAAGGGAAGTTGGTACGCGACCAAGACGAGACACCGGATTTACAGTGGAACCACAACATACCACAGATTGCTGGAGGACCACACTGCGAGGGGCGCAGCCTATCGAGTTTCCCGGTCATCGTCCAAAGTCTGGAGCTGCGGAGTGACCACCGGATTACCACGGAGCCCGAGCCTGTCTCACACAATGCTTTTACCAAACGGATGTTTGTGAGTTTGCTATTTTTATCTTGTCCAGGAAATGAAATTGTTAAACCGAATTTACACATGGAGCGGGCGCTTTCTCTTCTTTTTTTTGTTTAGATATCTATCGAGGAGGTGGTTGTTTCCCTGAAGAGAGCTGCCAGGGCTCCAGAGGACGCCCGAATTGGATCCTTTTATGATTGAGTTATAACATAGCTATTAGAGCTAGGTTTCTGGACTTTTATTGTGTTTAGGCATAGTGTTTATTATTATTTTATTACAGCTACTTTTTAGTAATTGCACTGTTATTAATTCTGACCACTAATTCTCACTGCCATTATAATCTCTCTCTAGCCACAACCAAATTGCTATATCAGCTATATTATTTATTGGTTATACCAGGGGAGCACAAACTTTTGCAGCTCGCCCCCCTGCCGGTGCTCGCGCCCCCCCCCTTACCTTGATGCGGCGTCATGTGACCTGCAGCGGCATTTGACGAGGGTGACGTCACATGACCCCGCAGCGTAATTTAACATACTGTGCTATATCTATGCACACACAGCTGTCTCTAGGCATAAAACACATCCACACCGGGGGAAGGACCAGCACAGATAACATTCCAAGAGACACTGTTTTTAAGTATACCTTTTGCTTGCTTCATTCATTGTAACATCGCCGGAAGAAGAGATCAGTGTATCTCGAAAGCTCGCACAAATAAAAGCATTTCGTTAGCCACAGAACGGTATTATCTATTTATTTTTTGATTATTGAAGCTCGGCTAACACGGTACTGATACCTCTATATATATATATTGCGCGCGCACACACACATATAACGTTTTATCCAACTTTTTCATTTATCATTTGTAGAGAAAATGAACAATGTCGCCAGAAGTGCTATTTTTCAAAATGTAACATCTCTACTAATTAGTGTAAAATGATACTTCATATAAAGCAGGTTATGGGACCCATTATAAAATGACCTTCATGTTTCTTATCACATCCCAGTATATGGATACTTTCTATTATCACAAGCTGCTAACATGTGACAGGGCTCAGAGTCTGAGCCCAGAATGTGACATACAGAACATTCTCATTCTAAATTTCAAAAAATATTGTGTTGATTTCTGACCTGACTGCCGTGGTTACAGCTCAACCACTCTGTTCTACTGTATGTCACCACTTTCTGCCACAACCAGCTGACGGTGGATCTGCAAGGAGTTCAACGCTTATTGGCATCACATCTGTTGCTTGGTTGACGTATCATTTCTCCAGCTTTTTATTGTATTGTTTTTAAATAGATTATATTTATTTAGTTGAATAGATATTTATTTAGTTTAATAGATATTTATTTAGTTTAATAGATTATATTTCTAAGTTTAATAAGTTATATTTCTTAGTTTAATAAGTTATATTTCTTAGTTTAATAAAATATATTTCTTAGTTTAATAAGTTATATTTCTTAGTTTAATAAATTATATTTCTTAGTTTAATAAGTTATATTTCTTAGTTAATAGATTATATTTGTTAGCACAGTAGATTATATTTACTAGTATTTAAGTCTCCCCCTCAGTGCCCCATTAGGACCCGTGCGCATATTTCACATCTTTTCGGAGTCGCTTATTTTTTAGACCCTCGGAGCCGAAACCTAAAGGGGTCAGCTAAGAAAGTTCGGATCAAGAGGAGCCGCACAGCTTAAAGACAGAACATTTCCAAGGGAGATGGAGACAATTTGGGTAAGATCTGATTAAAGGACATCCTTTGAGGAAGGAAAGGGTGACAGGGGAGTCTAAGAGGGGGGTGAGAGAGCAAGGTGGTGTGTCAGATTGGGGCAGAGCAAGAGAACGCAAAAATGATGGGGATTTGCTGCACACCAAAAAAAAACAATAAGTAGTGATACTTTTACCGGTGCCCCTTAGTCTCAGGGAAGACCGGCATTTCGTCCAATGGATACAATATGATTGATGGGAAAGGGCACACGGATTTGAATAAAAAAAGATAATTTATTGTGCCACAGACTACAATGTTTCGGCTGCTGGCCTTTCTTTGCTGGATTTAGTGGGTTTAGCCACTTTACCTGAGAAAGACCAGCAGGCCGAAATGTTGTTGTCTATGGCAGTGCAAGAGAAAACAGGTTGGGGGGGGTGGGTTCTCGCAAAGTCGCCGACCCATGGGTGAGTGTCCCCGGTGGAAACTAGTCCTGGACCCCGGGAAAGCTGTCTGTGGCCCATACAAGCTGAGTAACATGTAAAAAGGACACATGTATGTTCAGAATGAGTTAGCATGGTATTTTGAGAGGCACCATAGCAGGTCAGTGCAAGTCAGTGCAGAGCACTGCAAGGTCAGTCAATATGAGGAA
The DNA here is from genome assembly GCF_040206685.1 of Ascaphus truei. Classification (NCBI taxonomy): domain Eukaryota; kingdom Metazoa; phylum Chordata; class Amphibia; order Anura; family Ascaphidae; genus Ascaphus; species Ascaphus truei. The sequence goes on from NC_134498.1 coordinate 8,881,905, forward strand.
GGGTCCGATGGAGGAGTTGGAGGGTCCCAGAATATCTCTTAAAGCAGGGGTGCGCAAATCAAGGGGCACGACATTTTCTTGGGAGGAGGGGCTCGGCGCTTACAGAGGCCCCTCGCTCTTCCCCACAGCATTTAAATTAAATGCCGGAGATCGCGTGCAAGGCCTCTGTAAGTTCCCTTTCCTTGTCTCCGGCGGCTTCTGGCGACAGCAATGTGGCGTCACATGATGTGGCATTGCCATAGCAACGTGATATCACATGACGTCGTTACATCAGAACGTCGGAGACAAGGTGGGGAAGGTGGAGGGGGGAGCAGGGGGAAAAGGTTGTGCAACCCTGTCTTAAAGCATTGCCTTGCATACAGATCAGAGGCCAAGAATGGATATGGATATCCGATGTGAAGCCGGAAATAAGACAGAAAAGACCGTTTCGGGGGAAGAAGGTGAGTGATGAAATAGCCGTCACTGTGTAACTCTTCCAATTACCTGCAACTTCATGCAGAGAAATAGCAACGCTTGTTTTTAACGTGCTAAGCGCCTAATGGGGAATTCAACTGCTGAGAAGTTAAGGGAGTTACTAACCCAAACTCAGCGACGTTTCTGTGTCTCTGTGATAACTCCCCCAGGACATGCCTGAAAACCAGAGGTAACTCAATGTATTTTTGATAAATAGAAACATGACCTTCTGGGGAGGGGTATATAATGGGTACTGGGCCTGGTGAGGTGGGTATAACGAGTACTGGGCCTGGGGAGGGGCGTATAACAGGGTACTGGGCCTTGGGAAGGTTGTATAACTGGGTACTGGGCCTGGGGAGGTGGGTATAACGGGTATTTGCCCTGTGGAGGGCGGTATAACGTGGTATTGGGGATGGGGTATAAGTGGCACAGGAGCTCTTGCGATACAGAGTATCACTGTCCCTGGTTACAAACACTTCATGTCTCCTGCAGATCAGGACACACACGAAGGTGGTGCCCTTTGTGCCACCAGACGACGAGGCGGGCTACGAGGCGGACGACGAGGCATACGACAAAGCGGGCGTCAAGTGGAACAATGAGGTGGGCTACAAGGCGGCCGATGACGCAGACGTGGTGTACGATGACCAAGGAGCATACGACAGGTGTGGCCGGATCTGCTGCTTCACCTTTTTTAGGCGGAGGAGAAGACCCCGGGAGCAGGTAGGAGAATACGAGAGGTGCGGACAGATCTGCTGCTTCACCTTTTTTAGGCGGAGAAGAAGCCAGGTGCAGGTAGCAGAGGAGCCAGGGCGTAGATACAGGGGTATTCTAGGGGCCCTGAGAAGTTGGTTTGACCGCAGGAGAGGCAGATAAGATCAGGAAGGCTGAGGGAGGGGCAGGTACTAGAGGGAGATAGGGATATTGGGCGTGAGAGGGTGAGAGAGAACAAGGAGCAGGGCCAGAGCACGGGTTTCATGCGCCCGAGGCAAAACTTAAAATTTGTGCCCCAGTTGTATAAAAAATAATAAGATAAATAAAATAATAAAATAAACAGTGGCGTAGATATCGGGGCTGCAGGGGGGTGCGACCGCACCCCAGCGCAACGCAAAATAAAAATAAAAGGGCGCCAAAATACTGGATAAAAAAAAGAATAATAATTTTAAAAAAAAGATAAATAAATAAAATAATAAGAGGAAAAAATAATAATGATTATTAATGCGCCCCTAGGACCTCTGCGCGCTAGGCGACCGCCTAATGGCCGGCCGGCCGGCCCTGCGAGGTATGCGGGAGGAAAAGGGGTGAATGGGATAGATATGCAGGGGGATGGGGGAGCAGGTGAGTTATACACAGGGGCACAAGGGCCCCATCACCCGCATCTCTATATACTGAGTGTGCCCCTGTGTATAACAACGCTGATCTGTGCTGCTCCATCTGATCTCACTGCGCAGTGATCCAGGGACCATCCGATCGCCATTTAATGGGGTCAGGAAGGAATTTTTTTCCCCCATTGCACAGCAGGGGTTATGTTTCGCCTTCCTCTGGATCACAGCAACAAACTGCACTTTGTGCATGAATTATCAGTGAGATCTTTATACACCCTGCATTGGTCTTCACCCCTTTGCTGCCGGAGGGGCCTGCAATGCATTGCTCTGCGTGTTACTATATCGCTCTGCAATGTGCTGCAGGCCCCTCCCAGCAAAGAGATTCATTATTTCAATAAAATACTCTCTTTAATCAAACCTATGTGTAGTGTCTTTTCTATCCGTTGTATCTATTGCTAACAGCTCAGTGATTCTTCCCCAGGACGCTGCACTAGTGTCACGCTGCCAAGCCCAGGTGTGAGGGAGATTTATAGGGTCACATATACACTTCTGCCAAAACACGAGTGCAAACAGGAAGCCGCTCTGATCTCATATATTTTATTACACAAAACGGTATCTAAAAAGGTAAAAATAACATACATGGGATTCTGCTACAAATATCTCTCTAATTACAAACCAATTAGCAAATCATTCAGATTAGTCGAGCGAAAAGAAAGGGTTAAGTATCTCATGTACAGTATATGCAGTGTAGGCTGTTCTGCAGCATTACATGCAGGGGACAACGTTTAGGGGATATAAGTAATGCTGATCTCAGAGCTGACCGGCTGACCTGCTCTACCGGCTGACCGGCTGACCTGCTCTTCTGGCTGACCTGCTGACCTGCTCTACTGGCTGACCGGCTGACCTGCTCTACCGGCTGACCGGCTTCTCTTCTTTCAGCTAAATGACCTGAATTGTGGCCCCTGTATCTCCCAATTAAAAGTTTTATTGGCATATTCTTGTTTGACTCGTTCTATACAGACATTTTCTATATATTCATTGTGGGATTTGATAACATCTGTAAGATCTCTCAGAATATCACATTCTGTACGTTTGTGTTGAAGATTTTTCCATTCTCAATTTACTTAATATTAGTTTTTGGCATCAATTATTTATATCGAGTCCAAAATACCTTTATACAGAATGCTGTTCCATTTAGCCCACAAATGCTGCTTCATTAAAGCCCATGGGTGGCACTTTATGCATTCTCAAACTTTTAGGCAACATCCCTAATTTCCAAAAGTGGGATTAAATCTGTACATATTTAAATGGTTAATTTTCTTACTCAGACTCCTAAATCCCTCCCCAAATATATCCGTTTCACATAAAAGTGTGTGCGCTTCTCCTTCCGCCTAACTGGCACGTCGTCCTTACGGGCGCCACTCCTTGCAACTCCACGCTGCCCTCCAGTGGCAAAAGAAATAAGATACATTTACTATACTCGTCTGGCAGCTGCTCCCGTATAAGGTGGGTAACTCTGTATTAGGGGTCTTGGTAGACTATATTTTATACTTATGTCGGATAGATGAGGAATTAATATTCCTAACGGGTTATTGTGAGAGGCCTTAGATCTTATCCTATATGCACGCAGCCCTCGCCTCTCTGACCTTGAACACGTACTTCAATCTGATTTTTGAGACTTGAAACTGGATTTCCCAAAACAAACTGATTTTAAACACTGACAAGACTGTAACAATGGTATTTGGGACCAGAGCTAAATTGCTAAAGCTGCCAATGACAGAGCTTCAGATAAAAACCAGCTCTAAAACCATCCTAGCCCCTGTTACTTGTTTGAAATATCTGATCATTCAACTCCCATTTAACATTTGGGTTGCACATTGATACCCTGACATCCAAATCCTATGCCAAACTAGGTGTACTTTAAAGGAACAAATCCTCCCTAAGGCCCTCATGCAGTAAGCAGCGATAAGCCACTTATCACCAGCTTATCGCCAAAAAAGCCACACTGATACACACACACACACACACAGATACAGACACACTGATACACACACACACACACCGCCCTGATGGCAGGGGTGGAGGCGTGGGGCTCCTGCTCTCCTCTGTCTGCCGTTACCGAACCCTTCCTATTCCCCCCTCTCTTGCTTTTCCCTCCTTTGAGGCTCACACTGTCCAGATCTTCTCTCCTCTCCCTGTTCATGTGGCGGTCATCTATCGCCCACCTACCTCTACTCATCCCCCTTCTGCCTTTCTCTCTCACTTTGAATCCTGGCTCTCTTTCTTTCTCTCCTCAGACTCCCCTGTTCTTCTCCTTGGGGACTTCAATTGCCACATTGATGACCCCTCTCTCTCTTGGGCTTCCCGCTTTCTTTCTCTTACCTCTTCTTTTGGCCTTCAACAGTGGACTGCAGCCAGCACCCACAAGGATGGCCACTACTTAGACCTGGTTTTCACTAAAAACTTATCTCTCTCTGATTTCTCCATTTCCCCTTTTCCTCTCTCTGACCATCATCTCATCTCATTCTCTTTATCTCGCTTCTCCCCTTCTCCACCTCCATCTACCCCCCGGTTCTGCAGAAACCTGCGCTCTATTCACTTACCTGACTTTGAGTCCACTTTACACTCCTCCCTCTCCTCTCTCAGCTCTGCTACAGACCCTGACAACCTGGTCAGAAAGTACAACTCTGTCTTGTCCTCATCTCTTGATCTACATGCCCCGCTTTCTCTCTGCCGCCCTCGCCCTTCTAACCCTAGACCCTGGCTAAATTCCCACACGCGCATGCTGCGTTCCTCCACTCGTTCCTCTGAACGCCTCTGGAGGAAGTCTCACACTCTCGCAGACTTCCTTCACTACAAATTTATGCTATCCTGTTTCAACTCTGCCCTCTCGCAAGCTAAACAAGCCTACTTTTCTGCACTAATAACATGCACAAGTCTAACCCACGCCGACTGTTCTCTGTCTTTGATACTCTACTCAAACCACCCTCAGCTGCCTCTCCTTCCTCCATCTCCGCTCAGGACTTTGCAGACTATTTTAAGGAAAAGGTGGAATCCATACGGCAGAACATCCCCTGTTTCTTCCCCCCATCCTACACCTCTCCCTAACTCTCCTCCTGCCTTCCTTGAGTCTTTTTCCACTGTCTCAGAGGAGGATGTGTCGCTGTTGATCTCCTCTTCTCCCTCTACCACTTGCCCTCTTGACCCCATTCCCTCCCATCTCCTAAAACCTCTAGCTCCTACTATAATCCCTACGCTTACACACATTTTTAACTCCTCCCTCTGCTCTGGAACCTTTCCATCCTCCTTCAAACATGCAACAGTCATACCATTACTCAAAAACAGCAAGCTTGACCCTACCTGTCTTTCTAACTATCGACCTGTCTCCCTCCTGCCTTTTGCCTCTAAACTACTTGAACGTCTTGTATTCTCTCGCTTGCTCCATTTTCTCAACACTTATTCTCTCCTAGACCCTCTACAATCTGGCTTCCGCACTGCTCACTCCACGGAAACAACCCTCACTAAAATAACTGACGAGCTCCATGCTGCCAAAGACAGAGGTCATTACACTCTGCTCATATTACTCGACCTCTCTGCAGCATTTGACACCGTGGACCACCCTCTTCTCCTCCACATTCTCCATACTCTAGGTATTCGGAACAAAGCTCTATCCTGGATCTCATCCTACCTCTCCCATCGTACTTTTAGTGTCTCTTCTGCTAACACCTCCTCCTCCTCTATTGATCTCTCTGTGGGGGTACCCCAGGGCTCTGTCCTGGGACCTCTTCTCTTTTCTCTGTACACACTCTCTCTAGGTGACCTAATAACATCTTTTGGGTTTAATTATCACCTCTATGCCGACGACACACAAATATACTTTTCAACACCTGACCTTACACCTGCTGTACAAACCAAAGTTTCTGAATGTCTCTCTGCTATATCATCCTGGATGGCCCTCCGACGCCTTAAACTCAACATGGCTAAAACAGAGCTCCTCATACTTCCTCCCAAACCTGGCCCTAATACCTCCTTCCACATTACTGTTGGAACTACAATCATTCACCCAGTAGCCCAAGCACGCTGCCTAGGGGTCACGTTCGACTCCTCTCTCACATTCGCCCCTCACATTCAAAACATTTCTAAAACTTGTCGCTTTTTCCTCCGCAATATAACTAAGATACGCCCTTTCCTCTGTTGTTCGACTGCTAAAACTCTGACTCAGGCCCTCATTCTCTCCTGTCTTGATTACTGTAACCTCCTGCTGTCCGGCCTTCCTGCCTCTCACCTGTCTCCCCTACAATCTATCCTAAATGCTGTTGCCAGAATCACTCTACTCTTTCCTAGATCTGTCTCAGCATCTCCCCTCATGAAATCCCTCTCCTGGCTTCCGATCAAATCCCGCATCTCACACTCCATTCTTCTCCTCACTTTTAAAGCTTTACATTCTTCTGCCCCTCCTTACATCTCATCCCTAATTTCTCGGTATGCACCATCCAGACTCTTGCGTTCTTCTCAAGGATGTCTTCTTTCTACCCCCTTTGTATCTAAAGCCCTCTCCCGCCTTAAACCTTTTTCACTGACTGCCCCACATCTCTGGAATGCCCTTCCCCTCAGTACCCGACTAGCACCCTCTCTATCCACCTTTAAGACCCACCTTAAGACACACTTGCTTAAAGAAGCATATGAATAGCACTGTGGATATTCTAAACACGATACATAATGCTTGACCCCCTGCAGACGCACTTACCAGAACTCCCTCCTACTGTCTCTGTACGTTCTCCCTACCTACCAATTAGACTGTAAGCTCCTCGGGGTAGGGACTCCTCTTCCGAAATGTTACTTTTATGTCTAAAGCACTTATTCCCATGATATGTTTTTTATATTATCTGTTATTTATTTGATTACCACATGTATTACTACTGTGAAGCGCTATGTACACTAATGGCGCTATATAAATAAAGACATACAATACAATACAGTACACACACACACAGATACAGACACACTGATACACACACACACACACACACACCCACTAATACACACACACACACACACACACACACACACACACACACACACACACACACACACACACACACACACACACCCACTGATTCACACACACACACACACACACACACACCCACTGATTCACACACACACAGACCCACTGATACACACACACACACACACACTGAAACACACACACACACTGAAACACACACACACACACTGAAACACACACACACACTGCAACACGCGCACACACACACACACACACACACACACACACACTGATACACACACACACACACACTGACACACACACACACACACACAGATACACACAGATACACACACACACAGATACACACACACACACACACAGATACACAAACACACAGAGATACACATACACACACACACACACATACACACAAATACACACACACAGATACACATACACACACACACACACACACTGATACACATACACACACACACACACACACACACACACACACTGATACACATACACACACACACACACACACACACACACTGATACACATACACACACACACACACACACACAGATACACACACCCACACACACCCACTGATTCACACACACACACACACACACACACACACACACACACACACACAAAGCTGTGAGCGCCGGAGGGGCAAAGGTGGGAGCGCCGGGGGGCAAAGCTGTGAGCGCCGGGGGGGGGGGCAAAGGTGGGAGCGCCGGGGGGCAAAGGTGGGAGTGCCGATGGGGCAAAGGTGGGAGCGCCGGGGGGCAAAGGTGGGAGTGCCGATGGGGCAATGGTGGGAGCGCCGGGGGGGCAATGGTGGGAGCGCCAGGGGGGCAAAGGTACAAGGTGGTACAAAGGTAGGCGCACCCCCGCTACCACCTCCTATTACCCCCCCTGGCTGGGACCCGGGACAGAAAGGGGACACTCACCGCGAACAGAGGAGCCGGGAGCGGGAAGACACTTGTGCTCTGCACAAAGCGGAAGTCCCGCCCCCGGCTTCCTCTGACCTGCCTGCAACCAATCCCCTGCGGGCCGGCCGGCATTCTAAGTCCCGCCCCCGGCATTCTCCTTCATTCAGTCTCCCCGGCAGCATTCACACACACACATAGAAAATACTTACCGGCCGCCGCATTCTCCTCACCGCCGCTGCCCCGCAATACCGGGACCAGGGACAAAAATCGGGACATAACCGGGACGGAGCTAAAATCGGGACAGGGCAGAAAAAAACGGGACTGTCCCGGCAAAACCGGGACGAATGGTCACCCTACTTACAGACTATTCACTTGAGTGGACCATAAAGTGTCTTATAGAGGGAACTCTAAGGTGTCTTAAGATGCATTAAGATATATTATGTATGTAAATATTTATTTATATAGCGCTTTATAAGAGAGGCAATACAGTACAGAGAATTATAGTACAATAAGTGCAACAAACAAAATCAGACAATAGGAAAGGAAATCCCTGGCCTGCAGAGCTTACAGTCTTAATGCTAGATCCATGGAACTCTGTTGTGTTTACGCTAATAGCGGTACATTCCTGAAATTGGTACCTGACCCTGTGTGGTAGGCAGAGACACAGGGGCAGTGCCTGCCAATATCATAAAGAGCAGTGCACTTCCTATTTAGTAGAAGTGTGTGTCAGAGTTAAGAGTTCAGTCCAGAGTTAGAGTCTGCTGAGTCTGTCACCTGGCTGGCCCAGGGTGACAGAGAGAGCCTATATCAATTGGCCGTTGGAGAAGGGGAGCCATCAGCCTCTGAGTAGAGCTGATGCAACCTTAGTTAGGGAGGTGGACCAATTCCTCTCACCCTGTTTAGGGGGCGAGGGAAGAGCTAGCCCCACCCTGGGTGCCCTTGACCTGGGGTGGTGGCAGGGACACAGAGACCATCCTGAGGGAGAGCAGTCCTGTGTGGAGGAAGACACCCTGTACCTGATATATAGTCTTGTTGCTGCTATTCTGCTGCTGTGAATAAAGAGCTGCGGCTGCTTTTAAAGATATACAGTGTGAGACTGGAATCTCTCATCCCCGAGGGGGGGGGGGGACTCTCTGGAAGGATTCCACCCGTATTCCTGGGGCTCAGAGATGGAGGCGCTGCACCATTACATACATAGTTACATAATAGATGAGGTTGAAAAAAGACGTACGTCCATCAAGTTCAACCTATGCTAAATTCAGACAACAGATACTTACTTATTGATCCAGAGGAAGGCAAACAAAAAACCCCATTAAGGGGAAAAATTAATTCCTTCCTGACTCCAAGAATTGGCAATCGGATTAATCCCTGGATCAACATCCTTCCCATATATACTTATTTGGTATATCCCTGTATACCTGTCCCATCTAAAAAGATGTCCAACCTTTTTTTGAACAAATCTATTGTATCTGCCATCACAGTCTCCATGGGTAATGAGTTCCACATTTTAACTGCCCTTACTGTAAAGAACCCTTTCCTTTGTTGCTGGTGAAAATTCCTTTCCTCCAACCTTAAGGGATGGCCCCGAGTCCTTTGTACTGCCCGTGGGATGAATAGTTCTTTTGAAAGCTCCTTGTATTGTCCCTGAATATATTTGTATATAGTTATCATATCCCCTCTTAGACGCCTCTTTTCTAATGTAAATAAATCCAATATAGCTAGCCTCTCCTCATAAATTAGAATGTCCATCCCCTTTATTAATTTGGTGGCTCTTCTCTGCACTCTCTCTAGTTCCAAAATGTCTTTTCTTAGGATTGGTGCCCAAAATTGTACTCCATATTCAAGGTGTGGTCTTACTAATGCTTTGTAAAGGGGCATAATTATGTCTACTTCCCTTCCATCAATTGCCTGTTTGATGCAAGATAAGATCTTGTTTGCCTTTGCAGCTACTGCATGACATTGGGCACTATTGCTAAGCCTGCTGTCTACAAGCACCCCTAAATCCTTCTCCATCAAGGATTCCCCCAATATATCTCCATTTAATTTGTAAGTCGCCTTTTTATTCTTGCATCCCAAATGCATAACCTTATATTTATCTGTATTAAACCTCATTTGCCATTTACCTGCCCACGTTTCCAGTCTCTCCAAGTCCTTCTGAAGAGAAATTTCATCCTGCTCTGATAAGACGGAGGCATTCACCCCAGAAACCTGATCCTGTCATCCCCCATACCATCGCGGGAGACTCAGGCCCCCCTGTTGCCAGCAGGTATGCACCACACTCAGACACGTAGCCAGACCCTAGTACAGAGGAGGGGGGCCCGATCTGCGATTGGCCCAGGGAAGGGGGGCTACATTGGGAATCGATGTTATTTTTCTTCATATTAATGGGTATCCTCAAAGCGAATGATATGCCAAAATGACGTCCATTAGCAAAACTACAATTGTTTCTTCACTTTTTCTGCTTGATCAATAGGGTGACCAGATTTCGAAAATGAAAAACCGGGACACCTTAAAAAATAATTTATTAAACAAATTACATCACGTGACACCCCCTGTTGCCATGACAACAAGACACTCTGATGCCCCTGCAGTGTTAGTGTGTATAGAGGTGGGGGCTTTGCTTGGGCCCTTCAACTCTTACAGCCAGGGCATTATTGGCCAGGAATGCCCAGTTCGGAGGGGATTACTACTTCAAAATGTATTTGATTCGTAACAACATCAAAAAACTCTAATACCAATAACTAACAACCACAGACAATGATAATCTAAACCATCAAATAAAATGTCTACGGCCCTTGTTCAAGCATGTTTGCGGTACTTACCAGATAAATCAGTGCCTGCAATCCACAACTCTATCCGCCTCTCCGAGCGTCTGAAAGCAACCCAGCGTTCCTGGTGTGTGGCTGAAGAGGTGAGGGACTCCCTCCTCTCAAACGGAAAAGAAGAGCAAAAAATAGAGTTGGAACATACCTATCATACAGGGATGAGAGAGAGAGACAGAGAATGAGAGAGAGACAGAGAATGAGAGACAGAGAATGAGAGACAGAGAATGAGAGAGAGACAGAGAATGAGAGAGAGACACAGAGAGAGAGAGAGACAGAGAATGAGAGAGAGACAGAGAGAGGGACATAGGGAGAGAGAGACAAAAGTAATGTACTGTATAACCATTATACCGTACCCCCTAGTATTCGTGTAATCATTGTCCCACACCCCCTTTTACTCACGCTTTGGCAATACTGAAATGTTCTTTTGACAGAGACACACAGAGAGAAACAGAGACACACAGAGAGAGACAGAGACACAGAGAGAGAGACAGAGACACAGAGAGACACACAGAGAGAGACAGAGACACACAGAGAGAGACAGAGACACAGAGAGAGAGAGAGAGACACAGAGAGAGAGAGAGACACGGGCCTATTTAGTAAGCGTCGATAAGGCTGCGTCTATAGTATTTCAGACGGAGGGAAGGCACACACGCTGCAATACACTTGCTGAAGCCTGAGCTTTTTTATGGCTTTGCAGGGTATGCAGCGGGTGCGATTGGGGGCGTGGCAATAAATATTTGGAGGCGTGGCAATAACGTTCCGGCGCGGACGTCACTTTCCTACCTCACATCCCGATCCACCGGCATTTTTTCAGATGCAGCATCTGAAGCACTGTGCAGACAAGAAGAAAAATGCACACAATGCGCACCAGAGATTAAAATATAGTAAATTATTTATTAATAAAACAAGAAATAACCGAGGAGGATCCAACCCCACCTCAGTACTTTCTTCTCGTTGCTATTGCCACACTATACGTCCTGACGCCGGAAGGGAAGTTGGTACGCGACCAAGACGAGACACCGGATTTACAGTGGAACCACAACATACCACAGATTGCTGGAGGACCACACTGCGAGGGGCGCAGCCTATCGAGTTTCCCGGTCATCGTCCAAAGTCTGGAGCTGCGGAGTGACCACCGGATTACCACGGAGCCCGAGCCTGTCTCACACAATGCTTTTACCAAACGGATGTTTGTGAGTTTGCTATTTTTATCTTGTCCAGGAAATGAAATTGTTAAACCGAATTTACACATGGAGCGGGCGCTCTCTCTTCTTTTTTTTGTTTAGATATCTATCGAGGAGGTGGTTGTTTCCCTGAAGAGAGCTGCCAGGGCTCCAGAGGACGCCCGAATTGGATCCTTTTATGATTGAGTTATAACATAGCTATTAGAGCTAGGTTTCTGGACTTTTATTGTGTTTAGGCATAGTGTTTATTATTATTTTATTACAGCTACTTTTTAGTAATTGCACTGTTATTAATTCTGACCACTAATTCTCACTGCCATTATAATCTCTCTCTAGCCACAACCAAATTGCTATATCAGCTATATTATTTATTGGTTATACCAGGGGAGCACAAACTTTTGCAGCTCGCCCCCCTGCCGGTGCTCGCGCCCCCCCCCTTACCTTGATGCGGCGTCATGTGACCTGCAGCGGCATTTGACGAGGGTGACGTCACATGACCCCGCAGCGTAATTTAACATACTGTGCTATATCTATGCACACACAGCTGTCTCTAGGCATAAAACACATCCACACCGGGGGAAGGACCAGCACAGATAACATTCCAAGAGACACTGTTTTTAAGTATACCTTTTGCTTGCTTCATTCATTGTAACATCGCCGGAAGAAGAGATCAGTGTATCTCGAAAGCTCGCACAAATAAAAGCATTTCGTTAGCCACAGAACGGTATTATCTATTTATTTTTTGATTATTGAAGCTCGGCTAACACGGTACTGATACCTCTATATATATATATTGCGCGCGCACACACACATATAACGTTTTATCCAACTTTTTCATTTATCATTTGTAGAGAAAATGAACAATGTCGCCAGAAGTGCTATTTTTCAAAATGTAACATCTCTACTAATTAGTGTAAAATGATACTTCATATAAAGCAGGTTATGGGACCCATTATAAAATGACCTTCATGTTTCTTATCACATCCCAGTATATGGATACTTTCTATTATCACAAGCTGCTAACATGTGACAGGGCTCAGAGTCTGAGCCCAGAATGTGACATACAGAACATTCTCATTCTAAATTTCAAAAAATATTGTGTTGATTTCTGACCTGACTGCCGTGGTTACAGCTCAACCACTCTGTTCTACTGTATGTCACCACTTTCTGCCACAACCAGCTGACGGTGGATCTGCAAGGAGTTCAACGCTTATTGGCATCACATCTGTTGCTTGGTTGACGTATCATTTCTCCAGCTTTTTATTGTATTGTTTTTAAATAGATTATATTTATTTAGTTGAATAGATATTTATTTAGTTTAATAGATATTTATTTAGTTTAATAGATTATATTTCTAAGTTTAATAAGTTATATTTCTTAGTTTAATAAGTTATATTTCTTAGTTTAATAAAATATATTTCTTAGTTTAATAAGTTATATTTCTTAGTTTAATAAGTTATATTTGTTAGTTTAATAAATTATATTTCTTAGTTTAATAAGTTATATTTCTTAGTTAATAGATTATATTTGTTAGCACAGTAGATTATATTTACTAGTATTTAAGTCTCCCCCTCAGTGCCCCATTAGGACCCGTGCGCATATTTCACATCTTTTCGGAGTCGCTTATTTTTTAGACCCTCGGAGCCGAAACCTAAAGGGGTCAGCTAAGAAAGTTCGGATCAAGAGGAGCCGCACAGCTTAAAGACAGAACATTTCCAAGGGAGATGGAGACAATTTGGGTAAGATCTGATTAAAGGACATCCTTTGAGGAAGGAAAGGGTGACAGGGGAGTCTAAGAGGGGGGTGAGAGAGCAAGGTGGTGTGTCAGATTGGGGCAGAGCAAGAGAACGCAAAAATGATGGGGATTTGCTGCACACCAAAAAAAAACAATAAGTAGTGATACTTTTACCGGTGCCCCTTAGTCTCAGGGAAGACCGGCATTTCGTCCAATGGATACAATATGATTGATGGGAAAGGGCACACGGATTTGAATAAAAAAAGATAATTTATTGTGCCACAGACTACAATGTTTCGGCTGCTGGCCTTTCTTTGCTGGATTTAGTGGGTTTAGCCACTTTACCTGAGAAAGACCAGCAGGCCGAAATGTTGTTGTCTATGGCAGTGCAAGAGAAAACAGGTTGGGGGGGGTGGGTTCTCGCAAAGTCGCCGACCCATGGGTGAGTGTCCCCGGTGGAAACTAGTCCTGGACCCCGGGAAAGCTGTCTGTGGCCCATACAAGCTGAGTAACATGTAAAAAGGACACATGTATGTTCAGAATGAGTTAGCATGGTATTTTGAGAGGCACCATAGCAGGTCAGTGCAAGTCAGTGCAGAGCACTGCAAGGTCAGTCAATATGAGGAAGGGTCCGAAGGAGGAGTTGGAGGGTCCCAGAATATCTCTTAAAGCAGGGGTGCGCAAATCGAGGGGCACGACATTTTCTTGGGAGGAGGGGCTCGGCGCTTACAGAGGCCCCTCGCTCTTCCCCACAGCATTTAAATTAAATGCCGGAGATCGCGTGCAAGGCCTCTGTAAGTTCCCTTTCCTTGTCTCCGGCGGCTTCTGGCGACAGCAATGTGGCGTCACATGATGTGGCATTGCCATAGCAACGTGATATCACATGACGTCGTTACATCAGAACGTCGGAGACAAGGTGGGGAAGGTGGAGGGGGGAGCAGGGGGAAAAGGTTGTGCAACCCTGTCTTAAAGCATTGCCTTGCATACAGATCAGAGGCCAAGAATGGATATGGATATCCGATGTGAAGCCGGAAATAAGACAGAAAAGACCGTTTCGGGGGAAGAAGGTGAGTGATGAAATAGCCGTCACTGTGTAACTCTTCCAATTACCTGCAACTTCATGCAGAGAAATAGCAACGCTTGTTTTTAACGTGCTAAGCGCCTAATGGGGAATTCAACTGCTGAGAAGTTAAGGGAGTTACTAACCCAAACTCAGCGACGTTTCTGTGTCTCTGTGATAACTCCCCCAGGACATGCCTGAAAACCAGAGGTAACTCAATGTATTTTTGATAAATAGAAACATGACCTTCTGGGGAGGGGTATATACTGCACCGACACACTTTATTCGAGCAAATACCCGGTATGTACCTGGCAGATACCTGGAATGCGCCGCTCCTCACCTCTGACAAGCCCCGTTGCATTTGCCTTCCCAGCCTGGGTTCATGCCTGGCTGATGGGCGGCTGATCTGTTAAATGATAATGATTAGGATTTAATAGGCTGCAATGCTTCGCGTGTCTACCAGATGGCATAAATTCATGAATTGTAATGCAGTATATATATATGTACTGTGCAGTATTGCAGCCAGCGGGAATAAAATGCTTCAATCCCTGCCTGGAAAATAACTAAATGCACTCGGCCAGAAAACAGTCACAAACCTCAATACACCCGGGTATACCCGAATTCGAGGAACTAGCCGAGCTCGAATAAAGTGTGTCGCCAGTGTAATGGGTACTGGGCCTGGTGAGGTGGGTATAACGAGTACTGGGCCTGGGGAGGGGCGTATAACAGGGTACTGGGCCTTGGGAAGGTTGTATAACTGGGTACTGGGCCTGGGGAGGTGGGTATAACGGGTATTTGCCCTGTGGAGGGCGGTATAACGTGGTATTGGGGATGGGGTATAAGTGGCACAGGAGCTCTTGCGATACAGAGTATCACTGTCCCTGGTTACAAACACTTCATGTCTCCTGCAGATCAGGACACACACGAAGGTGGTGCCCTTTGTGCCACCAGACGACGAGGCGGGCTACGAGGCGGACGACGAGGCATACGACAAAGCGGGCGTCAAGTGGAACAATGAGGTGGGCTACAAGGCGGCCGATGACGCAGACGTGGTGTACGATGACCAAGGAGCATACGACAGGTGTGGCCGGATCTGCTGCTTCACCTTTTTTAGGCGGAGGAGAAGACCCCGGGAGCAGGTAGGAGAATACGAGAGGTGCGGACAGATCTGCTGCTTCACCTTTTTTAGGCGGAGAAGAAGCCAGGTGCAGGTAGCAGAGGAGCCAGGGCGTAGATACAGGGGTATTCTAGGGGCCCTGAGAAGTTGGTTTGACCGCAGGAGAGGCAGATAAGATCAGGAAGGCTGAGGGAGGGGCAGGTACTAGAGGGAGATAGGGATATTGGGCGTGAGAGGGTGAGAGAGAACAAGGAGCAGGGCCAGAGCACGGGTTTCATGCGCCCGAGGCAAAACTTAAAATTTGTGCCCCAGTTGTATAAAAAATAATAAGATAAATAAAATAATCAAATAAACAGTGGCGTAGATATCGGGGCTGCAGGGGGGTGCGACCGCACCCCAGCGCAACGCAAAATAAAAATAAAAGGGCGCCAAAATACTGGATAAAAAAAAGAATAATAATTTAAAAAAAAAGATAAATAAATAAAATAATAAGAGGAAAAAATAATAATGATTATTAATGCGCCCCTAGGACCTCTGCGCGCTAGGCGACCGCCTAATGGCCGGCCGGCCCTGCGAGGTATGCGGGAGGAAAAGGGGTGAATGGGATAGATATGCAGGGGGATGGGGGAGCAGGTGAGTTATACACAGGGGCACAAGGGCCCCATCACCCGCATCTCTATATACTGAGTGTGCCCCTGTGTATAACAACGCTGATCTGTGCTGCTCCATCTGATCTCACTGCGCAGTGATCCAGGGACCATCCGATCGCCATTTAATGGGGTCAGGAAGGAATTTTTTTCCCCCATTGCACAGCAGGGGTTATGTTTCGCCTTCCTCTGGATCACAGCAACAAACTGCACTTTGTGCATGAATTATCAGTGAGATCTTTATACACCCTGCATTGGTCTTCACCCCTTTGCTGCCGGAGGGGCCTGCAATGCATTGCTCTGCGTGTTACTATATCGCTCTGCAATGTGCTGCAGGCCCCTCCCAGCAAAGAGATTCATTATTTCAATAAAATACTCTCTTTAATCAAACCTATGTGTAGTGTCTTTTCTATCCGTTGTATCTATTGCTAACAGCTCAGTGATTCTTCCCCAGGACGCTGCACTAGTGTCACGCTGCCAAGCCCAGGTGTGAGGGAGATTTATAGGGTCACATATACACTTCTGCCAAAACACGAGTGCAAACAGGAAGCCCCTCTGATCTCATATATTTTATTACACAAAACGGTATCTAAAAAGGTAAAAATAACATACATGGGATTCTGCTACAAATATCTCTCTAATTACAAACCAATTAGCAAATCATTCAGATTAGTCGAGCGAAAAGAAAGGGTTAAGTATCTCATGTACAGTATATGCAGTGTAGGCTGTTCTGCAGCATTACATGCAGGGGACAACGTTTAGGGGATATAAGTAATGCTGATCTCAGAGCTGACCGGCTGACCTGCTCTACCGGCTGACCGGCTGACCTGCTCTTCTGGCTGACCTGCTGACCTGCTCTACTGGCTGACCGGCTGACCTGCTCTACCGGCTGACCGGCTTCTCTTCTTTCAGCTAAATGACCTGAATTGTGGCCCCTGTATCTCCCAATTAAACGTTTTATTGGCATATTCTTGTTTGACTCGTTCTATACAGACATTTTCTATATATTCATTGTGGGATTTGATAACATCTGTAAGATCTCTCAGAATATCACATTCTGTACGTTTGTGTTGAAGATTTTTCCATTCTCAATTTACTTAATATTAGTTTTTGGCATCAATTATTTATATCGAGTCCAAAATACCTTTATACAGAATGCTGTTCCATTTAGCCCACAAATGCTGCTTCATTAAAGCCCATGGGTGGCACTTTATGCATTCTCAAACTTTTAGGCAACATCCCTAATTTCCAAAAGTGGGATTAAATCTGTACATATTTAAATGGTTAATTTTCTTACTCAGACTCCTAAATCCCTCCCCAAATATATCCGTTTCACATAAAAGTGTGTGCGCTTCTCCTTCCGCCTAACTGGCACGTCGTCCTTACGGGCGCCACTCCTTGCAACTCCACGCTGCCCTCCAGTGGCAAAAGAAATAAGATACATTTACTATACTCGTCTGGCAGCTGCTCCCGTATAAGGTGGGTAACTCTGTATTAGGGGTCTTGGTAGACTATATTTTATACTTATGTCGGATAGATGAGGAATTAATATTCCTAACGGGTTATTGTGAGAGGCCTTAGATCTTATCCTATATGCACGCAGCCCTCGCCTCTCTGACCTTGAACACGTACTTCAATCTGATTTTTGAGACTTGAAACTGGATTTCCCAAAACAAACTGATTTTAAACACTGACAAGACTGTAACAATGGTATTTGGGACCAGAGCTAAATTGCTAAAGCTGCCAATGACAGAGCTTCAGATAAAAACCAGCTCTAAAACCATCCTAGCCCCTGTTACTTGTTTGAAATATCTGATCATTCAACTCCCATTTAACATTTGGGTTGCACATTGATACCCTGACATCCAAATCCTATGCCAAACTAGGTGTACTTTAAAGGAACAAATCCTCCCTAAGGCCCTCATGCAGTAAGCAGCGATAAGCCACTTATCACCAGCTTATCGCCAAAAAAGCCACACTGATACACACACACACACACACAGATACAGACACACTGATACACACACACACACCGCGCCCTGATGGCAGGGGTGGAGGCGTGGGGCTCCTGCTCTCCTCTGTCTGCCGTTACCGAACCCTTCCTATTCCCCCCTCTCTTGCTTTTCCCTCCTTTGAGGCTCACACTGTCCAGATCTTCTCTCCTCTCCCTGTTCATGTGGCGGTCATCTATCGCCCACCTACCTCTACTCATCCCCCTTCTGCCTTTCTCTCTCACTTTGAATCCTGGCTCTCTTTCTTTCTCTCCTCAGACTCCCCTGTTCTTCTCCTTGGGGACTTCAATTGCCACATTGATGACCCCTCTCTCTCTTGGGCTTCCCGCTTTCTTTCTCTTACCTCTTCTTTTGGCCTTCAACAGTGGACTGCAGCCAGCACCCACAAGGATGGCCACTACTTAGACCTGGTTTTCACTAAAAACTTATCTCTCTCTGATTTCTCCATTTCCCCTTTTCCTCTCTCTGACCATCATCTCATCTCATTCTCTTTATCTCGCTTCTCCCCTTCTCCACCTCCATCTACCCCCCGGTTCTGCAGAAACCTGCGCTCTATTCACTTACCTGACTTTGAGTCCACTTTACACTCCTCCCTCTCCTCTCTCAGCTCTGCTACAGACCCTGACAACCTGGTCAGAAAGTACAACTCTGTCTTGTCCTCATCTCTTGATCTACATGCCCCGCTTTCTCTCTGCCGCCCTCGCCCTTCTAACCCTAGACCCTGGCTAAATTCCCACACGCGCATGCTGCGTTCCTCCACTCGTTCCTCTGAACGCCTCTGGAGGAAGTCTCACACTCTCGCAGACTTCCTTCACTACAAATTTATGCTATCCTGTTTCAACTCTGCCCTCTCGCAAGCTAAACAAGCCTACTTTTCTGCACTAATAACATGCACAAGTCTAACCCACGCCGACTGTTCTCTGTCTTTGATACTCTACTCAAACCACCCTCAGCTGCCTCTCCTTCCTCCATCTCCGCTCAGGACTTTGCAGACTATTTTAAGGAAAAGGTGGAATCCATACGGCAGAACATCCCCTGTTTCTTCCCCCCATCCTACACCTCTCCCTAACTCTCCTCCTGCCTTCCTTGAGTCTTTTTCCACTGTCTCAGAGGAGGATGTGTCGCTGTTGATCTCCTCTTCTCCCTCTACCACTTGCCCTCTTGACCCCATTCCCTCCCATCTCCTAAAACCTCTAGCTCCTACTATAATCCCTACGCTTACACACATTTTTAACTCCTCCCTCTGCTCTGGAACCTTTCCATCCTCCTTCAAACATGCAACAGTCATACCATTACTCAAAAACAGCAAGCTTGACCCTACCTGTCTTTCTAACTATCGACCTGTCTCCCTCCTGCCTTTTGCCTCTAAACTACTTGAACGTCTTGTATTCTCTCGCTTGCTCCATTTTCTCAACACTTATTCTCTCCTAGACCCTCTACAATCTGGCTTCCGCACTGCTCACTCCACGGAAACAACCCTCACTAAAATAACTGACGAGCTCCATGCTGCCAAAGACAGAGGTCATTACACTCTGCTCATATTACTCGACCTCTCTGCAGCATTTGACACCGTGGACCACCCTCTTCTCCTCCACATTCTCCATACTCTAGGTATTCGGAACAAAGCTCTATCCTGGATCTCATCCTACCTCTCCCATCGTACTTTTAGTGTCTCTTCTGCTAACACCTCCTCCTCCTCTATTGATCTCTCTGTGGGGGTACCCCAGGGCTCTGTCCTGGGACCTCTTCTCTTTTCTCTGTACACACTCTCTCTAGGTGACCTAATAACATCTTTTGGGTTTAATTATCACCTCTATGCCGACGACACACAAATATACTTTTCAACACCTGACCTTACACCTGCTGTACAAACCAAAGTTTCTGAATGTCTCTCTGCTATATCATCCTGGATGGCCCTCCGACGCCTTAAACTCAACATGGCTAAAACAGAGCTCCTCATACTTCCTCCCAAACCTGGCCCTAATACCTCCTTCCACATTACTGTTGGAACTACAATCATTCACCCAGTAGCCCAAGCACGCTGCCTAGGGGTCACGTTCGACTCCTCTCTCACATTCGCCCCTCACATTCAAAACATTTCTAAAACTTGTCGCTTTTTCCTCCGCAATATAACTAAGATACGCCCTTTCCTCTGTTGTTCGACTGCTAAAACTCTGACTCAGGCCCTCATTCTCTCCTGTCTTGATTACTGTAACCTCCTGCTGTCCGGCCTTCCTGCCTCTCACCTGTCTCCCCTACAATCTATCCTAAATGCTGTTGCCAGAATCACTCTACTCTTTCCTAGATCTGTCTCAGCATCTCCCCTCATGAAATCCCTCTCCTGGCTTCCGATCAAATCCCGCATCTCACACTCCATTCTTCTCCTCACTTTTAAAGCTTTACATTCTTCTGCCCCTCCTTACATCTCATCCCTAATTTCTCGGTATGCACCATCCAGACTCTTGCGTTCTTCTCAAGGATGTCTTCTTTCTACCCCCTTTGTATCTAAAGCCCTCTCCCGCCTTAAACCTTTTTCACTGACTGCCCCACATCTCTGGAATGCCCTTCCCCTCAGTACCCGACTAGCACCCTCTCTATCCACCTTTAAGACCCACCTTAAGACACACTTGCTTAAAGAAGCATATGAATAGCACTGTGGATATTCTAAACACGATACATAATGCTTGACCCCCTGCAGACGCACTTACCAGAACTCCCTCCTACTGTCTCTGTACGTTCTCCCTACCTACCAATTAGACTGTAAGCTCCTCGGGGTAGGGACTCCTCTTCCGAAATGTTACTTTTATGTCTAAAGCACTTATTCCCATGATATGTTTTTTATATTATCTGTTATTTATTTGATTACCACATGTATTACTACTGTGAAGCGCTATGTACACTAATGGCGCTATATAAATAAAGACATACAATACAATACAATACACACACACACAGATACAGACACACTGATACACACACACACACACACACCCACTAATACACACACACACACACACACACACACACACACACACACACACACACACACACACACTGATTCACACCCACACACACACACACACACACCCACTGATTCACACACACACACACACACACCCACCCACTGATTCACACACACACAGACCCACTGATACACACACACACACACACACACTGAAACACACACACACACTGAAACACACACACACACTGAAACACACACACACACTGAAACACGCGCACACACACACACACACACACACACACACACACACACACACACACACACACACACACACACACACACACACACACACACACACACACACACACTGATACACACACACACACACACACACACTGACACACACACACACACACACAGATACACACAGATACACACACACACAGATACACACACACACACACACAGATACACAAACACACAGAGATACACATACACACACACACACATACACACAAATACACACACACAGATACACATACACACACACACACACACACTGATACACATACACACACACACACACACACACACACACACACACACACACACTGATACACATACACACACACACACACACACACACACTGATACACATACACACACACACACACACACACAGATACACACACCCACACACACCCACTGATTCACACACACACACACACACACACACACACACACACACACACACACACACAAAGCTGTGAGCGCCGGAGGGGCAAAGGTGGGAGCGCCGGGGGGCAAAGCTGTGAGCGCCGGGGGGGGGGCAAAGGTGGGAGCGCCGGGGGGCAAAGGTGGGAGTGCCGATGGGGCAAAGGTGGGAGCGCCGGGGGGCAAAGGTGGGAGTGCCGATGGGGCAATGGTGGGAGCGCCGGGGGGGCAATGGTGGGAGCGCCAGGGGGGCAAAGGTACAAGGTGGTACAAAGGTAGGCGCACCCCCGCTACCACCTCCTATTACCCCCCCTGGCTGGGACCCGGGACAGAAAGGGGACACTCACCGCGAACAGAGGAGCCGGGAGCGGGAAGACACTTGTGCTCTGCACAAAGCGGAAGTCCCGCCCCCGGCTTCCTCTGACCTGCCTGCAACCAATCCCCTGCGGGCCGGCCGGCATTCTAAGTCCCGCCCCCGGCATTCTCCTTCATTCAGTCTCCCCGGCAGCATTCACACACACACATAGAAAATACTTACCGGCCGCCGCATTCTCCTCACCGCCGCTGCCCCGCAATACCGGGACCAGGGACAAAAATCGGGACATAACCGGGACGGAGCTAAAATCGGGACAGGGCAGAAAAAAACGGGACTGTCCCGGCAAAACCGGGACGAATGGTCACCCTACTTACAGACTATTCACTTGAGTGGACCATAAAGTGTCTTATAGAGGGAACTCTAAGGTGTCTTAAGATGCATTAAGATATATTATGTATGTAAATATTTATTTATATAGCGCTTTATAAGAGAGGCAATACAGTACAGAGAATTATAGTACAATAAGTGCAACAAACAAAATCAGACAATAGGAAAGGAAATCCCTGGCCTGCAGAGCTTACAGTCTTAATGCTAGATCCATGGAACTCTGTTGTGTTTACGCTAATAACGGGACATTCCTGAAATTGGTACCTGACCCTGTGTGGTAGGCAGAGACACAGGGGCAGTGCCTGCCAATATCATAAAGAGCAGTGCACTTCCTATTTAGTAGAAGTGTGTGTCAGAGTTAAGAGTTCAGTCCAGAGTTAGAGTCTGCTGAGTCTGTCACCTGGCTGGCCCAGGGTGACAGAGAGAGCCTATATCAATTGGCCGTTGGAGAAGGGGAGCCATCAGCCTCTGAGTAGAGCTGATGCAACCTTAGTTAGGGAGGTGGACCAATTCCTCTCACCCTGTTTAGGGGGCGAGGGAAGAGCTAGCCCCACCCTGGGTGCCCTTGACCTGGGGTGGTGGCAGGGACACAGAGACCATCCTGAGGGAGAGCAGTCCTGTGTGGAGGAAGACACCCTGTACCTGATATATAGTCTTGTTGCTGCTATTCTGCTGCTGTGAATAAAGAGCTGCGGCTGCTTTTAAAGATATACAGTGTGAGACTGGAATCTCTCATCCCCGAGGGGGGGGGGGGACTCTCTGGAAGGATTCCACCCGTATTCCTGGGGCTCAGAGATGGAGGCGCTGCACCATTACATACATAGTTACATAATAGATGAGGTTGAAAAAAGACGTACGTCCATCAAGTTCAACCTATGCTAAATTCAGACAACAGATACTTACTTATTGATCCAGAGGAAGGCAAACAAAAAACCCCATTAAGGGGAAAAATTAATTCCTTCCTGACTCCAAGAATTGGCAATCGGATTAATCCCTGGATCAACATCCTTCCCATATATACTTATTTGGTATATCCCTGTATACCTGTCCCATCTAAAAAGATGTCCAACCTTTTTTTGAACAAATCTATTGTATCTGCCATCACAGTCTCCATGGGTAATGAGTTCCACATTTTAACTGCCCTTACTGTAAAGAACCCTTTCCTTTGTTGCTGGTGAAATTTCCTTTCCTCCAACCTTAAGGGATGGCCCCGAGTCCTTTGTACTGCCCGTGGGATGAATAGTTCTTTTGAAAGCTCCTTGTATTGTCCCTGAATATATTTGTATATAGTTATCATATCCCCTCTTAGACGCCTCTTTTCTAATGTAAATAAATCCAATATAGCTAGCCTCTCCTCATAAGTTAGAATGTCCATCCCCTTTATTAATTTGGTGGCTCTTCTCTGCACTCTCTCTAGTTCCAAAATGTCTTTTCTTAGGATTGGTGCCCAAAATTGTACTCCATATTCAAGGTGTGGTCTTACTAATGCTTTGTAAAGGGGCATAATTATGTCTACTTCCCTTCCATCAATTGCCCGTTTGATGCAAGATAAGATCTTGTTTGCCTTTGCAGCTACTGCATGACATTGGGCACTATTGCTAAGCCTGCTGTCTACAAGCACCCCTAAATCCTTCTCCATCAAGGATTCCCCCAATATATCTCCATTTAATTTGTAAGTCGCCTTTTTATTCTTGCATCCCAAATGCATAACCTTATATTTATCTGTATTAAACCTCATTTGCCATTTACCTGCCCACGTTTCCAGTCTCTCCAAGTCCTTCTGAAGAGAAATTTCATCCTGCTCTGATAAGACGGAGGCATTCACCCCAGAAACCTGATCCTGTCATCCCCCATACCATCGCGGGAGACTCAGGCCTCCCTGTTGCCAGCAGGTATGCACCACACTCAGACACGTAGCCAGACCCTAGTACAGAGGAGGGGGGCCCGATCTGCGATTGGCCCAGGGAAGGGGGGCTACATTGGGAATCGATGTTATTTTTCTTCATATTAATGGGTATCCTCAAAGCGAATGATATGCCAAAATGACGTCCATTAGCAAAACTACAATTGTTTCTTCACTTTTTCTGCTTGATCAATAGGGTGACCAGATTTCGAAAATGAAAAACCGGGACACCTTAAAAAATAATTTATTAAACAAATTACATCACGTGACACCCCCTGTTGCCATGACAACAAGACACTCTGATGCCCCTGCAGTGTTAGTGTGTATAGAGGTGGGGGCTTTGCTTGGGCCCTTCAACTCTTACAGCCAGGGCATTATTGGCCAGGAATGCCCAGTTCGGAGGGGATTACTACTTCAAAATGTATTTGATTCGTAACAACATCAAAAAACTCTAATACCAATAACTAACAACCACAGACAATGATAATCTAAACCATCAAATAAAATGTCTACGGCCCTTGTTCAAGCATGTTTGCGGTACTTACCAGATAAATCAGTGCCTGCAATCCACGACTGTATCCGCCTCTCCGAGCGTCTGAAAGCAACCCAGCGTTCCTGGTGTGTGGCTGAAGAGGTGAGGGACTCCCTCCTCTCAAACGGAAAAGAAGAGCAAAAAATAGAGTTGGAACATACCTATCATACAGGGATGAGAGAGAGAGACAGAGAATGAGAGAGAGACAGAGAATGAGAGACAGAGAATGAGAGACAGAGAATGAGAGAGAGACAGAGAATGAGAGAGAGACACAGAGAGAGAGAGAGACAGAGAATGAGAGAGAGACAGAGAGAGGGACATAGGGAGAGAGAGACAAAAGTAATGTACTGTATAACCATTATACCGTACCCCCTAGTATTCGTGTAATCATTGTCCCACACCCCCTTTTACTCACGCTTTGGCAATACTGAAATGTTCTTTTGACAGAGACACACAGAGAGAAACAGAGACACACAGAGAGAGACAGAGACACAGAGAGAGAGACAGAGACACAGAGAGACACACAGAGAGAGACAGAGACACACAGAGAGAGACAGAGACACAGAGAGAGAGAGAGAGACACAGAGAGAGAGAGAGAGACACGGGCCTATTTAGTAAGCGTCGATAAGGCTGCGTCTATAGTATTTCAGACGGAGGGAAGGCACACACGCTGCAATACACTTGCTGAAGCCTGAGCTTTTTTATGGCTTTGCAGGGTATGCAGCGGGTGCGATTGGGGGCGTGGCAATAAATATTTGGAGGCGTGGCAATAACGTTCCGGCGCGGACGTCACTTTCCTACCTCACATCCCGATCCACCGGCATTTTTTCAGATGCAGCATCTGAAGCACTGTGCAGACAAGAAGAAAAATGCACACAATGCGCACCAGAGATTAAAATATAGTAAATTATTTATTAATAAAACAAGAAATAACCGAGGAGGATCCAACCCCACCTCAGTACTTTCTTCTCGTTGCTATTGCCACACTATACGTCCTGACGCCGGAAGGGAAGTTGGTACGCGACCAAGACGAGACACCGGATTTACAGTGGAACCACAACATACCACAGATTGCTGGAGGACCACACTGCGAGGGGCGCAGCCTATCGAGTTTCCCGGTCATCGTCCAAAGTCTGGAGCTGCGGAGTGACCACCGGATTACCACGGAGCCCGAGCCTGTCTCACACAATGCTTTTACCAAACGGATGTTTGTGAGTTTGCTATTTTTATCTTGTCCAGGAAATGAAATTGTTAAACCGAATTTACACATGGAGCGGGCGCTTTCTCTTCTTTTTTTTGTTTAGATATCTATCGAGGAGGTGGTTGTTTCCCTGAAGAGAGCTGCCAGGGCTCCAGAGGACGCCCGAATTGGATCCTTTTATGATTGAGTTATAACATAGCTATTAGAGCTAGGTTTCTGGACTTTTATTGTGTTTAGGCATAGTGTTTATTATTATTTTATTACAGCTACTTTTTAGTAATTGCACTGTTATTAATTCTGACCACTAATTCTCACTGCCATTATAATCTCTCTCTAGCCACAACCAAATTGCTATATCAGCTATATTATTTATTGGTTATACCAGGGGAGCACAAACTTTTGCAGCTCGCCCCCCTGCCGGTGCTCGCGCCCCCCCCCCTTACCTTGATGCGGCGTCATGTGACCTGCAGCGGCATTTGACGAGGGTGACGTCACATGACCCCGCAGCGTAATTTAACATACTGTGCTATATCTATGCACACACAGCTGTCTCTAGGCATAAAACACATCCACACCGGGGGAAGGACCAGCACAGATAACATTCCAAGAGACACTGTTTTTAAGTATACCTTTTGCTTGCTTCATTCATTGTAACATCGCCGGAAGAAGAGATCAGTGTATCTCGAAAGCTCGCACAAATAAAAGCATTTCGTTAGCCACAGAACGGTATTATCTATTTATTTTTTGATTATTGAAGCTCGGCTAACACGGTACTGATACCTCTATATATATATATTGCGCGCGCACACACACATATAACGTTTTATCCAACTTTTTCATTTATCATTTGTAGAGAAAATGAACAATGTCGCCAGAAGTGCTATTTTTCAAAATGTAACATCTCTACTAATTAGTGTAAAATGATACTTCATATAAAGCAGGTTATGGGACCCATTATAAAATGACCTTCATGTTTCTTATCACATCCCAGTATATGGATACTTTCTATTATCACAAGCTGCTAACATGTGACAGGGCTCAGAGTCTGAGCCCAGAATGTGACATACAGAACATTCTCATTCTAAATTTCAAAAAATATTGTGTTGATTTCTGACCTGACTGCCGTGGTTACAGCTCAACCACTCTGTTCTACTGTATGTCACCACTTTCTGCCACAACCAGCTGACGGTGGATCTGCAAGGAGTTCAACCCTCATTGGCATCACATCTGTGACTTGGTTGACGTATCATTTCTCCAGCTTTTTATTGTATTGTTTTTAAATAGATTATATTTATTTAGTTGAATAGATATTTATTTAGTTTAATAGATATTTATTTAGTTTAATAGATTATATTTCTAAGTTTAATAAGTTATATTTCTTAGTTTAATAAGTTATATTTCTTAGTTTAATAAAATATATTTCTTAGTTTAATAAGTTATATTTCTTAGTTTAATAAGTTATATTTGTTAGTTTAATAAATTATATTTCTTAGTTTAATAAGTTATATTTCTTAGTTAATAGATTATATTTGTTAGCACAGTAGATTATATTTACTAGTATTTAAGTCTCCCCCTCAGTGCCCCATTAGGACCCGTGCGCATATTTCACATCTTTTCGGAGTCGCTTATTTTTTAGACCCTCGGAGCCGAAACCTAAAGGGGTCAGCTAAGAAAGTTCGGATCAAGAGGAGCCGCACAGCTTAAAGACAGAACATTTCCAAGGGAGATGGAGACAATTTGGGTAAGATCTGATTAAAGGACATCCTTTGAGGAAGGAAAGGGTGACAGGGGAGTCTAAGAGGGGGGTGAGAGAGCAAGGTGGTGTGTCAGATTGGGGCAGAGCAAGAGAATGCAAAAATGATGGGGATTTGCTGCACACCAAAAAAAACAATAAGTAGTGATACTTTTACCGGTGCCCCTTAGTCTCAGGGAAGACCGGCATTTCGTCCAATGGATACAATATGATTGATGGGAAAGGGCACACGGATTTGAATAAAAAAAGATAATTTATTGTGCCACAGACTACAATGTTTCGGCTGCTGGCCTTTCTTTGCTGGATTTAGTGGGTTTAGCCACTTTACCTGAGAAAGACCAGCAGGCCGAAATGTTGTTGTCTATGGCAGTGCAAGAGAAAACAGGTTGGGGGGGGTGGGTTCTCGCAAAGTCGCCGACCCATGGGTGAGTGTCCCCGGTGGAAACTAGTCCTGGACCCCGGGAAAGCTGTCTGTGGCCCATACAAGCTGAGTAACATGTAAAAAGGACACATGTATGTTCAGAATGAGTTAGCATGGTATTTTGAGAGGCACCATAGCAGGTCAGTGCAAGTCAGTGCAGAGCACTGCAAGGTCAGTCAATATGAGGAAGGGTCCGATGGAGGAGTTGGAGGGTCCCAGAATATCTCTTAAAGCAGGGGTGCGCAAATCAAGGGGCACGACATTTTCTTGGGAGGAGGGGCTCGGCGCTTACAGAGGCCCCTCGCTCTTCCCCACAGCATTTAAATTAAATGCCGGAGATCGCGTGCAAGGCCTCTGTAAGTTCCCTTTCCTTGTCTCCGGCGGCTTCTGGCGACAGCAATGTGGCGTCACATGATGTGGCATTGCCATAGCAACGTGATATCACATGACGTCGTTACATCAGAACGTCGGAGACAAGGTGGGGAAGGTGGAGGGGGGAGCAGGGGGAAAAGGTTGTGCAACCCTGTCTTAAAGCATTGTCCTGCATACAGATCAGAGGCCAAGAATGGATATGGATATCCGATGTGAAGCCGGAAATAAGACAGAAAAGACCGTTTCGGGGGAAGAAGGTGAGTGATGAAATAGCCGTCACTGTGTAACTCTTCCAATTACCTGCAACTTCATGCAGAGAAATAGCAACGCTTGTTTTTAACGTGCTAAGCGCCTAATGGGGAATTCAACTGCTGAGAAGTTAAGGGAGTTACTAACCCAAACTCAGCGACGTTTCTGTGTCTCTGTGATAACTCCCCCAGGACATGCCTGAAAACCAGAGGTAACTCAATGTATTTTTGATAAATAGAAACATGACCTTCTGGGGAGGGGTATATAATGGGTACTGGGCCTGGTGAGGTGGGTATAACGAGTACTGGGCCTGGGGAGGGGCGTATAACAGGGTACTGGGCCTTGGGAAGGTTGTATAACTGGGTACTGGGCCTGGGGAGGTGGGTATAACGGGTATTTGCCCTGTGGAGGGCGGTATAACGTGGTATTGGGGATGGGGTATAAGTGGCACAGGAGCTCTTGCGATACAGAGTATCACTGTCCCTGGTTACAAACACTTCATGTCTCCTGCAGATCAGGACACACACGAAGGTGGTGCCCTTTGTGCCACCAGACGACGAGGCGGGCTACGAGGCGGACGACGAGGCATACGACAAAGCGGGCGTCAAGTGGAACAATGAGGTGGGCTACAAGGCGGCCGATGACGCAGACGTGGTGTACGATGACCAAGGAGCATACGACAGGTGTGGCCGGATCTGCTGCTTCACCTTTTTTAGGCGGAGGAGAAGACCCCGGGAGCAGGTAGGAGAATACGAGAGGTGCGGACAGATCTGCTGCTTCACCTTTTTTAGGCGGAGAAGAAGCCAGGTGCAGGTAGCAGAGGAGCCAGGGCGTAGATACAGGGGTATTCTAGGGGCCCTGAGAAGTTGGTTTGACCGCAGGAGAGGCAGATAAGATCAGGAAGGCTGAGGGAGGGGCAGGTACTAGAGGGAGATAGGGATATTGGGCGTGAGAGGGTGAGAGAGAACAAGGAGCAGGGCCAGAGCACGGGTTTCATGCGCCCGAGGCAAAACTTAAAATTTGTGCCCCAGTTGTATAAAAAATAATAAGATAAATAAAATAATAAAATAAACAGTGGCGTAGATATCGGGGCTGCAGGGGGGTGCGACCGCACACCAGCGCAACGCAAAATAAAAATAAAAGGGCGCCAAAATACTGGATAAAAAAAAGAATAATAATTTAAAAAAAAAGATAAATAAATAAAATAATAAGAGGAAAAAATAATAATGATTATTAATGCGCCCCTAGGACCTCTGCGCGCTAGGCGACCGCCTAATGGCCGGCCGGCCCTGCGAGGTATGCGGGAGGAAAAGGGGTGAATGGGATAGATATGCAGGGGGATGGGGGAGCAGGTGAGTTATACACAGGGGCACAAGGGCCCCATCACCCGCATCTCTATATACTGAGTGTGCCCCTGTGTATAACAACGCTGATCTGTGCTGCTCCATCTGATCTCACTGCGCAGTGATCCAGGGACCATCCGATCGCCATTTAATGGGGTCAGGAAGGAATTTTTTTCCCCCATTGCACAGCAGGGGTTATGTTTCGCCTTCCTCTGGATCACAGCAACAAACTGCACTTTGTGCATGAATTATCAGTGAGATCTTTATACACCCTGCATTGGTCTTCACCCCTTTGCTGCCGGAGGGGCCTGCAATGCATTGCTCTGCGTGTTACTATATCGCTCTGCAATGTGCTGCAGGCCCCTCCCAGCAAAGAGATTCATTATTTCAATAAAATACTCTCTTTAATCAAACCTATGTGTAGTGTCTTTTCTATCCGTTGTATCTATTGCTAACAGCTCAGTGATTCTTCCCCAGGACGCTGCACTAGTGTCACGCTGCCAAGCCCAGGTGTGAGGGAGATTTATAGGGTCACATATACACTTCTGCCAAAACACGAGTGCAAACAGGAAGCCCCTCTGATCTCATATATTTTATTACACAAAACGGTATCTAAAAAGGTAAAAATAACATACATGGGATTCTGCTACAAATATCTCTCTAATTACAAACCAATTAGCAAATCATTCAGATTAGTCGAGCGAAAAGAAAGGGTTAAGTATCTCATGTACAGTATATGCAGTGTAGGCTGTTCTGCAGCATTACATGCAGGGGACAACGTTTAGGGGATATAAGTAATGCTGATCTCAGAGCTGACCGGCTGACCTGCTCTACCGGCTGACCGGCTGACCTGCTCTTCTGGCTGACCTGCTGACCTGCTCTACTGGCTGACCGGCTGACCTGCTCTACCGGCTGACCGGCTTCTCTTCTTTCAGCTAAATGACCTGAATTGTGGCCCCTGTATCTCCCAATTAAACGTTTTATTGGCATATTCTTGTTTGACTCGTTCTATACAGACATTTTCTATATATTCATTGTGGGATTTGATAACATCTGTAAGATCTCTCAGAATATCACATTCTGTACGTTTGTGTTGAAGATTTTTCCATTCTCAATTTACTTAATATTAGTTTTTGGCATCAATTATTTATATCGAGTCCAAAATACCTTTATACAGAATGCTGTTCCATTTAGCCCACAAATGCTGCTTCATTAAAGCCCATGGGTGGCACTTTATGCATTCTCAAACTTTTAGGCAACATCCCTAATTTCCAAAAGTGGGATAAAATCTGTGCATATTTAAATGGTTAATTTTTCCATTGTGACAAAATATAAATTTTCTCAAAGACTCCTAAATGCCTCCCCAAATATATCCGTTTCACATAAAAGTGTGTGCGCTTCTCCTTCCGCCTAACTGGCACGTCGTCCTTACGGGCGCCACTCCATGTAACTCCACGCTGCCCTCCAGTGGCAAAAGAAATAAGATACATTTACTATACTCGTCTGGCAGCTGCTCCCGTATAAGGTGGGTAACTCTGTATTGGGGGTCTTGGTAGACTATATTTTATACTTATGTCGGATAGATGAGGAATTAATATTCCTAACGGGTTATTGTGAGAGGCCTTAGATCTTATCCTATATGCACGCAGCCCTCGCCTCTCTGACCTTGAACACGTACTTCAATCTGATTTTTTGAGACTTGAAACTGGATTTCCCAAAACAAACTGATTTTAAACACTGACAAGACTGTAACAATGGTATTTGGGACCAGAGCTAAATTGCTAAAGCTGCCAATGACAGAGCTTCAGATAAAAACCAGCTCTAAAACCATCCTAGCCCCTGTTACTTGTTTGAAATATCTGGGCATATAGTTCAACTCCCATTTAACATTTGGGTTGCACATTGATACCCTGACATCCAAATCCTATGCCAAACTAGGTGTACTTTACAGGAACAAATCCTCACTAAGGCCCTCATGCAGTAAGCAGCGATAAGCCACTTATCACCAGCTTATCGCCAAAAAAGGCTACAGCGAATCAGTAAGCCCAGAGAAGCTGGCGATAAGAGCAAAAATAACCGTTTTTTTGGCCGGAAAAAAATAAATCGTCAGATGCGCGGGGATAAGCCACTTTTCGGCACTGATCGCCAGTTTTTCAAACACGCTCAATTCTATAAGCCCTGATCTGCTTATTGCGGCTGATCGCCACTTTAAAATTGCTGTTTCTTCTCCAAATTGTCCAGCCACAAAAGTTGGCAAGAAGGTGGGGTGAAGCTGCGATGAAAATAAAATGCATGTGTCCCAGAGCTGATATCCATTAATATCAGCACCAGAGACCCCGGCATGAATCCGATGCATAAAAAATGCATTTACAGGCAACTTCATTACCGCCAAGGCAATGAAGGGGTTATATAACCGTGCCAGGCTTATTGCGGGTAGCGGGGGTGGGTGAAGGTGGTATTTGGCCCTGGGTGAATGTTTAGGCCTTGCCAGGGGGTTGCGGGATGACTTAACCTCTTCTTTAACTTAGCGGTTAATACCGCTAAGGTAATGAAGGGGTTAACCCCTCCCGCTACCCCCCCACCCGGTAGGCCTAAACACCCATCCTTGGGGCCAATACCCCGATCACCCACCCCCGCTACCCACAATAAACAAAAATACACATAACAGCCCCACTGGCCACCTCCTAGGTCCCTAATAAACCATTACAATATTCATAAAACCATTATTTTGTTTACACCCAGGATTATTACATGGGATTAGGGCTATGTTATTCAGTGGGGGGTTGTATATTTGTATTAGTAGGGACAGGCAAGGCCGGAGCCAGATGGGGTTCTCCTGCCTCTGTCCCCCCTGTCTCCTGACCCTTCCTGTAGCCGGACATACAGAATATTGATAACAGAAGGGGAAATAAAACTAAGAGGTGCCGACAGGAGAAGGCCGTGTCATATCTATTCTTAGGGTGACCAGATTTTGAAAATTAAAAACCGGGGGACACAATTATATTATTTATTTTAAAACATTTTTTTTTTACATTAACAGTTTATTTATTGTATTACACTTATACTTTACTAACCTTGTTACATGTGTGTGTGTGTGTGCGTGCGTGCGTGGGTGTGAGTGACTGCCTGACATTTGGATGGGTGGGTGGGTGGGAGACTGCCTGACACTTGTGTGGGGGACTTTTTGGGAGACTGCCTGAAACTCATGGGAGACTGCCTGACACTTGGGTGGGTGACTGCCTGACACTTGGGTTGACTGCCTGACACGTGGGTGGGTGACTGACTGACACGTGGGTGGGTGGTAGACTGCCTGACACGTTAGACTGCCTGACACGTGGGTGGGTGGGTGACTGACTGCCTGACATATGGGTGGGTGACTGACTGACACGTGGGTGAGTGGGTTGGTGTCTGTATACATTCTGTCACTGATACACACAGACATTGTGAGGGGGGCAGTCACTCACACACTGGGGGTGGCAGTCACACACACACACACACACACAGAATGGGAGGGGGCAGACATACACACACACACACAGACTTGGAGGGGGCACATACACACACTGGGAGAGGGGCATCACACAGTGGGAAGGGGCAGACAGACACAGACACACAGACTGGGAGGGGGCAGACACACATACACTGGGAGGGGGGGCAGTCACACACACACACAGACTGGGAGGGGGGCAGTCACACACACACAGACTGGGAGGGGGGGCAGTCACACACACACAGACTGGGAGGGGGCAGTCACACACACACAGACTGAGAGGGAGGGCAGTCACACACACACACTGGGAGGGGGGGGGGCAGTCACACACACACACTGGGAGGGGGGGGCAGTCACACACACACACACACACACACACACACAGAATGGGAGGGGGGCAGACACACACACAGAATGGGAGGGGGCAGACACACACACACACACAGACTTGGAGGGGGCACATACACACACTGGGAGAGGGGCATCACACAGTGGGAGGGGGCAGACAGACACACACACAGACACACAGACTGGGAGGGGGCAGTCACACATACACTGGGAGGGGGGGGCAGTCACACACACACAAACTGGGAGGGGGGCAGTCACACACACACAGACTGGGAGGGGGGCAGTCACACACACACAGACTGGGAGGGGGGGGGGCAGTCACACAAACACAGACTGGGAGGGGGGGCAGTCACACACACACAGACTGGGAGGGGGGGCAGTCACACACGCACAGACTGGGAGGGGGGGCAGTCACACACACAGACTGGGAGGGGGGCAGTCACACACACACTGGGAGGGGGGCAGTCACACACACACTGGGAGGGGGGCAGTCACACACACACTGGGAGGGGGGGCAGTCACACACAGACTGGGAGGGGGCAGTCACACACACACTGGGAGGGGGGCAGTCACACACACACTGGGAGGGGGGCAGTCATACACACACAGACTGGCAGGGGGGCAGTCACACACACACATACAGACTAGGAGGGGGCAGTCACACACACACACAGACTGGAGGAGAGAATGGAGAGGGGCAGTGCTGAGGGAAGGGGAGGCCCGGCATTACTGCAGGAGAGAAGGGAGGGGGCAGTGCTGAGGGAAGGGGAGGCCCGGCATTACTGGAGGAGAGAAGGGAGGGGGGCAGTGCTGAGGGAAGGGGAGGCCGGCATTACTGGAGGAGAGAAGGGAGGGGGGCAGTGCTGAGGGAAGGGGAGGCCCGGCATTACTGGAGGAGAGAAGGGAGGGGGGCAGTGCTGAGGGAAGGGGAGGCCCGGCATTACTGGAGGAGAGAAGGGAGGGGGGCAGTGCTGAGGGAAGGGGAGGCCCGGCATTACTGGAGGAGAGAAGGGAGGGGGGCAGTGCTGAGGGAAGGGGAGGCCCGGCTTGCACCCTACACTTGCTCCATGTATGAAGAGGCGGGCCAAAAAACAAATCTTGGCAGAGTGACAGCACGGGCAGCCAATCAGGAGAGGGGGAGTTTTTTTTGTTTAAACCATTCCTGCAGGCTTGCTTCCCGGGGGCCGGACCAAATGATTTTCGCGGGCCGGACGTTCCCCACCCCTGCTTTATAGGAACAAATCCTCCCTAAGGCCCTCATGCAGTAAGCATTGATAAGCCACTTATCACCAGCTTATCGCCACAAAAGCCTACAGCGATTCAGAAAGCCCAGAGAAGCTGGCGATAAGAGCAAAAATTACCGTTTTTTTTGCCGGAAAATAAATAAATAAATAAAATCGGCAGACGCGCGGTGATAAGCCACTTTTCGGCACTGATCGCCAGTTTTTCAAACACGCTCAATTCTATAAGCCCTGATCTGCTTATTGCGGCTGATCGCCACTTTAAAATTGCTGTTTCTTCTCCAAATTGTCCAGTCACAAAAGTTGGCAAGAAGGTGGGGTGAAGCTGCGATGAAAATAAAATGCATGTGTCCCAGAGCTGATATCCATTAATATCAGCACCAGAGACCCCCGGCATGAATCCGATGCATAAAAAATGCATTTACAGGCAACTTCATTACCGCCAAGGCAATGAAGGGGTTATATACCCGTGCCAGGCTTATTGCGGGTAGCGGGGTGGGTGAAGGTGGTATTTGGCCCTGGGTGGGTGTTTAGGCCTTGCGGGGGGTTGCGGGATGACTTAACCTCTTCTTTAACTTAGCGGTTAATACCGCTAAGGTAATGAAGGGGTTAATCCCTCCCGCTATCCCCCCTCCCGGTAGGCCTAAACACCCATCCTTGGGGCCAATACCCCGTTCACTCACCCCCGCTACCCACAATAAACAAAAATACACATAACAGCCCCACTGGCCACCTCCTAGGTCCCTAATAAACCATTACAATATTCATAAAACCATTATTTTTTTTACACACAGGATTAATACCGCAGTCCAGCAGGGGTCCCCGGTGGTCCAGATGGGTGTCCGCAGGTTCCACAGTTCATCCTGGGGGGTGCCCACCGGTGTCTGGGGGACTTCGGGTTGTCCCCGCTAGGCTCTGTGGGCCTCCAGGTGGTCCCCGCAGGTGTCCGTGGGCACCAATGGCGTCCACGCGGTTGTCTGGGAGCTTTCAGGTGGTTCCCACAGGTGTCTAGGGGCCCTCGGGTGGTTCCCACGGGTGTCTGGGGGGCCCTCGGGTGGCCCTGTGGGTGCCTGGGGCCCCCACAGCTGTGGGGCCACCAGTTCTTCCCCGCAGGTGTCCTTCGTGGGTCCTCAGGTGGTCCCTGTGGTTGTCCGTGGGTTGTCCTTGGGTTGTCCCCGTGGGTCCCCGCTGGCCTGCTGTACCAATCCTGTATTTAAAAAAACAAAAACATGGCCTACATTTACATGAATACAGCTCCCCCCACCCCACCAAACACATACAGCACAGTAATGGGCACAATAACTATTATCCAGGCACGTGCTCATCTCTCCATCTTTACTATACAGACTTGCACAGACGATAGTTGCGAGCTGTGACTCCCAGACAGGCAGAAAGCTGCAGTGATACCCAGGGGGAGGGGGAGAGACCTCTGATTGCTTCCTCCTCTCCTGCAGCATCTCCCCCAGTGTATCATCCCATACAGGAGTCACAGCATGGGGGGGGGGAGGGGGGGAGGGTCCCATCCTATATGGCAGAGGAAGGATAGCAGTGCCTGTCCTACCCCTCCTTGTCACATGGGATTAGGGCTATGTTATTCAGTGAGGGGTTGTATGTTTGTATTAGTAGGGACAGGCAAGGCCGGAGCCAGATGGGGTTCTCCTGCCTCTGTCCCCCCTGTCTCCTGACCCTTCCTGTAGCCGGACATACAGAATATGGATAACAGAAGGGGAAATAAAACTAAGAGGAGCCGGCAGGAGAAGGCCGTGTCATATCTATTCTTATTACCGTATTTCCTCGATTCTAGGACGCACTTTTTCCCCCTATTTTCACAGGCTGAAATAGGTCTGCGTTTTAGAATCGATGTATTTAAAAAAAAATCCGCTAGGGGGCGCTGCTGCAGATGCCGGCCAGGATATTCACAGTGTGCATGAACATCACATGGCTGCGATCATCCCCCTCCCCTCCCCTCCCCCCCTCCCCTCCCATTCTCTCCCCCTCCCCTCCCCTCCCATTCTCTCCCCCTCCCCTTCCCCCCCTCCCCTCCCTCCCCTTCTCTCCCCTCCCCTCCCATTCTCTCCCCTCCCCTCCCCCCCCCTCCCCTCCCCATGAGGTGCAGAGGGATCGGAGAGGTCTGTCAGGGCACATCAACATTGCCCAGAAGCCCCCGCCCTCCGAATCCCCGTGTGAAATGCAGGAGGTGCAGAGGTAGCTGTGTCTCTCTGGATGTGTTTGTGTGTCTCTCTCTCTGTGTCTCTGTATGTGTTTGTCACTCTGTGTGTGTGTGTGTGTGTGTGTGTGTGTGTGTGTGTGTGTGTGTGTGTGTGTGTGTGTGTGTCTCTATCTCTGTGTGTTTGTCTCTGTATGTGTCTGTGTGTGTCTCTCTCTGTCTGTGTGTGTCTCTGTATGTGTTTGTCACGGTATGTGTGTGTGTGTGTTTGTCACTGTGTGTGTCTGTGTGTGTGTGTGTTTGTCTCTGTATGTGTCTGTGTGTGTGTGTGTGTTTGTCACTGTGTGTGTGTGTGTGTGTGTGTGTGTGTGTGTGTGTGTGTGTGTGTGTGTGTGTGTGTGTCTCTCTCTGTCTGTGTGTGTCTCTGTATGTGTTTGTCACTGTGTGTGTGTGTGTGTGTGTGTCTGTATGTGTGTGTGTGTGTGTGTGTGTGTGTGTGTGTGTGTGTGTGTGTGTGTGTGTGTGTGTGTGTGTGTGTGTGTGTGTCTCTGCTAGCAAAAGCAGGATAGGAGATTGTTAGAACATGTTCTTTTTACTTTAAGGAAAGCAATGAGTACAGGAATAAAAAGGTACTTGGTAACATCATAATAAGGGCCACTAAATGTAAATGGCTCGTGTGTTTATTTATCCCGGACACCTTCCTGCCCGTCCTGTTCTTACTGCTCTCTCATGCTCCCCTCTCTCACTGCTTTGAAATCTGATGCTGGCTGCTCTAACAGCAAAGGGGTTAAGAAAAATCCCCCCCACACTGCCCCTGCCCCTGCCATATCTGTCTCTCTCTGGTCTGTGTGTGCCCCCTCCCCCCCCCATCCTCTCCCCCATCCCCCCATTCTCTCCCCCATCCCCCCCATTCTCTCCCCCATCCCTTCAATCTCTCCCCCTTCCCTCCCATTCTCCCCCTTCCTTCCCATTCTCCCCCTTCCTTCCCATTCTCTCCCTCCCCCTTCCCTCCCATTCTCTCCCCCCCTTCCCTCCCGTTCTCTCCCCCCCTTCCCTCCCGTTCTCTCCCCCCCCTTCCCTCCCATTCTCTCCCCCCCCTTCCCTCCCATTCTCTCCCCCCCCTTCCCTCCCATTCTCTCCCCCCCTTCCCTCCCATTCTCTCCCCCCCCTTCTCTCCCCCCCTTCCCTCCCATTCTCTCCCCCCCTTCCCTCCCATTCTCTCCCCCCCCCCTCCCTCCCATTCTCTCCCTCCCCCCATTCTCTCCCCCCCCCTTCCCTCCCATTCTCCCCCCCCCCTTCCCTCCCATTCTCCCCCCCCCCCTTCCCTCCCCCCCCCTTCCCTCCCATTCTCCCCCCCCCCCTTCCCTCCCATTCTCCCCCCCCCCCTTCCCTCCCCCCCCCTTCCCTCCCATTCTCTCCCCCCCCCCTTCCCTCCCATTCTCTCCCCTCCCCTCCCCCTCCCCTCCCCTCCCCATGAGGTGCAGAGGGATCGGAGAGGTCTGTCAGGGCACATCAACATTGCCCAGAAGCCCCCGCCCTCCGAATCCCCGT
Organism: Ascaphus truei; assembly: GCF_040206685.1. NCBI lineage: Eukaryota > Metazoa > Chordata > Amphibia > Anura > Ascaphidae > Ascaphus > Ascaphus truei. The sequence goes on from NC_134498.1 coordinate 8,921,169, forward strand.
GTGAAATGCAGGAGGTGCAGAGGTAGCTGTGTCTTTCTGGATGTGTTTGTGTGTCTCTCTCTCTGTGTCTCTGTATGTGTTTGTCACTCTGTGTGTGTGTGTGTGTGTGTGTGTGTGTGTCTCTATCTCTGTGTGTTTGTCTCTGTATGTGTCTGTGTGTGTCTCTCTCTGTCTGTGTGTGTCTCTGTATGTGTTTGTCACGGTATGTGTGTGTGTGTTTGTCACTGTGTGTGTCTGTGTGTGTGTGTGTTTGTCTCTGTATGTCTGTGTGTGTGTGTGTGTGTTTGTCACTGTGTGTGTGTGTCTGTGTGTGTGTGTGTGTGTGTGTGTATGTGTGTGTGTGTCTCTGCTAGCAAAAGCAGGATAGGAGATTGTTAGAACATGTTCTTTTTACTTTAAGGAAAGCAATGAGTACAGGAATAAAAAGGTACTTGGTAACATCATAATAAGGGCCACTAAATGTAAATGGCTCGTGTGTTTATTTATCCCGGACACCTTCCTGCCCGTCCTGTTCTTACTGCTCTCTCATGCTCCCCTCTCTCACTGCTTTGAAATCTGATGCTGGCTGCTCTAACAGCAAAGGGGTTAAGAAAAATCCCCCCCACACTGCCACTGCCCCTGCCATATCTGTCTCTCTCTGGTCTGTGTGTGCCCCCTCCCCCCCAATCTCTCCCCCTTCCCTCCCATTCTCCCCCTTCCTTCCCATTCTCTCCCTCCCCCTTCCCTCCCATTCTCCCCCCCCTTCCCTCCCCCCCCTTCCCTCCCCCCCTTCCCTCCCATTCTCTCCCCCCCCCTTTCCCTCCCATTCTCTCCCCCCCCCTTCCCTCCCATTCTCACCCCCCCCTTCCCTCCCATTCTCTCCCCCCCCTTCCCTCCCATTCTCACCCCCTTCCCTCCCATTCTCCCCCCCCCTTCCCTCCCATTCTCTCCCCCCCCTTCCCTCCCATTCTCTCCCCTCCCATTCTCTCCCTCCCATTCTCTCCCCCCCCTTCCCTCCCATTCTCTCCCCCCCCTTCCCTCCCATTCTCTCCCCCCCCTTCCCTCCCATTCTCTCCCCCCCCTTCCCTCCCCCCCTTCCCTCCCATTCTCTCCCCCCTTCCCTCCCATTCTCTCCCCCCCTTCCCTCACATTCTCTCCCCCCCTTCCCTCCCATTCTCTCCCCCCCTTCCCTCCCATTCTCTCCCTCCCATTCTCTCCCCCTTCCTTCACATTATCTCTCCCCCTTCCCTCACATTCTCTCTCCCCCTTCCCTCACATTCTCTCCCCCTTCCCTCGCATTCTCTCCCCCCCCCTTTCCCTCACATTCTCTCCCCCCCCCTTCCCTCACATTCCCTCCCCCCCCCTTCCCTCACATTCCCTCCCCCCCCCTTCCCTCACATTCTCTCCCCCCCCTTCCCTCACATTCTCTCCCCCCCCTTCCCTCACATTCTCTCCCCCCCTTCCTTCACATTCTCTCCCCCCCCTTTCCTTCACATTTTCTCCCCCCCCCCTTTCCCTCACATTCTCTCCCCCCCCCTTTCCCTCACCCCCCTTCCCTCACATACTCTCCCCC